>NC_064616.1:439201934-439507477 GCF_023898315.1 Schistocerca nitens | reverse complement strand
CTGTTAATTTAATAGCTGATATTTAAAAGTGTTTGTCTTCACTTACTGTACTGAGGTCATGTCTTGATTTGAACTGTGTTCCTTTTCTGATATAAATGCGTGATCCTCCACCCCTATAAAAGACAAGTGTCTGGCGCTATCAATTACCGCTACTGCAGTGACAGGACATCAAGACTGAAGTGAGTTTGAACGTGATGTTATAGTAGGCTCACAAGCAATGGGACACAGCATCTCCGAGGTAGAGATGAAACGGGGGTTTTCCCGTACGAATATATCACATTTGTACCATGAATATTAGGAAGCTGGTGAAACATCAAATCTCTGACATCGCTGCAGACCGAAAAAGATCCTACAAGAACGGGAACAAAAACAACTAAAGAGAATCGTTCAACGTTGCAGAGGTGCTACCCTTCTGAAAATTGCTGCAGATTTCAATTCTGGGCCATCAACAATTGTCAGCGTGCGAACCATTCAATGAAATATCATCGACATAGGCTTCCGGAGACGAAGGACCACTCGTGTACCCTTTATGACTCCACGATACAAAGCTTCTCAAATTCTCGCAGAGTATACCGCGACACACGCAGCCCCTAAGGTAACTCAACTCAAACTGGGTATTACTTCAATATTCACTCACCCAGGGGAAGCCGCGAACCAAATCGTCATAAGCCATAAGTTTTCTCGGAGTCTCTGTACTGATGTACAAAGGATGGACAACACCCACCTCGGAACAAAGGCGTCACTGTTTCCGGCCCCGGCCTGCTTGCTTACTGCTACGCTTTTCACGGCCATCTCCAGAATCACAACAGTATTGGGAACCAGACACGTATTTGTCAATGTAACTTCAATTAAATATTACGATTGCTGTCGTAGTCTGACACCGAGCAATATACTATATATATGTCCTCTTTACGACTGTGGTTCCGAAGCGAATCTCAGTATCTATAGCGCACATAATTTTCCACGTTACAAAAAATTCTTTCATTCCCCTTACGACTATCGATGTGCTGAATCTGTGCCTCCCTCACTATAGAACATGCAGTAGCGATCACCAGACACTTGTACATATACCACGAAGAATGTTGCACAAAGGCTATCCGTTTTGCAACCTGCACCACGCAAGTAACGAGCAGCGCTTAGTGGCTCGCCATCACAGTTTTCTTTATCTTAAATATCTTTGTGACTAATGCCTTTTTGGCATATTTATTATTTTATAAATGACATATAAGTACTGCCAGTCTTTCACGTAGATTCCGTACTTACACTCTATCATAGTTTTTAGTCATAATTCTGTGACCATGTTGTAGAATGTAGATCGTTCTTTGACTTAAATTCTGAGGAAGACACTCCTAGCAGTGTTAAAACCCGGTTAATTCGTTAAAAATAGTAACCTAGGGCTGTTTTACTTTCAATTGTAACTATTCACGGTCTCTGAACGTGCTGCCATGTACAAAATTTTTTACTTCATGGACATTTTGTCTTATTACGGCAGTTGTAGTTCGTATTCCGCCGGTAGCCCAGTAGCGATCAAGGTGAGAGTTGCGGCGGTTGGATGGAAATACACATAGAAACCAGTCACGGTGATGGCGGGGTTCGATGGTGGTCACCGAAAACAAGCATTCCGATGGTTTGGGGATTCACGACACTCAAATCTGTACGCAAAGGAAAATAATGTTACAACTTATTTTCAAGACATTTCAGTGTCTACACGTATTTTTTGTACTGTAAAATCACATATGCAACACTCAAGTAACATTCGAACCTTAGAATCAACCGTCAGAGCACAAAAGAATACCCTTACTTAGTAAATGAAATGTAGAATCAAATTCGTCGGCCCTTAATTGGAAAAACGGACACACTCGATATTTGTCGATTACGACGAACAGGAAACAATAGTTTGTGTTAAACGTTCGTATATTCCCACCTAGATAAAGAATATGCTATAAGAGTGGGGGTTTCCCATTTGAAAATAAAAAGCTGGCCTGTTTTAGCACAGACAGATGTCTCCTTTACTAATAGTAACTATTCACCTAGAACTTTTTTTTCGTTCGATACGTCGTTTTCGAGATATTTAGTTGTCTCACGTTGTAACGAACAACCTGTATATGGCACCTGAGTAACCGGCATTGTCGAGGTGTGTATATATTCCACTGTTCTTTGGTCCATCTCCTCTTTTCCCGTCTCTCTGTCAATCTTCTCCTCCTCCCTTCTCTTCGTCCATCTCCTCCCCTCCTCTCCCAGTCTATATCTTCATCCTCCTCCTCTTTTTGCCATCCCCTTACCTCCTGCCCCCTCTCTGTGTCCACCGTTCCTCTTCCTTTTCTCTGTCCATCTACTTCTCTCACTTCTCTCAGCCCAGCAACCCCCCTTCCCTTTCTCTGTACGATTCCTCCTCCTCCGCTCTCTTTTCATCTCCTCTTTCCCCCTCTCTCTGCCTATCTCTTCCTCCCTCTGTCTCTGTGCACCTCCCCCTCTTTCTCTCTCTGTCTGTTTCCTCCTGTCCCCTCTATCTGTCCATTCCCCTCCTCTTTCTATCCACTTCCACTTCGCCCTTCTCTGTGATCAACCTCTCCTTTCCCCTCTCTGGACTGTCCCTCCCCTCCTCCCCCCTTCTGCTTTCACGTTATTAACTTCCCGCCAGTAGGAGACTGAAAGTTCATACACCCACAGTATTACTTTCCAGATCGTAATTACTGTCTGTACCAAATTCGGTTAAACTCGTTGCAGGGATTTAGGATGAACGTTTTAACATTGCTTTGGCCGCGTACGCAAGTGTCAAATAAATTTCTCAGATATTTAACATATTTCACACGTATTTGTACGTATATTTAACCTGTATCTCTGTCAAATTTCGAATAGCAGTTTCATTTTCACGCAGATCAGTGTTTATGACGTCGTATCTCCTGAACTATGTGTCGTACATTCATACAGTTATGCAGAAACATCCAGTGGTATATTGTGCACAGTTTGTGAAATGTTTTGTGAGTACAGCTAATACTAAAGAAATAATAAATTAATATGGCATCCATGAAGCGGCAGCTTTTCACGCACCTCAGTGCTCATGACGTCATATAACCTGAACAATGTATCGTATGTAGAAGGGGCGTTCGATAAGTAACGTAGCACTTTTTTCTGAAAGCATGTTGGTTTTATTCGGTATGGCAATACATCATATTACTCCGCACTGTTTTGGCTACAAAACCATGTTTTTCAACATAATCTCCGTTCATTGTGATGGTTTTACGCCATCTTACTGGGAGTGTCTGTATGCCCGCATATTACCACTCCACTAGTCGACGTTGGAGCCAAAGTCTCGCTGCAGCAATAACCTCCCCATCATCCACGTACTGCTTCACACCGAGTACATCGTTCACTTTGTCACCAGGTGGAAGTCGGAAGGTGAGAGAACCGGGCTGTGTGGTGGATGAGGAACAACAGTCAACTGAAGTTTTGCGAACTCGTCTCGGGTGAGCAGACTTCTGTGAGTCCTTGCATTTTCTAGAAGAAGGAGAAGTTTGCTTGATTTTTTTTTTTGTGACGACGAACATGCTGACATCGTTTCTTCAGTTTCCTGTAGTTAACAGAATACACTGCAGAGATAATCATTGCACCATGAGGGACGACATCAAAGAGAATATCCCGTTAGAGTCACAGAAGCCGTCGCCATGATGTTAATGGCTGAGGGTGTGGGTCTGAACTTTTTCTTCGGAGGAGAGGTGGTGTTGCACCATGCCATGGACTGCCGTCTTGATTCCGTTTCGAAGTGACGAAACCATGTTGATACATGACAATGTTCGACAAAAATGTAATGATCAGCCTTGTAACGTGCAAGCAGCTCCACACAGGTTGTCCTTTGTTGCTCTTTATGTTCTTCTGTTAGGCGGCGAGGACAACAGCGGGCACGATCCTTTGAGTACGCCAACTGGTGGAGGACTGAGTCAGCAATACCGGCGGAGACGTCCAGTTGGGCAGCGAGGTGTTAGGTATTTTGATCCGTGGATCAACTCGAATGAGAGTGTCTGCATGTTCTAACATTACCGGAATCATAGCATTGTGCGACCGGCCGGTGCGCGGGAGATCGGACTTGATTGCGTGACCTTATTGCGGTGATGACAGGCGCAACGAGCAGGACCCTCTGTGCTTTTGTTCACAGCCAGGTCTCCACAGACATTCGCTAACTGGCTATAATTACCTGCGCTTCTCCGGTTTTCCGCAAAAGAAGCTAAATAACGACTCTCTGGAATGCACCTTCGTTGTGGACACCATTTTGAAGGCTACATATAGCACCGCCACTTACGAAAACTTCATGATACTGTAGGGTCTGAAGCAGGAATATCCCACTGTGCCCCACAACTACTTTCGCATTTATTCAACAGAAACTGGCGGAGAAAAAATGAATGTTATGTTCCTTGTTGGCTTTGCAAGTGTGTGTTGCTGTTGTGGAGGTCCCATAACGGAATGGAGCTGTGAGTGCAGAATCTCGTGGTTTACTGTCTTTGTATGCGTGAAAGTCATCGTTATGTGTCGCTGAAAGCGGTCGTTTTTTGTAGTAATACTTTGCAGGACTAGTTTACAATAGGATAGGGATTTGGGAAGGTATGTCGTCTATTCTTCACCCATCTTCTTTCTTGGTCTCAATCTTGCGAATCTTCAACTTCTGTTCTTCCTGCTTTTTCTCTGCTTCTTACTTGCTTCTTGGTTCTTCTCCGGGCAGGATATGGAAATATTTATTGATAACTAGTCGCTCTGAAGTTCTCCTCTTAGTAACAGTTTGATAAATTGTTTGGACGTGCCATTTCTACTTTGTTGACGTTTTCTTCAGTTTCGCGCATCAGTGTGCTGTTTAATAGCAGTAGTGTGATGTTTACAAATATTTTTGGCCAGTGGTGGCTTGCCCAAGCGGTCTTCTCGTCAGGCCGTTTTTAGCTCGCTCCACTGAGTTGGGGCTTTCTGTCCCAGCAGGGTTCCACCACTCTGTGGTTCCATGTTCTGTCCCAGCAGAGTTCTGCCACTCTGTGGTTCCGCTGGGTAGCAGATTTATTTACTGCCCACTTCCGATACAAGAGCCCTCTGTTGGTGTCGCTGTTCTTTCCCTTCTCTCGACACTTCTGCCTTGTTGGAATCGTGTGTTGCTAATTACGTCCTTTTCTTTCTTAATACTTCTCGCATTGCAACTTGTGAGACGTTGCATCTGGTCTTTGCTGGAGTTTTTACAATGGTTCTTACAAAAAGTTTTACTAATAATCATCTAACATATGTATAGTAACTACATTGTTTTACGCCCTCTTAAAAAGCTTTAATAATTTCGGCGCCCTTTCCATGTTACAATTCTAAGATATTTTGAGTCTTAACTTCAACAAGAATCCTCAAATTCGTTTTTTTATTTTTGTGTAGTGTCGTGGTGTATAGAATTTTAGTATTTCATGCTGTTAGACTATCTACGCATTATCCCTTCACTTTAATCTATGGCACCATTGGTGTTATTTTTGTTTTTGTTTTTATTGAAACTACTTTCTTTTTCCCACATTCCTTTCTCCTCCTTCTTCTTTCTCCTGACGATCTTATCTGCAACATAAACTTGAAATATTGTGCTGATTATTTACCAGTAATAAAATTAATCTTCAAACTTGTACTGAAAGTGTTTAATACTGCCAGTCTTAGGTAAAAATACCTCTGCTTTATCTCGTAAAATACCCTCTAATTCTCGTTTACTGTGTTCTGAAATATCTTGAACTTCTTGCAATTTTTCGTCGATTTCTTTATGGACTTCTAACATGATTTGAGGCGATTCCCCCTTTTGTGCATACCATTCTAATTCTTCATCCTCTTTATCTCGCATCATTCTTAATTGTTTGTTTATAACTGGTGTTTCTTCTAATTTTAGCTTTTGCTCAAAGAGAAGTGTGACATTCCCGAATGTTACGCTACCTTTCCCCATATCTATTATCGCTCGTCTCTCATTTAAAAAATCTGCACCTATAATCAAATCTAAAGTTAGTTTGGGTATAATCACGAAGGTGGCTTCGATCTTTTGACCTTGACACAAAAGAGTTAACCTTGTTTGTCTCGTAACTTCCACAGCATTGTTTCTAACAGAACCTCTTACTTTAATCTTACGTGTTTTCATAGCTGACGATTCCTCTTTGGCATTACACTGCATGAATAAATTTTCGGAGATCGCAGTCAGTTCACTTCCGCTATCAATTACAATATTGACTGGGATATTCTTTACCATGGCCTTCACAATTGGTTGAATTTGAAAGGGTTGATTCTGTTCTTCTTCTGCTTGCATCAACGAATCCTCCACTGAATCATACATGAGTCTTTTCAGGAATTTCTTTGTGAATTCGAACTTTCTGTAGGATAAGCTTCGACTGCTACTTCTCTCTCTTTTATTTCCTCTTCTCTATTTCTTCCTTCATTTATGCTTTCTTCAACATCCTCTACTTTTTCCTCATCCTCGTCTATCTCCTCCTTCTTCGTCGCTACTTCCACATAATCGCATCTAAATGCTCTAATTATCGCTTCATAACTTCCTTCATTATATACGTTGGGTTGTGTGCCCACTAGTAACTTATTTTCAACTTCTGTCGAATGCGCATTGTTATCATTGCATTCGCTTTCCCTGGTTTCCATCTCAAATAGCTCTGCAATACTCATTACTTCGTCCTTTCCTCCTACATTCGTTGTGCATGCCTCTGGTAATTCATCTTCCTCGTCAGAATTCTCCCAATTAATTTCGTCCCAACACGATATTGTTATTTTCCTGTCTTCGTTTTCATCTGGTCCCTGCGGTTTTGTTTCTTCCTTCTTCTCTTCTCATGATAAGGTATTTACTTCTCTGTTCAAGGTGCTGCAATTGTCATGGGTCCTTGCGTCATTCTCTTTGGCATGGGCGCTTAGCTGTCAATTCGAACGTTTTTCGGGGTTTGATGGTCTTACTTCCACCTCTTCCATCTGTATTCTCTTTTCTTGCTCCGCTTGTTGATAGTAGTTTCTTTGTTGATAATTTGTCGGTCTATTGGTTCTCCAGTACCCGTTCCGGTTGTCGTTATTCCCTCTGTAATAGTTGTAGCCACTCCTGGGTGAATTATAGTTATTGCCATATTCTCTTCTAAATCCATAACCGGTTCTTTGTAGAAATCTATTGTCGTTTCTTGGTGCGAACTTATCACGTGGTTCGTAGTTATTCTTTCTTCGTACTGTCCCTTGTGGATTCCACTGCTTTTTGCTTTCGTTTTCACGTGCGCTTCGTCTTTTTCTTGCGTCATCTTCCGAAAATATGAACTCTAGTTCCCGTAGAATACCTTTAAATGCTTCGACGTCATTGCCTCCGCGCCTTACTAATGATTGCTGGTATTTCAATGGTAACTTCATCGCGCATAATTTAATCAACTCTCCATCACTGTATGGTACATCTAAGCATTGCTTTTTCTTTGCCATTAATTCGAAAAATTTCACGGGACTCTCCTCTCCTGAAATTTCAAAATATGTGTTCTGTAATAATTCGTATTTCACTCTATTCTGTGCTTCGCTGGACCAATATCGTGAGAGAAATTTCTCTCTGAAATCTTCGTGCGATCGGCATGTCGCTGCAACATTCTGCATGGTTTCTGCGACTGTTCCTGACATGTGAGCACATATAAAGTGTAATTGGTGTGCTAGCGTCCAGTGTTCTGGTAATCCTACTCGGAATTGAACAATAAAAGTTCGTGGATGTAATGAGTTTCTTCTCGAAAGTGTTGAAATTTTCTGACTGTGAGGAAATGATTGTTGTCGTACTTCGTCATAGTTCGCGATTCTTCGCCAATTTTGTTTCTGATCATTTCTCCCGTCGTTCTTTCCGGTTGTGGTAGATCCATTGGATATTGTCCACTGTAACTTTCGCCTACCCTTGCGTAGTATCGTTGGAGTGGTACGCAATAATTTTCTTCCATCGGTTGTGAACGTGTAGCTGAATGCATTGCACTGTACTCTTCGCGACCTGGTTTTCCATTGTTACGTATTGATTCGGTATCTTGTCTGGCTAACCTTGCTGCTAAATTGCACGATCCAAACTGTCTTGAAACATACATTTGTGGTTCCGCATGTGTATGTGATGACGTTTGTTCATCAAGAATTTCGAAACGTGTTTGTTGCTGTGCAGGCTGTCTGACTTCACGTGTGTTACTTTCCGCCTGTGACTGGAATCGAAAATGCATGATATCTTCGTTAATTGCTTGTTTTTCCGGTGCTGTTACAGATACGGATGTGGTTGCAGACTCAGTGCTTGTTCGATCTTGTTCACTACGCTCTTCAATGGTTTGCAACAACTCTGTTAGCAATTTCTGAAATTGTTGCTTCGTTTGCGCTTCTGTTTTGCCTATGCGATTATCATATCTTTTCAGCGCTGCTTTTGTGATACGTTTGTGTAGCACACTGGTTTCAACAATTTCAAGCACTGTACCTGCTGCTTGTCCAGTAATTACGTTTATCTGTTTCTCTAGTTTCTTGACTTCTCACTGGGTGTTGTTACATAATGTTTTGATCTCGTCCTGAGTGTCATTACGCAATGTTTGTACGTCCATTTGTACCTTGTCAATGTCTGTTCTCAATTGATTGTGACCTGCTATTGAGTTTCCTATCACTTCTCGAGATTCTTTTATCTCGTCTTCAATATGACTTAGGTGTAACTGAATTTTTTTGTTTTGTTCTTTAATCTCACGCACTTGTGTCGTGGTTTCTGCATTCTAAATTTGAATTTCGTTCGCTGTGTCTTTATTTTGCCTTGTCATGGTTTCCGTAATTTGTTGTAATAATTTTGCCAGATTGGTGGGTCCTATTGCGTTTTCTTCCGACGTCCTACGCTCTGTGTTTTCGCTCAAGTGTTGGTTCGCAACCGATTGCATTGAACTGTGCTGTGACACGTTTCTCCTCGCATTCCTTGTACTCTGTAGTGAGGGAGCTCTGATTACTTGTACTATGGGTTCTACGTATTCAAGACGCAAGTTAGAATCCTCATCGACTGTCTCTTTACTTTCCTGCTCCTCTGTTGTATGCTGACTTACGTTTGCTATGCCTTGACGTACATTATCCTCGTTACGGTGCGTTGTATGTCCTATTTCTCGCGATACTGTATCGTCTGTTGTACTGTCCTCTATTCTCTGTCAATTTTCATGCTGGGTCTCTACCTCAATTCGGTCAAGGTCTCGATCTGATATTGCTAATCTTTCCGAATCCCTTATTTTCTGCTTTAAAAGCAATTCACGCGCCCTACTTCGAGTCAACATGCACTCATACGATCTCACGCATTTCATAAACTTTTTGCACACACGACTTGACAATCAATTCACTTACTTGTTGGGTCAGAACCAACTTGTCAACGATGTATCCGCCACCTGTGCGCTTGCACTGGAGAGAAAACTTAATTCTAACAATATTAAAATTCATAACTTAATTATACTATTGTCTCTGCTAGAATGTCTCACTATCTATTGAATACTCTATTACTATCTATCGCTGCAGCTACTGTTTTCAACTATTTATGCCCTTAAAAAAATTTTTTATTACGAAAATTTTTAACAGGATATTTTTCTGACCTAGTTAGGCATGTGGTCGACATTCAATCATATTATTTTACCATCCTGGCAGGGTCGCCATTCTCTAACATTCTACGTGGTGTCTGTTTGTTCTATGTCATGTCTCCCTACCACTTTCGCGCAACGACGCTCTGAGCGTCTTTTTTAGGGAATTGACTAGTTTGAACCTGGGACCTGTTGTTGGTGAGGAGACGCCAGAACACACATGACATGTAGAGTTCAGAAGAGTTCAGTGAGACTAGCGATGGTATAACCAAATACTTAATGATTTCAGCGTCAGCTCCACTGCACTCCCTGTAAAAGAATCTTAATACTAACTAAATTTAGTGGAAGGGGTTCAAGGCTTTCCTATTTTTAATTAGCTGGTAAAATAACGTCGAAAAAGCAGTTAAGTTCACCATTGGAAATTTTATTCTTCTCACAAAACATTGTTTATAAATTGCACTATTGATAAAAGGAAATGTTTTAATACAGGATGATAAAAACCAACTGCGTTCCACAAAAATGTGAACGAATATTCCCTGAATGGGTTTCCAAGTTCTACAATGGATCGAAGGATGACCTATGCCATATCACATCTATAATCTAGGTCAAAATGGTCTACAGTGACCGTATATTATCTTTAATTACTTATCTAACTTGTCGTAAATTACAGTGGCTGATGTGGCTTCTCAATAGTTATATAACAGAAAAATCATCGCATTTCAGATTTTAATTTACGTTGCAAATGTGAATACCATGAGCTTCAATTGACGATCGACACTAGTATTACGTAAAAAGGGGATGTAACAGATGAGACCTCTGCAGTTCTGAGTGAAGCCTTATGAGCTGAAAATGCGGCATCGCGTGCGTTCATTACCTTGTCGGTGTTCGTCAGGGGGCGGCGGCTGGCGCAGCTCCATCCAGCTTGCCGTCTCTGAAGCAACTCCTTCCTAACTTCTCCTCACTACAATTTACTGAAGTTGGTTTAAAAAACAAAACTGTCTGGGTGTGTTTTCATCTGACCAATCAGGGTCTCAATGTTAACCTTAAGCTCCGCCTACAAAAATTCTGTCTATCCAATGAGAAACGTTATACTTTTCGTGGTGGGGCAATGTTTTTAAAGTTTGCAACGTAACAGAGACGCGAAGAAGTCTCACGCTAAAACTTGCGGCTGGTGTGGTCCTTTTAGTGTTATCATAAGATCTATACTGTTCTCCTGGAGGGCTCTATCTTTTAACATGGGCTGGGGGGTGGCCCTGGTGGTTACTTTTCGTGGTGGGGAAATGTTTTTAACGTTTCCAACGTAACAGAGACGCGAAAAAGTCTCACGCTATGACTTGCGGCTGGTGTGCCCTTTTAGTGTCATCGTAAGATCTATACTGTTCTTCCACAGGGCTCTAACTTTTAACATGGGCTGGGGGGTGGTCCTAGCGGTTAGCTGGCGACGTGAGTGTCCGTCCCTTATCGTAGGGCCTTCTAGCTTAACACGGTTCTGCTCTCGGCTTCTGTTCTCGTTTCTCCCCTCGGAACTGCGTCTGTCTCACGGTGGGAAGCTATGACATGCATTTAGGCATTCGTGTGTTAGTCTGTGGTATTCCATTTGCTCACTCGTTACTCGTATTACTTTGGTTAATTTACTGTCACGATTTATTTGGACTATGTGACATACTACTGGATTTGCTTATCATGTCAGGGTTTTCATGGAAGGTGTTGGATTTGCCTGACACCTTACATTGTTTCGAATCGATGACTAAATCTGATCCCATTGGCTCACGAAGTAAGAGTATCCTATCTGATCAAAAGTACTCGGACACCCGCAGGTAATGCAGAACTGACTACTGAATTCAGGAGAGGGGACTCACCAGTATAAGGGGAGGTGGGGAGTACCGTATTGTCAGTAAAGAAACAGCAACAGAATAATGGGTCGGTAAGAAGAGCTCAGCGTCTTCGGAAGTGAACTAGTAACAAATGGTTCAAATGGCTCTGAGCACTATGGGACTTAACATCTGAGGTCATCAGTACCCTAGAACGTAGAACTACTTAAACCTAACCAACCTAAGGACCTCACACGCATCCATGCCTGAGGCAGGATTCGAACCTGCGACCGTAGCGGTCGCGCGGTTTCAGACTGAAGTGCCTAGAACCGCTCGGCAGAGTAACAAATCCATTAGCTACTTTTCAACTCATTTTGGAGAGTAGTTGTAAAAGATGGTGTAAAATAAGAGGAGCCCATCACTCGTGAGTTCCAAAGGCTACCAGCAGCTCATCTAGCAGAGTAACTACGCATAGGGATTTAAAAAGAATGAAGTACAACGATAGAGCAGCGGTTCACAAACCAGGCATTTCTGTAGTCAGTGCTAAGTGATGTTTGAAGTGGTGTAAAGCGCGACGCCGCTGTGCAGTGTACGGCAGGAAACAAGTGAGAGATATTCAAAATGACTTGCCAAATGATTTAGATATCGGTATGGTGCGAAAAGTGGCAATTGACCCCGAATAAGGAAAAGTGGAAGTTATTAATATGAATACTAAAAGAAATCAGCTAAATTTCGATTACGCGATAAGTCACACTAATCTGAAGGCTCTAAATTCAACTAAATACTTAGGGATTACAATTACAAAGAACCTAAATAGGAACGATAACATAGATAATATTGTGGGTAAAGCAAACCAAAGACTGTGATTCACTAGCAGAACACTTACAAGGTGCAAGAGGTCTACTAAAGAGACTGCTTACACCACGCTTGTCTACTCTATTCTGGCGTATTGCTGTGCGATATGGGATTCTCATCAGGTGGGACTGACGGATGACATCGAAAAAGTACAAAGAAGGGCATCTCGTTTTGTATTATAGCGGAATAGGGGAGATAGTGTCACAGACATGATACGTGAACTGGAGTAGCAATCGTTAAAACAAAGACGTTTTTTCGTTGCGACGGTATCTTCTCATGAAATTTCAATCACCAGTTTTCTCCTCCGATTGCGAAAACATTCTGTTGGCACCCACCTACATAGGGAGAAATGATCATCACGATAAAATAAGAGAAATCAGGGCTCACACAGAAAAAATTTGGTGCTCGTTTTTCCCACGTGCCGTTCGAGAGTGGAACGGTAGAGAGACAGCTTGAGGGTGGTTCATTGAACCCTCTGCCCGGCACTTTATTGTGAATAGCACAGTAATCACGTAGATGTAGATTCCGAGCGACGTGTCACGCTACACCCTGTGGCACTCCAATGGGAAATCAGAATGTGACGAATGACTGACGAACGTTCCCTTCCTTCATGTGCATTGCCAACATTGAAGTACTGAGAAGATGGTGTTAAGGTATGAAAGTGTTTTTCGTGGTTAGGGCGTGGTCCCTTTAATTACACTTAAGAAAACGCTAAATATGTAAGAATATTAATACATTTTACGGCGTTGTGTACAGTACCGTACTGCGTACAGTAGAGGAATAATTCTGTGAGGAAGTATGTATCAGCATGGCAATGAACCGTGCATAAAGCAGCTCATATGAGCCACTCATTTGTGAACTATAACAATCTGTAAATGGACTGACCTGCGAAAAATTACGAACTAAACCCACTGTTAACACATCTGGCATGAGTTAGAACGTCGATACTGCATCAGACTTAAGTATCCAATATGACTACCTCCTCTGGTTTCGATTTGTTACAAAGAAAGAATTATTATTCGTCTATAGACATTAAGACACCTCACTGAAAGTGTCCCCAGCAGATTTCAAGCGATCACAAATGGGAAGGGTTGATCTGTCTAATACTAATGTCCACTAATACGTGTCAGTATACTTTTCGTATATATTGTATGTGATAGTTTTGAATATGATACATCGGTAAGGTGATTACATTAAGCTCGTCAGTCTACTTGATATTATTCAAGAGGAATCTCATCCTCTCATTTCGTTCTCAGGAACGTCAACAAAGAAGTGTAGTATATAATTTATAATCGTTTCATTCACGTACGCGAGACTACAAGACGTAGTCAGTGTGTTTGCAGAAAGCATTTCATTCTAGTAACGTGTCTGCACACATTATTGGGGATCTCCCATCGAATAACACGGCAAGAGTACTTTTTCTCAAAACAGAATAGCTACATTTCACCAACATTCACTTTAGAACGAACCAGCTAGTCCGATTTAGTTTGTATTAAGGAAACCCTTTGACACGTTATAATTCCGTAAACCTCAGAAGTATAGTTATGATTGAATGAAGTAATTTAGTTATTTGCAACAGCGAAATAAATCTCAAGTTAAACCACTGTAAAATTACCTTCAAATGGCTCTGAGCACTATGGGACTTGACATCTGAGGTCATTAGTCCCCTAGAACTTAGAACAACTTAAACCTAACTAGCCTAAGGACATCACACATATTCATGCCCGAGGCAGGATTCGACCCTGCGACCATAGCAGTCGCGCTCTTCCGGACTGAAGCACCTAGAACCACTCGGCCACCGCGGCCGGCTAAAATGATCTTCCCTGATAGCCGCACTGTTAAAGTCTCTCTTCCGGGACGGGGAGGTGAGCCGGCCCCAGATGGAAACCACCCGGCGGATTAATGGCCAGGGCCGGAGTGCCGGCCAGTCTGGGTGTGGTTGCGTGGTTTTTTAATGGTTTCTCGCTTCTCGCTAGGTGAATACCGGGCTGGTATCCACGTAACACCTCAGTTAAACGATTAGCAAATATTTAGAAAACTTTCGCCCACTGTCAAATGAATAACACTACATGCAGACACAGTTGGGGTGTTACACATATTCCGCCCCACCGTGTAACAGGGCGGTGACAGGAAGAACATCTCGCTACCCCTAAAATCCTGTAGGATTATCTTATGCACAGACGTGGAGAAAGCCGCAAGAAAAGAACAAGAAGCAAATATTGTGAAATAAACAATTGGCATTTCCTTACATACAATAGAGTTTTGATTTTTATTCCTGTGGATCTATTTTACATAAAACATTCTCTGCAAAAACAATTTGGAAACCCATTTTAGTTCAATCAAGTGTTTGTTTGACAGTGGGCCTCCTTTAAAACTGATTTCTAAATTCTCAGGAATAAATGGAACGGTATGGATAAGGGTTTTCCAGAAAAATAGTATAAACTTCTTTTAATTTTCAATAAAAGAAAAATGTTGTCATTATATTAAAGACAGTTTGTTTTGATTTTGTCTGTTTCTGCTGTACAACAGGTCACATTGGTATATTTGCAACATCAGACAAAACCAATATAAAAATCTTTCAGGTTTACACAAGATAAAAAACATATAAAATCTATAGTATAAAATCATAAAATATCAGACCCCTTGCCTTGGTATTACTTGATAATATGATTACCTGTATTGAACACTGTAGAGAAAACTAACAAATAACGCTGAAAAAATTGTGAAATAACCTCTGGCAGCGTTCAATAACTACTCACTATGATTGTGATTTTCTGTTCAATTTGACTTTAATGGTCAAAGTTATTATGACTGTGGTGTGAGATATGTTGCTACCTGTAATTTCATTTACATAGTAATACTTATGAAATAGCAGACTTCATACTGATGAGTGTTTGGTCCACCTATCGAAAAATAAACGATTATTTTATTATTAACTTAATAAATGTAGATAAGTTGATAGGAAAGTCGTCAATTTAAATAGGCAATGATATTCTGCAGAACACTAACAGAATAACACCAATAATTAAACCACTGGTCTATATAGACCTTCACATTTTTCACATATTTGTCTTGCAAAATGAATGTAAATTAGATTGCACAAAATATAAGCAGTGCAATGTGCAACAATGGCTTTGTGTATTTTTCTTGAAAGAAGTGTAATAACACTTTCAATGTCCAACGATTCTTGTAATATTTTTGGATTTTTCAATAGAAGCACGATTTCACAGGTCTACTGCATACGAAACAGTAGTCTACAGATGATTAACTAGATAGGATACGAATAATGATCTTCTGTATCTGCTGAAATAAACACAATTAATGGTAGCCACATATTTATTTACTGCCAAAAGTGAAGTTTTTGATTTTCCATTGCAGTTCCTGTTGCTATTGCGGTTGTATTCTCCGCTTTTTCAAGAACTTCTGATAACGCTGCTGTACCTGTTTTCATGTTATTTCACTCTTCTTCTATCACCACTAACCAATATTCTGTTCCTGTAGTGCTGCAATTAATTTTTCTTAAATAGAATGTATAAGAACTAGATGTGATTTGGAGGTCAACTTTATTGTTTCTTCAAACAAATTTCGAGTGGCAATGTGTGGGAAAAGGCGTAGCGGCATGTGGCTTACGACCACGAGCCATAATATAAATTCCCTCTGTCGGTTACCCTCAAAATTATTTACTGTATTCTGGAAAACTCAGGAACCCGTACGTCACAGCAGGGACGCAGAAAGCCCTATTCATAATCATTAAATCCCAGGGCTGCAGATCATGGAGAGACACGTGAACAGTACTGAATCAAGACAGACCTATACTCACAACAGTCCACTGACAGGTGTAAGTACAGCTAAATCACAGGTTCAGTGATAAACACAAGCAGTGCACATGCATATCATGTGTGAGCAAAGCCCTTCAATCAATATCGTCATTTAGCAGTCGGTCTGTGTGTGCGTGTGCGTGTGTGTGTGTGTATGTGTGTGTGTGTATTACAATACTCAGTATCTGTAATGAAGATTAGTGAGCAATTCAACCCAGTATTACTCCGTAAGTTAATTAATCAACGCGATAACCTTCGAAATATTGACACCTGAACGGTATAAACGTCTAGATTGGACATTTGGATCCAGATTCACTGGAGATATCGGTGTCAACTTCTCTTTTCCAAATGAAACTACAGTAATTCTTGAAGTCAATATCGTAGTTTTGACGAAGAAGATTTCAACGGCGTTTTACTATTCAAAATTCGATAACTAATTTCGAGGTAATTACAAAACTTAGGACTTAGGATTTATCTTTTTTGAATATGAAGCCGATTACTGTCTTACGTGGAAGTTCGTGATTTCGTACCCAAAGTAGAAAATACGTCACGTAGTACAAGTGGGAAATAGATGTTGCATCTCCGTGTTAAGGGTATTAATGGAGCACAGAGGAAATTGTGATTTCATCAAGTCTGTGTCGCTTACGTATATCTACTGATAGTTACATTGCCAAAATAAATCTGTTTCACACAAAAAGAGAAGCTAGCTAAGTTACTTTCTTAAGGAGTATACAGAAGGAAAACGAAGAGAACTGTTAAAACTACGAACAAAGATGTCCCGACAGACCGTATCCAACAAGAACGGCAATTCAGGGAATGTGTAAAAATGGAGGGCACTTTAATACTTCGTAAAGGGTAAGGAGCAAGCCTACAAGGGGTGGACGTACGAAACAGAAGTTTTAGCAGCTGTACTTCGGAATCGCCTGTATTAGCTCGTGGGAAATTGGAGTGCCCCTGAAATAAGTCAGTCAACGTTGTTCGCTGTTTTTCGCGCAAGCTGCTTACGTTAAGTGTCATTTCACAAGCAGTTTACTCAGAGGGATTGTAGAAGAATAATGGAATGAAATTCCTCGGTTGATATACGAGAAGAAGAAAACAGCTTTTTTCTTCAGAAAATTATCTTTACTGATAGAGAAAATCATGGGAAATTGAATGTAAGACCTATGCGTTATTGTTCCTCCGAGAATTCGGACTGGCTGAAGCAGGATGATCATCAGAGGCCGTGGAGTGTGATCGTTTGACGCAGGATTGTGGGAGACAACGTCATTCATCCTGTTTCACTGAAGAAACGTTAACGGGCAAAAGATACGCAAAATTGCAAACCAAAGTGCTGTCGGCACTCCTGGAGTAAGTAACAATTGAATATGTCGATGTATGTGGTACCAGTACAATTGGTGCCCGGCTCGCTGACAACTCGTTCCCGACCGCGGGGTATAACATCAAGGCATACCAGTTTGCACGCCAGCCTGTTTGCGCGCCACTGGACATTTTCTCCTGGTGTAAGCCCATGGATGAAGTCTATGGGTGGATTCTGCTGACCCAAGAGGATTAAAACCATAGTACTGTTGTAGAACATGCAATGATATAGATG
Source organism: Schistocerca nitens (assembly GCF_023898315.1). Lineage (NCBI taxonomy): Eukaryota > Metazoa > Arthropoda > Insecta > Orthoptera > Acrididae > Schistocerca > Schistocerca nitens. The sequence goes on along the minus strand of NC_064616.1, from coordinate 439,489,839 downwards.
AAATGTCTTCAGTCTTCCCAGAAGTTCTTGTATCAGTGACTGTAAACATGTGTTGGAGCAGACGGTGGGCATTTAGAACATTTAACGTAAATATACGGAAGTGTTGACGACCGTATCCTGCTGCGATTATTTTTTATTTCTGTTGCTGATGTAATTTTGTAATAAACTGTGAATCTTGACATTGAACTAATGACGCAAAGGTACTAGTTAACAGAGTGTATAAAAATAACCCATATTTTACAAATCTATTCAGTTTTTAACCTGCTCCTTTCTTTCAAGGCTCTGAAAGAAACAAGAGCTGAATCGTTACCGTAATTAACTGGTGAGATACTCAGTTCATTTCGTTCTTGTTCGTGTGTCAGTCCAACCACATGTGGTCAAATATTATCCCTATCACGGTTAAATTAATATTTTGTTTTGTTTCCGCTTTTAGCTACGTAAAGCTGGAGCGCCTCATCAGCCTGACGCAATAGGTCTTTATTAACAACACCGAACTATGCATGCGCGCATACGATCTCATTCGGTTTCGGACAGGAACACCATTGAAGAACTTGTAAACCTCGTTACTAACAGCAGGAATTATTACGCTTCGTTGTGAAGAAGTGAAGTTGATACCGATATCTCTGTATATAATATCGCTGTGAAAAGAGACTGTTCAAAATTTTGTGAGGATTTATTGAAAATTCATTTGGCTAAACACAGAATATTCAACAATACAGACACCACTAGTTATTAACCGAAAATTTTGTGAAGAGGAATCGGAAACTATACTTCGCTGCCTCACTGTAATTCTATTCCTCATGAGTGTAATTACTGAACCTTGACGTCTTCGACAAATCGTTTGTTACGAGGGATACAATGTAATTTTGATATACAACTTACTAACTGTTACTTGCTTTATGTTAATAGATGAATATTCAAAAGATTGCTTGGCACCATAATCCAGGTCATTATGAAACAGTGCAATGAAATGAGACATGAAATTTTGTTACAAGCAGTTGTCAGCACAGTACTTTTTTAGTAAACAGATAAACGGCATTTTCAGTAAAACGATACAGAAGCAGTGATAAGCTAAATATTTCACTTCTACATAAGTCGGAGGCTGCTGTGGAATATTTTAGTTTTTAAAGTGGTTTGTGAGGTCACATAAGTAAAAAGACTGTTACATATCTCGTGTCGTACCTCATTCAAAGAACTGTATTTTTCAGTTTTCAACAATATTACATCACCCCAATGAAGTATTACATATGTCAACAGTACCTTGATTCATTTAAACTAGAACAGTTTTTCAGAACTGTTCATGATATTGTTGATGTCAGGCGGCCTTTTATGGAAATGTTTTCTTCAGTAACCTAGCACCATAGCTGAGGTCAAAGGCACAGTAGCGCACTGGTGATCAAACTGATGTTGCAAGAAACTTCATCATCCGTACTTGGCTCCCAACGGGGGAAGAGGCGGTAACGTGAAGTTCCCTATCAATAAATACACATTTTCAACATAGAACTATATCTCAGATAACGCTTGCAATGAAGTACCATTTATTTTTGGATATATCTGACAATGATTGTTGGATAAGGCCACAGTCATAGATCAACTGTAATTTTTAATTATATTGTCTATGGAACGTAAGTACATAGACATTCGTACGGAGAGCGTACGGCATATCGCGTCAGTTTTATGCATCTGTGAAGAATCTGGAAAATTAAGTATCCCAAGCTATTTTGTTTAGCTTTTTATTCCTTGTAGAACATATATTTCTTGCAAATTTCTACAATGCTGTGGTAGCGGTTTGATATAGCTAACTACTGAAGTGTTTTGTAAGTTCTTCAATAACCAAGAGAAACAAATACACATTGCTATTCATAAATTTATAAAAAAAGTGGTTGTAAGGATAGGTGCGTATTTGATCTATAACAAAAGCTATCACATTTAATTTGAAGTGGTTGCGCAAAATTACGTTTTGATCATATGATGGTTTCTAGACGGTAAGGATGAAGCCATATGTAGATAAAGCATTATCACTTCATAAGTACTATGTGGTACTGTGTAGACGTTATCTGAGGGAATGGACAACTTTACTTGTAGTTTACAAATTCGCAAAAAAGCCCATTATTAATTTGTATTGTACGATATGATGAATTGCGTAAAATATATTATCTGCCAATTAAAGTAATTTTATGTGGTAAACCAGTAATATACCTGATGATTTATATGTGTATGTATCAGTGGTAATAGTAATTTTATTTTCAGAAATCTAGATTTATTCTCACAACCATTTTCTGCTAACAGTGTGTATATAGTAACGAAAGCCTTTGCAGAGATATGTATCACAACTTTATTCTGCCAGGACACAGTACATCCGAATTGTAGAAAAATCTCTGTAAGCCATTTGAACAGTAGTTCTCGCTGTTTCGTATCTATTCTCTTTCTTCAGAGCACAGAGCGCGACAGGAAACATGACGGCAAGGGGCACTGCGTTGTGGATGGCGAAATTAATGCTGAGACTTGAGGGCGGCTTCAGACACAGGAGCAACTTAATTTCGTACATAAGCCGCGCGGAGAACAGAGTAACTCTCGAGAACTGACAGGGGCCTTCCAGCGCCCAGCGCACTCCCTCTTGAGCAATGTTTACACAGCGGACCGGTTCACAAGGCGAGTGCTCGGCTCATGTGACCTCCAAACGAACAGCTCCCTCGCCTCGCGTTATTCTGCTTGTCTCTTCCACGCTCTCCTTAGGCGCTATGCGACCTTAAAAGCACTACCGTACATCCCTTTTTCCTACTAACGAGAGAAGTCTGCGCTAAAAGACCGCAGATAAAACTACTTTTTGACACGTCACCAGCAAAAATTGCTTTTTAAACGAGTACACTGCAACGACGCTAACAAGAAATGTGTTTATAGCTGACATTTGTACGGTATTCGTGCCTGTAGCTGTAGAAGCTTTTTTTCTAAGAGTCAGGGATGAATATTAGCTTACTAATTCCCTCATTCTGACAAAAAGTTTATGCGAGAAGAAGATGTCTTGGAAAGGAATCAAAGTGATTCACTGAAATGGTTTGCATGCTACAGAAACTTAGACTTTTAATCCAAAGGACTGGTATATTGTCGGTCAAATATTTCGTAGAATATATTGTGATATAAAAGGAGTGCCATTTTTGGAGTACATATTCAGACTGGACGATAATGAATTCACAAAGATAATTTGATATTTCACAGTTCAAAATAGAATGTATAGGAATGATTTCAAGAATGCGGAAGTCTCAAATAAACTGGTAACCTCGAAACCATAATCAGTGATAACCGTAAATTCATATACACTGCTGGCCACCGTAAATGCAACACCCTGAAGGAAGCATCCGAATCAAGTGAAATTTACACCATGAGTTTGCAGCGATGAGATATGCAACTGATTAGAATTTCAGCGCAGACGCACATCACGCGCGCCTGTGGCGCCACCTCATAGCGCCAAATAAGGCTTGGCGATTTCGACGAGTGTACGTTCGGCACGTGTGTTTACCTTGTGGTTGTTTCACAAGACGATCAGTTATGCCTCGTAGACAACAGCGAACATCTTTTGATCAAGTATCCGAGTTCGACAGAGGAAGGATAGTGGCTTACCGAGATTGTGGATTATCATACAGAGAAATCGCTAGTCGTGTTGGACGAAACCAAACAACTGTAATGCGGATATGTGAGCGTTGGATGCAGGAGGGTACGACGGATCGACGTGGTCAATCGCATTCACCTCGGTGCACCACTGCACGTGCTGATAGGCAAATTGTGCGCATGGCAGTGACGGATCGCTCAGTGACATCCCGAACCGTAGCACAGCACATTGCGTCTGTAACGCATCATCCAGTGTCTGCGCGTACCATTCGACGCCGTTTACAGCAGAGTGGTCTGTCCGCAAGACGTCCATTGCTTCGTCTACCATCGACGCAGAACCACAGACGTCTCCGTCGCCAATGGTGTGATGACAGACGGATGTGGAAGGCAGAATGGAATGACGTTGTCTTTACTGACGAGGCACGCTTCTGTCTGCAGCACCACGATGGTCGGATTCGAGTGTGGAGACACCGTGGAGAGAGGATGCTGGACAGCTGCATTATGCACCGCCACACTGGTCTTGCACCGGGTATTATGGTATGGGGCGGTATTGGATATTACTCTCGCACGCCTCTAGTACGCATTGCCGGTACTTTAAATAGCCGGCGCTACATATCCGAGGTGCTGGAGCCAGTTGTCCTTCCTTACCTCCAGGGCTCAGCCACAGCCATATTTCAACAGGATAATGCGCGGCCACACGTGGCACGCATTGTCCAAAGGTTCTTCGTCAATAACCAGATTGAATTGCTTCCCTGGCCGGCTCGCTCTCCGGATCTTTCGCCGATAGAAAACATGTGGTCCATGGTTGCTCAACGAGTGACTCAGATTACATCCCCGGCTGCCACACCAGATGATCTTTGGCAACGTGTGGAAGCTGCTTGGGCTGCTGTAACCCAGGAACACATCCAACGTCTCTTTGACTCAATGCCGAGACGTGTGGCAGCGGTGATCTCCAACAATGGCGGGTTCTCTGGCTTCTGATTCTGGCAGGAACCACATGTCACAGACGTCTGTAAACGTAATCATTTGATACTTGGTCAACATGTTATCTACAAAATAAATTTTGTTGTGCTACCTCTTGTCTTTCTTGGTGTTGCATTTACGGTGGCCAGCAGTGTATGTTGTAGAATGTTACAAAAGTTTTAAAGTGGAAGGAGGAACGGGAAGATGACGAGAGCCTCATATATATAGAACAGGTTACAAATAAATTATTGTTTTATAATAAACGCAAGTGTACCAACGTTTTATGGAAAACAGCTCTTCAGCTTGGTGCGTACCAACTCATTCAAACTCTCTTTCATTTCAGCGTTACTGAGAAACAAACTAAGAGTGTATGACACCATTAAAGGAATCATGTAGTTATCAAATCGAGTACCAAGAGTCTCTGTGTTTATTGTGTTTTCTCTGGACATACAACATTTCTGAACTATGCCTTTACGTCACAAACAAGTAGAATCAAAATTATCTACCGAAGGGAGGTGTAATAACTTCTCGTAACTAACCGTTTGGCGTGTGGGTGAATGTAGTGTGTTTAACACTCGACACTAGCAACTATGAAATTAACCAAATATTCTTTGATCTTGCAAAGTTTCACAGAAATTCACACGACAGTATTTCAACTCTGGAGTAATACTCTCCAAACAAAAATATATTCCTACGGAAGCACCCTGTGAATAACATGGGGCAAACCGCTTTCAGAAATATTTAATTCTACAGCAGTTTCACAATCTATTTTTATCATTCGAACTGTTTAACAGAGATTACACAATAAATAATGAAACAATGTCTGAATCGCTTCTTTTATTTATCGACTACCTGTTTCATTCTGCGCTAGTTTAGTCGCAACAGAAAGAAGAGACAACAATAGAAATTATGTAGGTGTGATGTTACAGATACTTCAATCTGAGATTTCATCACTAATAACAACATATTATGAGGCCCACACATATCTCGCGACTTAAAGTGCAGTTTATCAAAAATTAAAATGAAAAGGTTGTAGGTGAGGTGATAAAAATCCATGTGACGTGTGAGGATGTCATTGGCTAGTACACTGAAACAGCGCCGGCCGGGGTGGCCGAGCGGTTCTAACAAGGGAACCTCCCCATCGCACCCCCCTCACATTTAGTTATAAGTTGGCACAGTGGATTGGCCTTGAAAAACTGAACACAGATCAATCGAGAAAACAGGAAGAAGTTGTGTGGAACTACGAAAAAAATTTGTAAAATATACAATCTGAGTAGTCCATGCGAAGATATGCAACATCAAGGACACTAGGAGTCAAGGCGAGAGGTCATAGGTTCAAGTCTTCCCTCGAGTAAATAGTTAAATTTTTTTTATTTTCGGTTTATGTGACCAACTCTTATGTTTTCATCACTGTTTTGGGAGTGAATGTCACATCCACAAGGAAACCTAAATCGGGCAAGGTAGAAGAATCTTTTTACCCATTCGCTAAGTGTACAAGTTCGGTGGCTCGACAACATATTCCTGTCATGTGACGCACATGCCGTCACCAGTGTCGTATAGAATATATCAGACGTGTTTTCCCGTGGAGGAATCAGTTGACCTCTGACCTTTCGATCAAATGTTTTCGGTTCCCATTGGAGAGGCACGTCCTTTCGTCTACTAACGGCACGGTTTTGCGGTGCGGTCGCAAAACACAGACAATAAACTTATTACAGTGAACAGAGACGTCAATGAACGAACGGACAGATCATAACTTTGAGAAAATAGAGAAAGTAAAATTTTCAGTCGAGGGAAAACTTGAACCAAGGACCTCTCGTTCCGCAGCTGCTCACGCTAACCACGGGACCACGGCGCTCCTCAGATCACATCCTCCTTGATGGTGCCTATCTGGCACATGGACTACTCAGTGTGTATATTTTACTAATTTTTTTCACGGTTCCACACAACTTCTTCCTGTTTTCTCGACTGATCTGTGTTCAGTTGTTCAAGGCCTATCCACTGTGCCAACTTATAACTAAATCTGAGGATGGTGTGATGGGGAGGTTCCCTTGTAAGCGCTACAGTCTGGAGCCGCGGACGCGACGGTCGCGATCGTAGCGGTCGCGGGTGCAGTCTCTGCCAACTACTTTTCATCATGGCCATATAACATGATAAATAAATTCATGTTTGTGGAATGAGGAAGAATATCACGCGTTACACATCTACTACAGCGTCTCATCGTAAATTTCAAAGTAAGTGTTATGGGAAAATTAATTCTGTTCGTTAATATCCTTGTCAGGTTCTTTTCTTTTGATAGTATAAAACTGCAGTTTCCACGCCGGATACGTGTAGTTCTTATAATATTTTCTGATTGCTTGTGTAAACTCGGAAGACAGTGTTTTTATTATCACACTTCCGTATTGTTATCGTTGTTACCTCTATTTTGTGTATCAGCTAGACCCGAAGGTGAACTGCAGCACAGATTCAAACAATAAATGAAGTGACTCAAACAGTTTTTCTTAAATTAATTATAAAAAAAGAGATCGTGGTACCCACGACATTGTGTCAGTTTGGTTGAGAGGCTGCTTGTTGTATTCATTGCGTGTGGGTGACCAGCCAGAGGTCTATAACCTCCTGAGGCCCACGGTCCAGTATACTGGACTACACACAAAAGCAATGCTTGAGACCCGAAGTTCAGTATACTGTAGCAGCAAATCTGAAAAAAGTAAAATTGCAAAATAATGTCCTGTTTTAATGCGTATTTTAGGCACATCTGGCCCCAAAAAGAGTATATTCTAAATGAAATTAAAGAAAAACCCCTTTGGCCCTCAGGAAGATAGACCAATGTTCTCATAATAATTTTAAACTCTCTCTGCCACTCGTCTATTAGCTGTATATTGATCGCAATACTTTTCTTTTGGCCTGTAGTGGACGTTTCCTGTTTTCTCGGCTCAGTTTGCCTTAAGTATAGTCACAATACAATGGTCCTCCTTTTTAAATATCTCTAAAGAGGCCGCCAGCTTACTACAGCTAATTGACACTTGTATCAGAATGTTAGCTTTGACGAGAATTAGAGAAGTAGGTGTGGCATCGCTTACTTGTCTTTACATGACACGTTTCGTGAAAGTATCGGCAAATTTATTACTATGCAGAGATTAAATTACAGTAATAATCACATCCGTAGACGTAATTGCATGTTGAAATGGGAAACATGTTAACTGCTACTGGTATATCAAATAACCCTATTGTAGTGAAATAATATTGGACTGAATAAATGTCAATTTGAATACAAGCCTTATTATGCGACACCCTTTACAAAATACGCAGAAGAGCAATTATTCGTGCAATATCCAGAGTTCGGAAAAATATTTGCCAGTCCATACTGCTATAAAAGAATTCATGCGCTGACATTACAAAAGCAGTTTAATTATCCTCTGCTTTCATACTACCGGTGAACAAAAGCCGAGCGTCACAGAGGAAAATACAAACTGATATTTGAGACTTTAGTTTTTGCCGCGGTATACAATATTCAAAAAACTTACAGGAATGCAGCCGGGTGACGTCGTCGACAACCGTCGATATTTCTAAAGGAGCACAGCCTGTCATTTTCAGAGCAAAATTGCAGCAGGCAAGCGCTTTGGAAGCGATTTTAAAACCTCGGGTTTCAGAGAAACTCCCACAAAGATAAAACCACACACATACACACACACAAACTGTAAGCACTATTGCAATCACAAATCGAAGATAACCGACGTCGGAAGCAATCGATAGTGAAATTAATAATCAACGGGTGAGGTAGCATGAACTCTGTTCTTTGTTTTTTGACAAGTGAGAGACGTAATCCTGCTGGACCAAAACAACAGTACCATTGTCTGTATCCACAGGTAACATACCATTATCCAGATCAACTTCAAGCGAACGTAAAGCAGCCCTCTCATCCGCTGTGAAATTACTTTTGGGTGCACGTGATCCAGTGAACACAGGACATGCCTCCCTCCTTGCCTCCTCAACATCAGGAGGTGGTTTAAAAACAGCCAGTTCCTCAGAACTAATAAAATAAATCACTGGAAGAAGCAAGGAAGTGAGTGCCAAATTTAAAACTTTCTGTAGCACAGAGAAAGCTGAGTCTTCAAATGCTTTCTCCATGATATTTATCACAGAATGTCAGGATACAGTAGTAGTGGGACAACCTTCATACGGGAACACAATGCATTGTTGGCAAATTTATTCAAGATGGTGGCGATGACAACATCCAAGATGGCAGCGTGTAGACTTGGCAACAGCCCATGGTGTCATTCCAGATGACGGATTTTGGTTTTAAGATAGGTCAATTGTGCTACCTCCACTAACCTAACCCCCAGTAAAATGATGCCAAATTTGAATTTTGGCTAGGAAATAGGCCAATTGAGGTACCTCCCCTAACCTGATGATGATGATGATGATGAACCCCCAGAAAAATTACAGGAAATTTGAATTTTGGGGGGAAAATAGGTCAATTGGGCTATGGCCACTAACCTAACCCTCCAGAAAATTCCAACATGATAATGGCTGCAAAAACAGTTATGGTCTTTATTATTATTCATTGTTATACATTATCATTTATCATCATTCATTACCATTCATTATTATTTATTATTATTTATTACTATTGTTTATTATTATTATCATAGGCCTACCTCGACTAGACAATTGCGCCAAATTCAAATTCCAACATGATAATGTCTCGAAAACTATACTTCTCTTTATTATTACTATCATTTATTATCATTTATTATTTATACAATATGTCCGATTTCGGCGGGAAGAAAACCATTTGCGTTACACCCATGACAAAAATCTGTCACAAGTTCAAATTCCAACAACATAATCGATCACACGTACGAAATAGTCCACATCCTACGAACTTTGACTGTCACTCATCTTTTTTCACTGCTAACCTATTAAAACTGTGGCAAATAATGAACTGCACTTGTACTAACATAATTCACATCATCCGATTTTGCAAGGAAAAAGGACTGAAGTCTTTATTTCAAGCAGTACAGTTATCAAATGTTCTCCAACAGACTTAGTACACATCCTCTAGATCGCAGCAACACCCAGTGCGCTCGCCACTAGGTCCAGACTCCAACTGACTTAGTTCAAATCGTCGCCAGCAGAGGAGGCTACTCCTGGCGCCACTGGTCAGCACTACCTCGCCACTGGTCCAGCAGCTGCTCGGACCGTATTAGCCGCTGGACCCTGTAAACATGTTTTCTCCGGACACACTGGAACTCTCCGATGCCGACGTCCCACAACCGCCCGTCCGTTCGTGGTCCTCCACATGGTTGACATAGAACGACTGCCACACTTTTGGAGCCAAATTTGTTTTTTTTGTACAGGTTGGAGCCTGTCTATGCCTACCTCACGACAGTCGGTCGGCCACTCGGACCATTAAACATGTTTTGCTCGTTTAAACCTGCCAATTCTGACGTCACAACAGTTGGTTAGCGATCCACCACATGGTTCCGAGGCGGACAAAGAACATGCTTGGCGCCAAAGTTGTTTGCTGGAGAGTGGAATCTGCCATGGCATCACACAACCGCCGGTCCATCACGTGGCGTGCTCGACAAATAACGCTCTCGCTAAGTTAACTGACTCAAGATCGTCTGATCTCTCATGAGCACATTATACACGGACACTCGCCGCCGCCCCGCGGCTTACGTCACACATCCTCGATTGCTGCCTCAGTACACACGCCGGACATAGTCTTCTGTAAATATGCTAACACCCACATCCCGCATCCAAGCTATCAACTGCCTACGTACATAATTGCATTTCAGTTTTAATCATATTAAATTATTCAATTTACAATTTCATATAAATATGAAGAGCAGTTCAATTGTCTAATTTCAACTACTTTCAAGGTCGAGACCGCCACCTTTTCCTAGGAACCAGCGCCAAGTTTGAATTCTGGCAGTAAAGGAAGGTCACTAGCGCTTTCTCTACCAAACTAAGAAAATGTTGGAATGAAAGCTCAATTCTACTAACCTCAGCCACCCGATCGCCACTTACTCATAGAAACCAGCGCCAAGTTTGAATTCTGCCAGCAAATAAAATACTGACAACATCAGTAAGGCCAATTACTTCGCTTCCCACCTTTCCGAGTTCTTCTCCATCCCAGATGATCCCCACTTTGATTATTCTCTTTTCCCCACCGTCATTGAACGTGCCGATACCTTGGTTGCTCCACTTGCTCCTAGTCTCCAGTACTTGGGACAGTTGACCCCCTCTGACATCAACACTCCAATCACAGCACAAAACATTAAACGTATCCTCCGGTCGAAACACAACGCAGCCCCTGGTCACGAATTTGTCAGCTACCGCCACCTTAGAGAAAGCCCCTATTCCTTCCTGAGTGTCCTTGCCCATCTCTATAACGTCATACTCTCTACTGGCTTCTACCCTGACCTGTGCAAGACTTCCCTTGTTCTCTCATTCCTCAAAGCCAACAAACACCCTTCTGCAGCCTCTTCCTATCGTCCCATCTGCCTCACCTACGTCCTCAGTAAGGTCTTTCAATCCATCCTCTCCTGCCGTATCCATCAGCACCTTAATCAACACCACCTCCTCCCCCTTACCCTGTGTGGCTTCCGACCCTCCTTCTGTGCTGAAGACCAACTCCTTAACCTCCTTCACATTCTTTCCCTCCAGCTCAACTTCCGTCGCTCCACCATTTTTGTTTCCCTCGACATCCAAAATGCCTATGACTGTGTATGGCATCCCGGTCTCCTCTTTAAACACCAAACCTATACCCTGCCTATCAGTTTTGTCCGTCTGGTCGCTTCCTTCCTCACACGCCATCCTTCCTATGTCACCCTCCACAACACCAACTCCCATATCTTTTATCCCACTCGAGGTGTCCCCCAGAGCTTTGTCATCTCCTCTCTCCTTCATCTCTTGTATACAGCTGATATGCCCAAGCCACCACCATCTGTTCACCTTCTCCCGTGTGCTAATGACACCGCCTTTCTGGCTGTCTATCCTACCCTTCAACTGTCCCAACTCACCCTCCAAACCCACCTTAACCAGTTTACCACTTGGTGTAGCCAGTGGTTCCTCCGTCTCAGCCCCTCCAAAACCAAGGCAATCATCATAGGCCACATCACCTGCTCCTTCCGTCTCCATGATTTCTAAATCACCCTTTATGGTCATCCCATCTAACTCACCCTCACCCTGAGATACCTTGGCCTCACCCCCAACCGTCACCTCACCTGGACCCCTCACCTCCCGAGCATTCAGCAGAAAGCCCATTCCCGCCTCCACCTACTGAAACTCCTGTCTGGCAGGACATAGTGATTGCATCCTTCCACCATCCTCCACACCTAAAAATCCCTCATTCGTCCTATCCTCTGTTATGCTAGCATTACCTGGATCTCCACACCCACCCGATTTTACAAGGCCCTCCAAATCCTTGAACGCTACGCACTCTGCCTTACCTTCCATATCCACCTTCCTTCCCCCACACGGCTCCTGTATGAACCCATACCCTTCCCTCACCTCCTCCTGGTCCTCCAACATCTCCGCATCCTTTACATTGTCCGCGGGCTTGCCCCCCACCCCCACCCATGATTTCCTCCTTCCTCTCCACCCCCTGCCCATTGCCGTGCGTTTATCGCTGTATCCCTCCGTCTCTCCACTGTCACACCCTCCATCTTCTTCATCAGGGCAATTTCCAGCACCTCCCCCTCCCAGATGATGAACTTCGCTGTGACATATACACTTCCTTCCAACTATAACCTGGCCTTGTTCCCCCTTCCCCAGGGCCCCCTTTTCTCCTCTCCCCTCCTTCTCCCTATAGCACATTTTCCTGCTTCCACCCCCTTGAGCCCCTGCCCCCATCCTTGTCTCTTTCCCTACCACGTCCCTCTCTACCTGGCCCTCTCTGGCGCGCCCCCCACCCATCTCCCCCCTCTCTACCCCTCCCTCCCTTTTTCCCTTCTTCCTGATCTCCTTGCGCCTGGCAGATCCTCTGTTGTGATCATCGTGCCACGTGAGTGTTGTGTTTCGTGGTGTTTCCCCTGTGCATCAAGAGGTGTGATTTTAATTGTGTGCTGGCCGTGTGCTTAGTGTTACTGTCAGTGTTTGTTCTGTGCTACGCCATCCATTGATACTTTTATGCTCTGGTCATACTGCAACTTGTTCCTTTTAATGGTCCCAGTGTGGGGTTTTTGGTGTGGTATATTTTTACGGTTTTTATCTCCGTTTTACAGTCGCCCCCTTTTTTGTCTATTGTCTTCCATGATGTTCCCCATATTTTGTATCTATGGTCACCATGTTTTCTCCTTTCTTATTTTTTAAATGTCTTCTGTTGTTTGTTCTGTCTTTCAGCTGAAGAGCAGCGGATATGCTGCTGCCAGCCCGCCCCGATGGGGAATTGAAATACAATAAAAGAAAAAAAGAATCTGTTGAACATATTAGGATCCTTCTTTAAAATGTGTACTTTTGTGAAAGCCATTAGCCATATTATTTATCCTATCTGGTTAAAGTCAATTGTTGAACTCGTTACCTTTGTTTCGGAGTTAAGTGTGTGGATGTTTTCACGTAGCACAATCCCTTTCCCACACCATTTTAAAACTTCGTTTAAATCGTCAGTATCATATGCATCAGGTCCTATTTCCACAATTTCTCTTCCATCATTAATTTCCAAATGAAATTTATTGTTAGCTTCTATGATATTCCGAATGCTGTTGTAAGTCTCCAGTCCAGTCTTCGCAATACTCCACTTCCTGTTGCTTAAATCAGTCGGAGGGAAGTAACTCGCGCGTAATACTGATGGTCGTTATTTTGAAGTCCGAGTATACGACATTGAGTCTGAACGTCGATCGACGGGTGGATGCTTAATGCATCTCCTTATATATATGTTTCTTCGTAAACGTTAAGAGGAATACAATGCACTGATGTCCGTCTAAGTAGATATTAAAGTCTTGGTAGCGATGAAAATTGTAGAATACATGTCTTCTGATGGTGAAATATCGTTGTAGCTCTTCTGGCAGCTACAAATCTCCAAATGAGTCAAAGTAGTAGACGTTACTTATGTTTTTCATAAAATACGCCACCCGGTGGGTTCCTGGTCCCCAGAAACGTCTACATTCACATTTTCACACTCTCTAAATTTCCACACAGTCTTCTCACGGTTCCCGCTTTTCCTCTCATCGGAGGTTCGAGTCCTCCCTCGGGCAACGGCGTGTGTGTTGTCTTAGCCTAAGCTACTTTAAGTTATTTTAAGTGGTGTGTAAGTCTAGGGACCGATGACCTCAGCAGTTTGGACCCATAGTACCTTACCACAAATTTCCAAAGTTTTTCCCACACAGTCTTCGGTAATGTATGGCGTATAAACACGTCACGCCATCTTGTAAGGCTGAATTTTTTCCAGGCAAACTAGAGCAGATCGGTGTTTGTAAGCGGCCTCTCCGGTAGGATAGCTAACGGGCTTTTTTTTAAATTTATTTATGAACAGACCTAACCCACTCATGTACTATTTCACGTATCGCCCATTACCGACGGCTGCTGACTCCAATGTGGTTATGTCTTCTTGCTTCCTCTAGCTGCTCCTGTGAGGTCTGTGCGTTCTTCACTTTTCTGGCAATTGCTGCAGCATCGTGAGCCCGTGAACCCATAGGTGAGACCCCCTCGAGAGACCTGATGAGAGGGATAATTCCAACTGATGTCCTGGGTATCGGCAGAACCTAGGTAGTTTAACCGGTCCTTTATACCTCAGGGTGCTTTTAGCTAAATACATCGCTGTCAGGATATAGTTTTTAAAATCCTCTGCCATGGATTCTTCTTCTTCATCATAGACTTCCTCTTCTTCTTCAGTGTACGACATGCAACATTCATAGCTTCCTTGAAATTCGTCATCCCTAATCCCAATTTGAGTTTACCACGAGCAATTTTATCAACCACAAATACTGCATTGCTGTGTCATATACCAGTACCCTTTCTCGCACGTATTCCTTGGCTGTATGACCTAAAATTCGATCTGCAGCATGATTTCCTGGAAGACCTTTATGTTTTGCATATTTAATGTTGTGTTCCAAACACGCTTCATCAAGTAGGTTAATCCCCTATCATAGCTAGCCAAACGCTTGTGAATCTTTGTACCAGATCCAAAGTAATTAAATCCCGGAATGTGCAGTTGGGTGGGAAGTTTGTCTAGATTAAGAGTATCTCCTACAATACGTCTCCAACCATGTTGGTTGTGCTCTGTCACCCTGTTATACAGCAGCACATCATCAGCGTCAGTCCAGCTGTTTCATGTCGCGGAAAAACCAAGCCATTTAAATAGTGCTCTCTTCCTTCGACGTCTTATGACACGGTCTATGAGAAACACGTGTGGTTCTGAGATCTTCTGCATTTCTTCCGTGTAAAAACACCCTGAAATTTCAGTTCTGGGATTTGTTGTCTGCACTTTGGAAACTGTGAATATCTCACTCGACAAATTTCGGAAGTATGACTTCTCAAATGCCGACATGTGTTTTGAGATACGTACCAAATCACCTGCATTAAATTTCTTTTTGCGTGGATCCACTACACGATAATGCACCGCATTCATGAGTTCATTATCACAAACATCGATTGGTCATATTTTTATCGTGCTATGTTTGCATCAATTATACTGCGCAATTATTTCTGAGAGGATATTTTTCCATTTGTATGAGCTTAAAACGCTTCATCATTTGATATTTTATTGTTCTGTTCAGACGATCAAAGATACTAGCTTTCAGATGGATGAATGATAAGTGGTGATGTATCCCATACTGCAGCATCACAGTCTTTAAACATCTATAGGAGAGCTCTCCGCCGCGATCAGTCTGGAGGTTGTCCAGGCATCGATCGTCCCTGTCTGCAACAAAGGCTCAGACACATCCATAACATTTCTCCCCGTTTTTGTTTCAACAGGTAATTCCCAGGAAAATGGGAAGTATTTATCAGTAACCATTAGAATGTAATTAAATCCAATACTCTCACGTAAATATTCTCGCATACCCGAAAGATCAGCGTGCCATAAGCCATTCAAATCTTTAATCATAGCATGCCAACAAGGATATGTTTTGCATGCTGGTTTGTGCAATTCTCGAACTACTGTCTCCACACTTATTCGATTATACCTCTCTCTCTCTCTCTAAGCTATGATATTACTGAAAGAACCTCATTCGAATGAGAGGTTTTGCCCACAGCAGCTGATGCCATGAACAATCATAGTCGATCTACTAGCCCATGCGTGTCGCCGTCGTGTATATATTGAGGGCGCCGGTAGCTGACTCTTTTATGCATGGGTTTCCTGCTTTCCTGTGTACAACTGCCAGTTGTGGTATTTCAACATACATCTACAGATCTTTGGGTGAAAAGTTTACTGTTTTTGAGGGTTTTAGGAAAATGAGGTTACTTAGACCTGGTGGTCTTTGTTATTCCCTATCCTCTACTGTATTGTTGTTTTTTTTCATTTAAAGTAAAAGTCTGCGTGCCCAACGTGCATGGTTTTTAAACACTAACACCAAATGTTTTGTCTAGCTGGACGCCTCTGTGATGGTTAACGAAACTGTTAGCAGAATCATTGACATCGCTGTGTAATTTCGCTGAGAGTTGATCGAGAGATTCAGTAACTGGTTTAAAAGTTTCTCGCAGTGTCTGGTCTCGATACAAATGCCCTAATCTTAACAGCAGTAACTTCTCTCGAACGTCCTTCCTTTCAGCAATGATCTCATGCTTAGTCGACAGTTTGCTAAATACTAACTGGGCTGCTTCACATGCTGCACCTTATATACAGTTCGTTCAACCTTTATGGTTAAATCATGTGCTTTCTTTTCAATTCCACCAACTCTTACAGCTAAGTCTTCTACTTTATTTCTCAGAATGATGCAGGTGTATGCTTCTAGATGCCTAAACCTAGCAGCTAAATCAATGAACAGTCTCAGAAGGTTCTAGTCACATGTCTCTGGATGTTTAGTTTTACGTTCGAGGGACTGAAATTATCCATTTATGGACAGACCCATTCTCTGTTTATGCACACCCATCCTCTCGTGCTTAGTGCCTGACATATGTACTAACTTGTCCATCACTTGTCATCACTTGTTCCATAGGTATATGTACAGAAACTCCTGGAAGCTCCATCTATACCTACCGTCATTCAGTTTTCTTGATTTATTCATAACAAGAAACCTGTACTTTGTGTCATTCCAGGAATCAGCACATTTCTTCACAAAATCGTTGACTGACATGTCGGTTCCTACGTGCACCTCATAAATGTGTTTTGGATTTAAACTGTCTTGCCTGAAAGCAATGATGAGATCTGCATTATCCCTCACCAACTGTTTCATGGTTGTGGAACACATCTGACTCAAATTAAATTCTTCAGTACCCATATGACGACCTAAACAGATATATTGTAGAATTTGATCTTGGTTTTTCACAGAAACATCGTCAAATACGAACACTGTGTTTGGCTTTACTTTTTCTGGTGGGGGAATTTGACTGCTTTGACTGAATGCCATGTACATGTTACACCATTAACACCCTCCAGTATCTTTTGCAGTAGTTGGCACTTGGGCTGAAATAGCGTTTTCGAAAATACACATCCCTGATCAAAGCGGACTGCATCGGAGCATATTGGTAGTGAAATGAGAACACTTATGTTGCCATAACTGGATGGACCAACAATTATCGCTCTTACGTTATGGAGTCGGACTACGCCATTCTTCGTCCTCTTCTTCTTCCAGTCTTATTCTGCACCATCAGAAGACCAGTCACTTACAAAAAACTCCTGATATTTCATCCAGCCGGCCATGATACCGACTATGTCCGGTTTTGGTGTGCAATGGCCTTTTATAGAAAAATGAGCGGTTGTAACGATAATAATATATGTAACCACTATAGTGCAATCATCTTAACGAATGAGATACAATGGCTACACCTTACATTATATAATGACAGTGTGGTTAAATAAGAAAAACAACAAACACTTGTGATTATACGTATTTTATTTACATTTCAGCAATGAAACATAGGCTGCATTAGATCAACAACAAAAACAACTGATTCATTTTTCAGTTTTTCACGAATAACTGTTCCCTGTATGCTGTAAATTTTGCATGTATTTCTCTCACACTGATTGGTGTTCCTTTAGCTTATTCTTTTGACACAGTATTGATACACTCTTTTGAACCTTGTCCTTGCATACTGCACGTTTGGAAATAGTTTACAATGTCTTTATACACAGTTTGAACACGGGAGCTCATGGTTGAGTTTTTCCAGGGCAAGGGATAGTACCATCAGCAGGCCTAACAGGTTTGAACTGGTGGAGATAAATAGTTCCCTCTCCATATCTCTCCATGAGTGTCTTGCCATCATACAGTGATGTAATAGATAGCGTCGGAGCAGCACAGTAAATGTCCAGAGATGGAGAGTACTCCGAGGTTGATATAGTATTCTGCATGACGCAGTTCATCCCATACCAACTACATAAACTGCAGTTTAACACTTCTCGATGCATTTTCCATCTCTAACCCAACATGCCAGTCAGTGTCCACTGATGCTTCTGTATCAGTATTTAAGCGTTTTGAACTACTAGCTGCTAAATTATAAGTTGAAGTGAAATTCAGTACAGTACTGGGAGGAATCGGCAGCTTCTTATCCACCACATCAACACATTGTCATTGCAGCAACACCAGAGTGTTCAGGGATGGTGCATAAGATGGAGATCAGTACTGACCTGTACCATGTCGTTTAGGGCCCCCAGCACAGTTCTTCTGAGAGTCAGGGACTTGCTGGGTGTCTAAATCAATGAGAAGAATGGATAAGAGCAGCTCGTTGTCCTGCTCCAACATGCTAGTCAGGTGTGCTACAGGATCCCATGGTGCTGCTACTGCTGCTGGTCCTGACAGGCCAGAGATTGCTGCAGGTCGCCGGTGCTGCTGGTCCAGAGCCACCAGAGGTCGCCGAACAAAGAAGAAGAAGAAACAATAAGCATTCACAGACAATGACATGGAATTGAATAAAGAAAGGGAACATGATAAAGAAGAGTGAGTGGAGGAAGAAACGCTATATGTGGTAATAGTAGCAAATAAATGTAATGGGTGTTTACTTTTACACTTCTGTGATGGAGACGTGGGTAAGACTCTTGACTGCTGCTTTTTGTGGTTAATGGTGCTTTTCCTTCCAGAGACTGACTGTGACTTGGACTGGCGAGCTGTCATGACCACCTTGGAAGGAGTTCTCACGTTGCTGGTATCCTGTAGGGGAAGTCTTGGGGGCTTCTGAGGTAAACGCTGCTGTGTTTGCAATTCGCTTTGGCCATCACTGATGGCGCATGTGGGCTGATCAGTGCCAAGTGACAGGATGTGACCACATGAGAGAGAGACACAGAGCATGTGTTTCAGCATGAATTCCTCAGGTATAAAATACTAAAGGGTTGCCGCCACCTGAAACTTTCGTTCAGGGATTGACGCGACACAGTCGTCACTGGACTCGAGCGACTGTAGTGTGGGATTATGTGAAGTGGATGGCCCAGCAAAGCAGTCGGTGTGTGTATGTGTGTGTGTGTGTGTGTGTGTGTGTGTGTGTGTGTGTGTGTGTGCAGCGTCCTGTAATCTATCTGAACGATTTTTAACAGTTAAATTACGTGTGTTTAGTTACGTTGACGGTATTCCTTGCACAATTGGCATAAAAAAGCCATCGATTTAATTATTTCCTTTCGCTGTATTTTACAACACATGTAACTTTCAATAAACAGGGAATAATGATCAAGAGAGATGAAACCTCTGCACATTGAATTTCTTATTAACAGTATATCCTTTGCCATGTAATTGAGTTTCCTGACATGAGAGCCTTCCTCTCCAGCACCGACCTGCCAATTTCCAGGTGGGGTTGGAAGGGGAGGGCTAGGGGATTTAACAGAAGGGAGGGGTTAATAAATTGATCGATTTAATCAATCATTCAACAAATGGATAAAGTGGCAGGGACAGCTCGAATAACTTAGGCCTGAAATTGTACTTGTATCGGCGAGGGGAGTGGGGAAGATTGGAGGTTTAGGGAGATACGCAGAAGGGATGATGGCGTGGGGGGTAGCTGTTCTCAGAAGGATGGATTATGTCCAGGGTGTCATAAATCAACCTGAGCGATTCATAAGTCACTTAGCAGAACACTAGGTTAAGGGGAGGCGAAGTGGGTCACAAATCAGTTAAGTTGTTCCCTGAATGTATGCAATCTGCACTAAGAAAATGCACCAGAGCGCAGGCTAGCCTACTACTCACTGTACCCTCTTCTGTGGCAAGCTGTGCCAATTATTTGTAACCGATTCTTGATATTCTGGATACTGGCTCTGGAACAGAGGTGGCATCTGAGTTGGTCCAACACATGTTCTGTCGGGCACTGATTTAGGGACCATACTGGCCACAGCAGTATCTCGACATCACACAGACATTTCGTGAGGACATGTGTTATGTGCGGACGAGCACTGTACTGGTTCAAATGGCTCTGAGCACTATGTGACTTCACTTCTGAGGTCATGAGTCGCCTAGAACTTAGAACTAATTAAACCTAACTAACCTAAGGACATCACACACATCCATGCCGAAGGCAGGATTCGAACCTGCGACCGTAGCGGTCGCTCGGTTCCAGACTGTAGCGCCTAGAACCGCACGGCCACTCCTGCCGGCAGCACTGTACTGCTGAAAAATCACACAACAAGAGACGTAACGAAATGTAACACAGGATGTCCATGGCAAACAATTGTGCCACCAGCATTCACTCAATCAATACCTGCCATAACCTGAAGTCATAACCGATATCTCTCCACACCATGACCCCAGGACCAACAGTGCTGTGACTTTCCAAAACATTGAAGGAGGGGTTTTCCCTCACCAGGTCACCAGCATACTCATTGGTTATGGTAATCTGCAGTAGAAAGAACAGTGATTCATCGCTGAAAATAATATGAGACACTTCATCAACAGTCCATGCTTCCCAAGCATGGTACCAGTTCAAACCCAGTGGCATGAATTACGGTGTCAACGGCAGCCTACAAATGTAACTGTAATTCCTAGGTCTGACCACTGTTAGTCTCTGCCCATTGGTGCGGTAGTGTTCAGAATATTGTAGGGAGGACATTGCTTGTTTTCGGATTGTAGACGCGTGTGTCAAGGGGCTACGATGTGATTCGTGCACAACACAGCTAACCTACCTTGTGGTGGTCAGAGGTGGTCGGAACCTTGATGACGAGTATGCCTGCCCTCACGCCACGTAGTCCAGCCTCAGGCTATTATCATATCTGAATTCCTTACAAATATGAATACTGCGTGATTCGACTACCTGGCTAAATGGAAACCTGCAATGAGGCCCCTTTGAAACTCTCTCAGGTGGTGAGAACGCTAGCTCACACGAGTACGCAGCATCTCTATTCCTTTTATGCGTGGTAAACAGGAAAATCACTAACAGAGTCAGGTAATTGTGCGGTGTATCGCGCAGAATAGCAGAGCTAATCATTGTATCAAACCAGAGAGTGTACATGTACAAACTTACACTGATGTTTTATCATGTCCTCTTGGTACTTTATATTTTTTACCAGGCAATGTATAACAATCTCAAGGCCTAATAAACATACCAGAATAGCACCATACATTTATCAAAAATAACAGAATGCTAAGTGACAGGGAAATAGAGAGTAGCAATGAAGGTACGAGGCCTGTTCAGAAAGTAAGCTCCGATTGATTGCCAAATTGAAACCACAGTGAACATCAGAAATGTTTTACTTGTAACAATTAGCTACACCTTTCAGCTACTTCTCTACGTAGTCGCCGTTCTGACTTAGACTTTTGTCATAGCGTTGTACCAACTTTTCAATAGCCTCATCATAGAAGGCAGCCGGCAGTGCTTTCCGCCAATTCTCCACGCTGGCCTACACCTCGTTGTCTGTGTCAAAATGTTGTCTTCAAAGACAGCGGTTCATGTGACCAGAGATGAAACTCAGGGGGAGACAATTGCGGACTGTATTGTGGGTAATCTCACATTTCCATTTGAAAACGATGCAGGAGCATCTTCATTGCCCCTGCAGAATGCGGCTGAGAATTGTCTTGAAGAAGAAACAGCCCGCCAGTTATGTAATGTTAGCTGCATAGCTTCAGGCGAAATTTCTCACCAGGCCCTCGTACTTGGCGGCAGACACTATTTTCTAGACATCTTTACGCACTCACTGCGAGCTCAGAAATGAGAAGAGCGACGTGATGATAACTGGGGTTATACTAGAGACACTACCCAACACATCTGTGCAGAGCTTTATCGGATTTTCATAGTCGTTTCCATTTCGCGACCGATCGGAGCTTACTTTCTGAACGCCCCTCGTACATATTACTTTAGTTCAGCGGTGTGAACGCTGCACAAAACACAAGATTTCAAATAAATTTCCATGAAGTCTGTACTGAGAGCTCTAGAAACCAATCGTTCAGTAAAACTGCAATAGTGCATCGAAGAATATGTACGGTAGAGTGATAGCTTACAGCAGACTTTATCAGGAAAATGAGAAATTGAAAGAGCAAACAGGCAAGGGCATCCGTTATCACTGATTATTCTCAGTAGAACCACAGGTATTTTTCAAATCTCTGAACTGGGAAAAGGAAGAACGGTAACTGGATAATGAAACAAATCTTATGCATATTCGTTGTGTTGATGATAGTGAATTGTTTACTTGTAATGCAGATAAACTGAAGCAACCAATAGAAGAGCTTAATCCAACTACTTATAAAATGGACTGGAAACTAACGTGTAATAATGACACGGTCCATCTCTGTAATTCAGAGTACAAACCTTTAAAAAAAAAAAAACAGACGCAGCCTTGCGTGTGAATCCTGTTGTGTCATTAGGAGCAGGAGCGGCGAGACCGGCTTGTCTTTTGGCAGACAACAGGACGGGTTGACCTAAGCCGGACGCAGCTCAGATGGTGGCACCTTTTGACACTAAGTGATTGGCGGACAGTCTGAATATGAGAATTTCGAGGACAGCAGGTAGCAGGTAAACCGATTCTCTGGTTACGTGGTCGGGAAAGGTCAGACGTCTGGTCACTGGCGTGAAAAATGAAGTGGTAACCGCCATAGCTCAACTGAGTGTCTAGAATAAATATCAAATAGGACTAAATTCAATAAAAACTGATCCGAATAAGTAGAAAAGAAGCCAGTAACATGGCTACAAAGACAAAATGAAGACGAATACGTGGGTCAGAAAGTGCGCCAGATCCAGAAATAGTTTTTGAGTCATTCCGTGTTAAATATTTCATGTATAAAAAAAATTATCAAAATTTATGTCTCGAAAACGCCTTAAGCAATTTTCACAACCAAAGTGTCTACGGATATGTCTAACTGAGCACTATTGGAGCATCATAGATTTTTTTGTGAGTATTAGCTATTTAAAATTAGCTGCCAGAATGTGCATTTTGTGTATAAAAACCTGTATTTGCACTTAAATAATAAATCAAATATTAAAAGTAGCGGGGGTATTACGAAGAAGGGATATATGAAAGGACTTATTTTAATTGTTTATATTTTTATTAGTAGCAGAACAACATAAAGCTGTATTTAGCATGAGAAAATCATTATTTACGAACTAAATATTTAATTTAGTGAAAACTACGAACAGTAATAGAAAACCGAGGAAATTTAAGTACTAACTGATGAATGATGCATGTATAAAACATTAAATATTCAGTTTTTAAGTTTGTTTTGGAAGTCGGTAGTGCGTACACTTGACTCACAACAAGACGAGAGCTTACATAGAGGCAGATATACTGAGCATGGTAGCTTTTAACCCTTTGGTTCGTATGTGGCGTCTGTTGGATTTGAAGTCTGAAACAGAAAGTACGTATGGGTGACAGTAGGTCAAATGTCCAATAAGCCCAGATATTTCTAAGTGTTGAGTCATGGGCTTGTGATATTCGCCTATCTCACTACTGAATACTCTGAAATACACTCCTGGAAATTGAAATAAGATCACCGTGAATTCATTGTCCCAGGAAGGGGAAACTTTATTGACACATTCCTGGGGTCAGATACATCACATGATCACACTGACAGAACCACAGGCACATAGACACAGGCAACAGAGCATGCACAATGTCGGCACTAGTACAGTGTATATCCACCTTTCGCAGCAATGCAGGCTGCTATTCTCCCATGGAGACGATCGTAGAGATGCTGGATGTAGTCCTGTGGAACGGCTTGCCATGCCATTTCCACCTGGCGCCTCAGTTGGACCAGCGTTCGTGCTGGACGTGCAGACCGCGTGAGACGACGCTTCATCCAGTCCCAAACATGCTCAATGGGGGACAGATCCGGGGATCTTGCTGGCCAGGGTAGTTGACTTACACCTTCTAGAGCACGTTGGGTGGCACGGGATACATGCGGACGTGCATTGTCCTGTTGGAACAGCAAGTTCCCTTGCCTGTCTAGGAATGGTAGACCGATGGGTTCGATGACGGTTTGGATGTACCGTGCACTATTCAGTGTCCCCTCGACGATCACCAGTGGTGTACGGCCAGTGTAGGAGATCGCTCCCCACACCATGATGCCGGGTGTTGGCCCTGTGTGCCTCGGTCGTATGCAGTCCTGATTGTGGCGCTCACCTGCACGGCGCCAAACACGCATACGACCATCATTGGCACCAAGGCAGAAGCGACTCTCATCGCTGAAGACGACACGTCTCCATTCGTCCCTCCATTCACGCCTGTCGCGACACCACTGGAGGTGGGCTGCACGATGTTGGGGCGTGAGCGGAAGACTGCCTAACGGTGTGCGGGACCGTAGCCCAGCTTCATGGAGACGGTTGCGAATGGTCCTCGCTGATACCCCAGGAGCAACAGTGTTCCTAATTTGCTGGGAAGTGGCGGTGCGGTCCCCTACGGCACTGCGTAGGATCCTACGGTCTTGGCGTGCATCCGTGCGTCGCTGCGGTCCGGTCCCAGGTCGACGGGCACGTGCACCTTCCGCCGACCACTGGCGACAACATCGATGTACTGTGGAGACCTCACGCCCCACGTGTTGAGCAATTCGGCGGTACGTCCACCCGGCCTCCCGCATGCCCACTATACGCCCTCGCTCAAAGTCCGTCAACTGCACATACGGTTCACGTCCACGCTGTCGCGGCATGCTACCAGTGTTAAAGACTGCGATGAAGCTCCGTATGCCACGGCAAACTGGCTGACACTGACGGCGGCGGTGCTCAAATGCTGCGCAGCTAGCGCCATTCGACGGCCAACACTGCGGTTCCTGGTGTGTCCGCTGTGCCGTGCGTGTGATCATTGCTTGTACAGCCCTCTCGCAGTGTCCGGAGCAAGTATGGTGGGTCTGACACACCGGTGTCAATGTGTTCTTTTTTCCATTTCCAGGAGTGTATATTCTGAGAGTGGACTGTGAATACTTTGCGTTTGGCAGTCTAATCTGAGCTCTAAAATTTAACTGCTGTAATGTAATTTTTTCTATTGACGTGCACCCAGGAGTTACTAGGAATTTGTGGAACATTAAACTTATGTCAAGCAAACCTTCATTACTTTTCGAGATTTATCCAGAAGTTTGCATAGATGTGAGATACTGTTCTGTTTCCTTGAAGCCCTTGCACAGACATTAATCACTTCACTGATAAACCATTATTAACTTGCGATATGTGTTACGATAATTGAATAAACTCAATTGTGTTAAAATTTAAAATTCTGTGAGTAGTGAACAATATTTTTCACCACAAATTCCTGCCAGCAGTTATTTACTCTCTGTGATTGGTTTTTTAGGATTAATCCGAAAAATGCGGATTTTAGATCCTAGAGTGTGGCGCAGCCAACTTTTAGAAATCCTACCATATATTCAGAGGTCTATAAAAGGTGACTTTCTGAATTTACAATTTGATATTTGTACAGATGCAAGTGAGGGTCATAAGCTAGAAGTTTACTGAACAATTATTTTAAGGAATCAGTAAGACAGCTACAGGTTTTAGCTTCACATTTTTATCTGTCCAGTCGCTTATACTGGTCTTGTCCAGGGGAAACAACACAGCGTCAGAAACACATTTTATATCCATATCATCACATACGTTGTTTTCGTACGGTTTTGGTCAAACATTTTTATCCATATTGTTGCATACATCAAAGCAATGCTAAAAAATTTAAAGAAAGGTTCAAATGTTACGTGAAATGATTTGTTTGGAAGTAAGAAATAAAATAGGCTAGAGAAGCATTAGATGCGCCATTGAATAATGCTCGAAATCATGTACAGCAGCTGAGCTGCTCATACGTTATTAACGTAAGGAGAGCACTGAGTGACATTCCACCAGACAAATACCATCCCGTACTCTCTAAAATCGAATATTCTAAATTTAATACTGCATTTTGTGTCTTGAACATGCATTTTGTGTCTTGAACATACTTCTGATCACCATCAAAATGCGCGCAAAATGTTATTCAAATTTGCTTTATTTCTTACTGTTAGACCAATTATTTCACAAAATATTTGACTGTTTTTTCGTTGTTTTTTATTTTGAATTTCTGTTGAAAAAGCATAAAAATATAATATATTTAAATGTTGATCAATATTATATTCGTATTAAGAGCAAAACTAATTGAGGGATCCTGTCGTTACAGTATGTAATGTGGGAGAGTGTACCATCGGGAGGCTAGTCAGGGTTACATGATACCGTCGGATTGACCTCTATAAGATACATCACCACCGGATATTTGGTTTCACCACCGCAGTTCATCGTCCCTCATAGAGAGCCACTACTCATCCATCAATTACGTGGCTTTCCGACTCAACACTCAGATGGTACCTACAGAGTAATTAATTGTACATTGCTTCACATTGTGTTCTCCGCAGGCCTTCTTGGCCGTCTGGTCTGCTTGTTGTTTCCTCCAGATTGCCATGTTCCCTTCGTACACAGCATAATGATACTTGTTTCCCTTCTGGTTGAACAAAGGGCAACTTTTATGAATCATTTCTCTGCTGTGTATGTGTATATTCGTTGGAATCCTTGTAGAGCAGTAAAGAATTAATGAAGGTGAGAAGTTTTTGGCATTGATGATGCCATTGACTGTAGTACTTTCAGGATCGAAAACAACCCAATATTAAATCCTGAAAACTGGTTGGGAAGTCGAAACCTGAAGATGCATTTGTGAAAGTCTACTGAGCAGTCAAGCATACTTCCTAGTTTTCTTGGTATTTCCTTGTTTCGAGCCAAGTTAAACAGAGATGGCTAACTCAGTTATTATTAAAGAAAGACGCAGAGTTAGGTCATAGTGGTTTCCTCCTACAAACTTGGTGTAAAATATCAGTATCTGCCTTACATCCTTCGGAAGCACCCCAGAAGTCTTCGCCGACAGATATTAAAGAGTCATTTGAAAGGCAGGTGAGCTATGCTGTCATATGCTACAGACATAGTACAAATGGACATTTTGTACTGTTTTCTCATCATGAGAAGTCGCTACGTGATGTGAAGTGGCTGCTTACCAGCCTCGGCACAGAGACAGAATGGGGCTGGTAAGAAATGAAATGCGCTGCTGACAGATCTAATGCCCTCATGGTGGATTACATTCAATATTTTTAAAGACGATTCTATGGATGACCTACACAACATATATCTATACTCTGTTCAGGAACATACAAAGGTCTGCTAAGACTGGAGAAGACTACTTGTCGCATAGGCATCTCAACAGGGTTCCATAATCGACAGCAGTACAAATGAAGCTCCAACCTGCGCTCTCAGAAGAAATTCAGTGCCACAATAAACCTGGCTCTTAAGTGGTGGAGTTGATTAGTTTGGTGAAATCTTCCGCGAAGATCGAGGATGTCAAGCCAATACGCAGTAAAAAGTATTTGTTACTGATAATTCAGATACGTGAGTAGGAGTTAACCATCACTTTCTGAGTATAGCAGGTGAATTATATAAAACATAGTTTTTACAGGAAATCATGTATTTCTCTTGGAAGCTGCTTGGAAGAAACTTTCGTGATACTGACAAGAAGGAGACTGAGTCAACAATTAAATCACTAAAGAAGAAGGGCTCTCATGTACATGATGGTGTGCCTAGCAGACGCAGTACTGTGCTGCATTTGTTATCCCACTGCTAAGCCAGAATCGTAATTTTCCTTTGGGAATGGTCAGTTCCTGAAAGATTAAGGTACTCAGTAGTAAACCAATTTATAAAAAAGGAGAAAGAGATAAAGTACAAATTTTACACTTAATTCTGTGCCAGTGGTATTTGCGGAACTTATGTAAAAGCCTACACATGTAAGGCAAACTAATTATTTCAGCTGACACAATTTGCTGTCAAACGTACAGTTTGGCTTTAGTAGAGGAATGACAGCTGAAAAGGCTATATCATCTTTTTTGGCGCTGGACCGATCACACAAAAGGTTCTGGACACTATGTGCGTATGATTTAACTAAGGCGTTTAACAACCAAATATTAGCGCAGAAGTTGGACCATTATGGAATATCAGGAATAATTAATCAAATCATTGTGTCAGGAAAACCAGTTCCTCTCGTATTTTAAGAAAAGACAACAGAAGTTCATTGGCCACAGTAATGAGAACGACTATGAGATGACGTCTGAGTGGGGTGTGGTTAGGTGGGTGATGCTTCAGAGTTTGGCGCTGCGACCAGTACTGTGTCTCTTATGTGTAAACCACATGCCTTCTGATACGAGAGGGAATTTTAGAATATTTCTGTTTTCTGATGACACTAGCTTTCTAGCGAAGAATACTGAGTGAAACATAGGAGGCTTAGTAAATAGTGGAGTTCAAGACATAAGTTCATAGTTTGTAGAAAGTAAATTGATCCTAAATCACATTAAGACTGAATTTTTACAGTTTATGACACACAATTCAGCTAAAACTGGCGTTTTGAATACACAGAATTGTCATTTTTCTTAGTGAATGTGAAGAAGTCCAATTCCTAAGTGTTCGAATAGATCGTAAGCAGTCTTGACAAGACCATGTTCTGGAAATTGCTCTAAAACTGAATAGTGGTATATTTGCGATTAGAACAGTATCTGCAATAAGTGAGAGTCCAACATATAACTTATCTGTTTTGCTTATTTTTATTCTGTTATGACTTACGACATTATATTCTTAGGGCATTAAATTCTGGGGTTACTTCTCCCATTCACAAAGGGTATTTTTGGCTCAGAAACGGGCAGTTCGAAAAATATGTGCCTTAATTTCACAAATCTCTTGTCGACCTCTACTAAGGAGTCTGGATATTCAGACAGTGGTCTCTCAATACATACAATGACGAAAAAAATCGCAACACAAGGTAGAGGATGTGCGATATAAGCGGAAACGGGTAGACGTGTTTTTACACCTGAAAAATTATGTCTGTTCAAATTAGCGCCATTCTACGCACTTTTTTCGTGTGAAACTTATTTTTCGAGTTATTCTGGTTTGTCAACTTAAAATTTGCACCCTCTATACTCATCACCTTGACGTCTGCATAGGATTTCTGTAAATTTTGTTTCATCTATTATTATCTTTCCTGATGCAGACAACTTATATTAACTCTTTGCATGATCATGGAGATTTTCTTCACTGTTTGGTCGTACATAACTAGGCATGTAAAACAAAACAGTAACTAAATACCTTTGATTTTGTGTGGAGACTTCACGTTACAGCAGTAAATATGGACCTCCCCCCCCCCCCCAGTTATATCATTCCAGTGGTCTCTCAGACAATTGCGACGTTGGAGCGACGGCTTCTACTGTTCATGAACTGTTGCCATGATATTCGTTTACTCTTCTTTATAAGCCGGAGACATTTGGTTCTCGCCACTTGTAAGGCTGCTAGCTTCGTCTTTATTTGGACCTGCGCTTGTCCCTGATAACAGAGCAGCATTCATCACTCCACAAAGAACACGACTGTTGTTGGCCTGAAGACTGGAATGATTGCTTCAGATGCATAGTGAATAACCTTTGTCATACAATCGATTCGTTTCTGGCAGGCGTCTTGGCCTTCAAACACACTGAGTTGGCCTTGCAGCATCCAGTTCACCTTACTAAACATCACTGTGGCGGCTTAACTCGAACATAACTCTGTCCAGCAGATCGAGAAGAGGTTAGTAGAAAGAAAAAAAAATCGACCACTTTCATGGTTGAATATCATAATGAAAGACAGACGACAGAGATCAACACCGTAGCAGCGCTAAAGTATGTACTTCTGTTCCATGTTCAGAAGTCAGAGCTCCTGCGTCAACAAGAATGGCTTCATTTGGTTCCTACGTTGAAGTGACGGAGTGGTCTCCCTTTAAGAAGAAGCTGCAGAGCCTCCTACCTACTGTTTTTGGCTTCGTGGTCCTCTGGTAACCCCAGACTGTTCACCTGATGTTCGCTACAAGGTCGTGTCCAAGTCTGGAGCTGTTTCGCTAGGAACGATTTATGTGGCTATCAGTCGAAAGGCTAGCCCCATACCTCCCTCGAATAACTTAAGTATATTGCCTACTGTTGATAATGAGACTGAACCAGTGGCCCTTACCTCTCACTGTCGTGCAGCGGTATCTCCTCTCCGCTGTCAAGGCACGCACAGAAGGGAAAAAACTTCTTGTCAGTGGTAGGCAGGTCCAGTGCAGGTACGTGATGGGTCATTTTGGAAAATAGCTTCAGGTGAGGGTATTGAATCAGATGTGAACTCGGTGTGTATACTGGCAGGAAGTATCCGCCAAATTGAAGAGGACATCTTGGGATCAAGTGAGTGCACCATTTGTTGTCAGCAGCAAATTGTCTCTCGTGTCGGCAGCAACGACATCTATTGCCTAAGTCCTGAAACCTTTATCAGCTCTTCCGGAGACTGACAGAAGGAGACAAGGCAGCTGGCCTCACTCGTGAGGCATCTGCACAGTTGTCAATTGTCGGTATCGCTCCACAGATTGATCGCGATCCCCTGGTCGGGAGCCGAATGGAGTGTCTAAATCAAGAGCTTTCTTGGTTCTGGACAGGCCACTCAGGCCGTAGTAGCCGACCGATACAGATGCAGCAACAGGGAAGTAACCGCTTTTGTGACATTTACGAGTTCCTAACCAGGAGCGAATATTATTATATCATCTGCGTGCTTTAATAGTTTCTTGAGATTCTACGCGTAAATCTATTATCTAATAGCCACAGTTCTGGCGTTTTCGTTTACGTCGGAAAGTAAACCGATTTTGTGACATATTACAAGTTCGTGATCAGGGGCGAATTATTTTGTTTCCCGTGAGTGCTGCGGTAGTTAGGTTTTTGAGTATCTGCATATTACTAGACACAGTTCATTCGTTTTCGTCAGGGTCTAAAGTAGATTTCCGAGTCGATAGTCCGTTTGTCTGCATACTTTGGTTTTCCACGGTCTTTAGTATGGACAGGGACTGCGATTGTTGTGTGCAGATGCGAAACGAGTTGGTGACACTTCGCTCTCAGCTTCAGGCTGTGATGGCTTCGGTTACACAGCTTGAGGCTGCAGTGGATGGACACCATTGCTATGGGCCACATGTGGGGATCCAACGGACGTCCAGCACGTCCGAATCCTCCGATCGTTCCTCACCGGTGGCCAACCCAGCTACTGCTCGCACTGAAGCTGACCCCTCACCTGTGGTCGAGTGGGAGGTCGCCCCAGGGCAAAGCAGGTGGCGAAAGACTTCCCAGGCGGCCGCACGTAAGGCCTCCCCGGTTTGTCTGACAAATAGGTTCCAGGTGCTGTCTGTGGCTGACACTGTCGTTGAGCCAGATGCTGTCGTCTGTCCTGTTTCAGAGGAAACCACTCAGCCAGCAAGATCCGGGCAATCACAGAGGGTGGGATTATGGGTACTTGGGAGCTCCAACGTTAGGCGCGTTACGAGACCGCTTAGGGACTGGGGTGACAAGAAGGGTAAGAAAACCAATGTTCTCTCCGTGTGCATACCGGGTGGAGTCATTCCAGATGTGGAAAGGGCCCTCCCGGATGCCATGAAGAGCACAGTGCGCAGCCAACTGCAGGATGTTGCTCACGTCGGTGTCACGTTGGATAAAAAGAGATTCTCTCTGGTTTTGAGCGGCTAACAGAAGTGGTAAAAGCTGTCAGTCTTGCTTACAAAATGAAAGCAGAGCTGACCATTTGCAGCATAGTCGACAGGGCCGACTGCGGACCTCTGCTACAGAGCCAAGTGGAGGGTCTGAATCAGAGGCTCAGACAGTTCTGCAATCGTGTAGGCTCCAGATTCCTTGACTTGCGCCAAAGGGAGGTTGGGTTTCGGGTTCCGCTGAATAGCTCAAGTATCCACTATACGCAGGAGGCGGCTAAACGGGTAGCAGGCGCTGTGTGGCGTACACTGGGCGGTTTTTTAGGTTAGAGGGTCTCGGGAAAACACGAGAATGACTTCAGTCACAAAGGGTGCAGGCTGAACACAGGACGAACGTAGATACAGGAACCATTGGAAAACAGTTGTAAATTGTCGTAGCTGTGTTGGGAAAGTACCAGAGCTCCAAGCGCTAATAGAAAGCACTGATGCTCAAATCGTTATAGCCACTGAAAGCTGGCTAAAGCCGGATATAAGCTCAGCCGAAATTTCTGCGAAGAACCTAATGGTGTTCCGAAAGGATAGGCTAAACACGGTTAGCGGTGGCGTGTTTGTTGCTGTTAGAAGTAGTTTAACTTGTCGCGAAGTTGAAGTAGCTACTTCTTGTGAGTTAGTATGGGCCGAGGTCATTGTTGGCAACCAGAATAAAATAAAAACTGTATCCTTTTACTGACCTCCCAATTCAGATGATACAGTTGCTGAAAGGTTCAAAGAAAACATGAGTTCGATTTCAAACACGTACCCAACTCATACGATAATAGTTGGTTTTGACTTTAATTTACCCTCGATATGTTGGTGAAAATACATGTTTAATTCTGGAGGTACGCATAAAATATCATCCGAAATTGTGCTAAATGTATTCTCTGAAAATTATTTCTCGCAGTTAGTTCATGAGTCCACGGGAATAGTAAACGGTTGCGAAATCACACTTGACCCCTTAGCAACAATTAATCCTGAGTTAATAACGAGCATCAAAACCGATTCAAGGATTAGTGAACACAGGGTTGTAGTGAGACTGAATATTGTAATCCCCAGATCCTCGAAAAATAAGCGAAAAATATACCTGTTCAAAAAAGCAGATAAAAATTCACATGACGCCTTCCTGAGAGACAATATCCACTCATTCCAAATTAATAATGTAAGTGTAGAACATATGTGGCTTGAATTCAAAGAAAAATTATCGGCAGTAATTGAGAGATATATACCAAATAAATTAACAAACGGTGGAGCTGATCCTCCTTGGTACAGAACACTGTTGCAGAAACAACGAAACAAACATGCCAAATTTAAACAGACGCAAAATCCCCAAGACTGGTGATCTTTTACAGAAGCTCGAAATTTAGTGCCGACTTCAATGCGAGATGCTTATAACAGTTTCCACAACGAAACTTTGTCTCGAAACATGGCAGAAAATCCAAATAGATTCTGGTCGTGTGTGACGTATGTTAGCTGGAAGAAACAATCAATACCTTCTCTTCGTGATAGCAATGAAAATACTATCGAAGACAATGCTGCCAAAGCAGGGTTACTAAACACAGCCTTCCGTAATGCGTTCACAAAAGAAGACGAAGTAAATATTCCAGAATTCGAATCAAGAACAGCGGCCAACATGAGTAACGTAGAAGTAAATATCCTTGGAGTAGTGAAGCAATTTAAATCACTTAATAAAAGCAAGTCTTCTGGTCCAGACTGTATACCAATTAGGTTCCTTTCGAAGTATGCTGATGCATTAGCCCCATACTTAGCAACCATATACAACCGTTCGCTCGACGAAAGTTCCGTACCCAAAGACTGGAAATTTGAACAGGTCACACCAATATTCAAGAAAGGTAGTAGGAGTAATCCACTATATTACAGGCCCATATGGTTAACGTCGATATGCAGCAGTATTTTGGAACATATGTTGTGCTCGAACATTATGAATTACCTCGAAGAAAACGGTCTATTGACACACAGTCAGCATGGGTTTAGAAAACATCGTTCCTGTGAAACACAACTAGCTCTTTATTCACTTGAAGTGTTGAGTGCTATTGACAAGGGATTTCAGATCAATTCCATATTTCTGGATTTCCGGAAGGCTTTTGACACTCTACCGCACAA
The DNA here is from genome assembly GCF_023898315.1 of Schistocerca nitens. Taxonomy (NCBI): domain Eukaryota; kingdom Metazoa; phylum Arthropoda; class Insecta; order Orthoptera; family Acrididae; genus Schistocerca; species Schistocerca nitens. The sequence goes on along the minus strand of NC_064616.1, from coordinate 439,456,118 downwards.
GCGGCTCGTAGTGAAATTGCGTGCTTATGGGATATCGTCTCAGTTATGTGACTGGATTTGTGATTTCCTGTCAGAGAGGTCACAGTTGGTAATAATTGACGGAAAGTCATCACCGAGCGAGGTGGCGTGGACTCGCATTCGGGAGGACGACAGTTCAATCCCGCGTCCGGCCTTCCTGATTTAGGTTTTCCGTGATTTCCCTAAATCGCTCCAGGCCCATCCCGGGATGGTTCCTTTGAAAGGGCACGGCCGACTTCCTTCCCTAATCCGATGAGACCTATGACCTAGCTGTCTGGTCTCCTTCCCCAAACAACCCAATGGAAAGTCATCAAGTAAAACAGAAGTGATTTCTGGCGTTCCCCAAGGTAGTGTTATAGGCCCTTTGCTGTTGCTTATCTATATATACCATTTGGGAGACAATCTGAGCAGCCGTCTTCAGTTGTTTATCGACTAATAAAGTCATCAGAAAATCAAAACAAACTGCAAAACGATTTAGAAAAGGTATCTGAATGGTGCGAAAAGTGGCAGTTGACCCTAAATAACGAAAAGTGTGAGGTCATCTACATAAGTGCTAAAACGAAATCGTGAAACTTCGGTTACACGATAAATCAGTCTAATTTAAAAGCCGTAAAATCAACTAAATACCTAGGTATTACAATAAGGAACAACTTAAATTGGATGGAACACACAGAGTATGTTGTGGGGTAGGCTAACCAAAGACTGCGTTTTATTGGCAGGACTCTTAGAAAATGTAACAGATCTACTAAGGAGACTGCCTACACTACGCTTGTCCGTCCTCTTTTAGAATACTGCTGCGCTGTGTGGGATCCTTACCGAACAGAACTGTCGGAGTACATCGAAAAAGTACAAAGAAACGCAGCACGTTTTGTATTATCACGGAATAGGGGAGAGAGTGTCACAGAAATGATACAGGATTTGGGCTGGACATAATTAAAAGAAAGGCGTTTTTTTATGCGACGGAATCCTCTCACGAATTTCCAATCACCAACATTCTCTTCCGAATGCGAAAATATTATGTTGACACCGACCTACATGGGGAGGAACGATCACCATGATAGAATAAGGGAAATCAGAGCTCGTGCGGAAAGATGTAGGTGTTCATTCTTTCCGCGCGCTGTACGAGACTGGAATAATAGAGAATTGTGAAGGTAGTTCGATAAACAGTCTGCCAGGCACTTAAATATTACTTGCAGAATATCCACGTAGATGTAGACACAGTACGTGTGCAATTCCTCTTTTTTTAGATTAGACGAAACTCAGTGTCCCCCAGTACAAAAACTAGCATCACATAAACCAGTTACTTCAGCAGACTGGTTATCAAATGCAGAGAATGAGAATGTAAAATTTTGGTTGTTCACTTCGCACTAAATTCCCGAAGCCCGCGTCTCTCCTCAGAACGCAGACATCCCTACATCATACTAGGAACGGAGTGTTGGGAAATCGAAAATGCAGAGTACAGACATTTTCGATCAACTGTAGAACGTATATCGGAAGAACAGATAAGATCCTCCAGGAAGAGGAGTGTATATAGCGATAAGCAAAAGAGTTATCTCTAGCGAGATCCTGAATGAATCCGCCTGAGAATACTTGTAAAGTGACTGGATCACCACCCAACTTATTTAAAATTGGGAAAGTTTAATACAATAACTGTATTAATCATTGAATTGGTAAGCATAATGGACGTGTTAATATTAATAAAAAGACCCAAGTGAATACAAGGAATGAGCATATGGGAACAATTTAAGTACAAACGTTAAATAAAATAGCTCAGAGACAGCAGGAGCTTAAGCTTAAACCAATAAAATAAGATAATCAGACAAAAGTCTACAAATATAACGCCTGACTTCCGCGCTTCAGAAACGCCAGGTGGAATGCATTAAAAATAATCGTACAGAGCGGGGCGAGTTTGTCTGAGGAACAGTCTTCACAGTTTAACATACTTCATTAAAATAATACATCATATTGAAAATCCACAAAGTAATTCTAAGCCATGATCTGTCGTTGCCGATTTTTAATTAATAAGCTCACTTATATTATTATTGTGCTGAGTTCTGAGGTACATTGAGGTGATAAATGGAAAGGAAATCTTAGGTGCGCATGTGGAAAGTTCACACAAACATACACGATTCACACACACAATGATAGAGATAAAAAGAAATTTGCCCATCAGAATAAGTCAAAGGCTCACCTTGTACACGAAACTAAGCTACGCTGGCAGGAAACACCCGAAAATGCCATGAATATTCACGAACAAAGTAAAATTACGAAGACTCGCGAAACGTTCAAGAACAGAAATGTAAACCGTATAGACACAAACAGTAATAAAATATCATACGGAACTAAAATAAAACTTATTCAAGATGGTACTGAAATTACACACGGTGAAATCACCACCACGTGGTATGAAAAAAGCTACACAATCTTAAAACTGAAACAAAATAAAAACCAGGAGAAATAAACACATACACACGAGTAAATTTCCACATACATTCCTGTTAAAAAATAAGTCCGATAACTGAATTATAAACCTGTGAAGGAATAACGAAGTTTATACACCATGTGTTCTGCTTATACAAAGCAAGGACCGGAAAAAACTTACTACATACAGAAACATATACTCGTGACAACACTCTGAAAAAAAGCAAGAATTCGACTACCGAGCTTGAAAATAAACTAGGAGATCAAATTATACGTCAGTTAAACTAGCTACACACTATCACGCATTAACACACTTATCTGCGCCAAGTCGCTCTTAAAAGTACCATCTTCACTCACTATTGTCTAGTCGCGAGTGACGAGAGCACGAAGTTCCCCTTGGTAACCAGAAGAGACCACAGGGGTCCTTTCCACTACCAACTTAACTACTGTCGAATGACTACCGGAAGGGTAAATATATATCTTCGCCTTGACTGAGAAAACAGCTTTGGCAATACTGTTGCTACCACAGCAGACAGCCAGATGCTGTACTGCTATCATATAAAAGGCGAATTTAACATACACAGTCACTCACTCATTCGTACAGACGATAAAGAGAAAAAGTAAATTTGAGAGCACAAAATGTAGGCAGTGTACATAGGATTAGATGCTTACTGGAAAAACTGATGCTTTAATGTAATTGTGTACCATGGCAAGGGGACAAACACCAAGTATAAAACTAAGTTACTAATGATTTAGCGTAACAACACGAAATATAAGTTAAATAGCATGTAACGAATCTAAAAGAGGCTTTTCAGGAGTATCAGGATCAGTGGACTTAGATTAATAATAGAGTATTTCTATCGAGCACCAAATTCAGTCCCTTCTATCGTAAGGTCATTCAAAGGTAGTCTGATCTCAACTGCAAGGAAACACTTCGGATATACAGTAGGATGTATTAAGAGCGTAGCCCTCTGCATGACGAATATTCCGGAAACCACATAGGCTTAACGTTATCACATGTTTAAGTGCAGAAGCGTGAAGCCTTAGGAGTGCGTGTGCTTATGCTCTACAATCATTTCTCTCATGCCAATACCTTCATGGTACTTATCCCAGACACTAGAACCTAGATTTAGAGTTGATAGCACAGTCGATTTACGTAAAATGCTTCAAACTCCGTCTGTCTGGAGCTCCATCATGCGTAAATGACACGTTTCTTGTTAACCGTCTGTTATATCTTCACAGCACTCTCATATATACTATACACGGATAAGGCGTGCTAACCTCCTCGATGTGCGTGCATCTGGAGAGATCTTATGTATTGGATGTATGAAGTGAGTAACATTGTAAAAGGAACAGTCTTCAGTGAATAGCCGTTATGGACTCAGTTCACTCTGTTCATTCACAAGACGTCGAAGGTAATGGATATAGAATCGTTCTGCTTCTGGTTAGCTGCAAATTAAATCGGCGAAAGTGTAGTAGGGAGGGTTGGTTAAAGACAATGCGAGGGGCTCTTTCCATAACCAACTTTATCCTAAGAATGTGAGACTGCTCTGTGGCTCCCAACTGCATAGAGAGAGAGTGGCAATCATAATCGTAAATTACATACTGTGATCGAAGTGCTACAAATACGTAGATAACCTAATTGGATCTCTATAGGACGCTGTCTGGTGTACTTTGGTAGACATACGTCAAGAATTAACAATGAATGGACGTTCTGCACAGTCACCTATCTACATTCGCAGTCTAGTATATGGCACTCACAAAATGATGGAGGAGTGGTTTAGCGATTATACAGAAATTGGGAAACATCCTACCAGATCATTAGTCGGCCTTTAAATTACAGAAATCCGGTAAAATTGCTAAAATTTGTTGCACTATCCAGAATGGTGCTTATTACGGTACATCGCAGCATACCGACATTGTCTTCTCCATCTCATGCATCCAATAGTACGCTGTTGATTGCTACATAATGATTGACTGATACTACTTCTTTGAGATGGAGAGAGTCATGGTGGGAGCAACACCTTCTGGGGATAGCCAGCACCAAACACTCATCGCATACACGACTGCATTATGAGGAAGCAATCGAAACGGAACAAGACATCTGCTAAATGTGAGATTATCTGTAGTGGTCATCTGCTTTGGACAGATGTTTGGAAACGCTCCACAGTGCTACAAAACTCTTCCAGTTTCCGTATGTTGTGATGCCTTCCACATTTTTGCCAATAAGAAACACAGCCTCTGTATTTTATTTCAATTATCCTGTGTGTTGTGAGAGCAGAAACAGCATAATTTACACCATGCAACGCACCAACATACAACAGTGTATCTACATGTGTTAATGTCAGTTTACCACCTGACACAGACCTGGAAGTCATGGTAGAAAAACAAAAGGTACGGCTGTGTACGCAGCTGCACTCATACACTTCTGGGGTATGGTCCTACAATACGCGTGACAAACCTTTACACTGGTCTGTGCACGTGGCTTCAATCACAGGCCACCTGCTCCAGTGAATCAATACATGTATAATTAATAGGATCATCACATATGGTCAATGTCAACATCCAGGCGTTATTTGTTTTCCGATATATTCGAAGAGAGAGAGAGATGCGATAAAATTTTATCGAGTAGTCAATGGGGCTACGTAAGTGGAGTTTTTATAGTACGTAGCTCTTCTCTGTTGTATGGTACAAATTAAAGGGGAGAGGCAGACAGGAATGCACCCTGAGGGACGCAAATCTCCTTCAGACTGCAGTACGTGTATGTAATTTGGAAGCGCACTGCAATAGAATAGCAAAATCCTCGTTCTTCTTTCAGTTCCCATATAATATAGATCCTTCCTAATTTTCCTGATAAAAAGACCACCGTAACTGCTTGTACTGTCCTTACTCCTACCTCGTGTTTTAGGAGAAAGCTTCGTTTGGTGCCGGACTTATACGCTGTACACGGTTAGCAGAGCTAGTCTGCTCATTTCTGGCCTAAACTGGGTTGTTCACACAGATAAAGCTGCAGGGAGGTCTGGCCAGAGAGTGAAGAACAGTTACAAGAAGCAAAGGGACTGTCTAAAACCATGTTCAAGCTCTACTTTAAGGGGTCCTTAGCACATAGGTTCGAAAAATGTGATTCGTCTTGAGTTATGAGAGTGTTGCAAATATGTTCCACTAATGGCTGTTATTACTAAAAGACCTAAGGACCTAACGCAAGTGAGTGTGGCTCAGTGGAGAGACTTGATTCCAAATCGCAGACAACATATCTACTACAGATCTGAAAAGCCAGTGTGTTGGTCATAGGATTTTGGACAATTATTATGCTTTCAATCTAGCGATGCATTTTTGAAGTGGTTCCTCACATAGCACACCATCTTCTGTAGGTGATCATTCTCAATCACCCATCAACCTCCCTCGCCTACAGCCCGTTAGATATATCACAGAACCTCTGTTACACCTCCTACATTGCACTGAGATAGCATGCGTTACAAATACTGATGGTTTGCGTGGGAAATATCTAGCAGCGACATGCGGTACTTACAAATAACGGCTTAATACCACGTTCTTTAGCTGAATCGCTTTCTAAATTTGGTGAGAATGGTGATTTTCTTACCAGGTCAATCAGTTGGGGACGCGCACCCGGTCTTTCGGCATGTTAGTATCAACATGCTGACCATCGCAGCGATCACCGTCTGTATTCAGTGTCGCGGTATTTGTGCAGAGCACCACTTTACTCGGAAGCTATACCATACCTCGATTCAAAAAGCCTGTATGGTTTTTAACATGTATAGCGTTAGTGATACTTCCGTGTGGCTGTAGTGCCAAGACTCCTTCTTATGCAGGGTGACAGTAACATAGTCATTGCGATCATGTACTCAATAGCTGGTCGCTTGTAAAACGATTATATCTCTCTCCCTAAGACACACTGCTACTACTTAGAAGAAAAACAAATGAGACATGTCCATCCATAGCGGATTTTCGCTCAGTATTGTTTCGTGCCACCATCATTAATTTATTGGTGAAGTATTATAAAGTACTTGGTAGGGGATGTGTGAGAGATTATCTGTGATCAGCTGGTTTATGAAGTATGTGTTGGTGTGTAAAGGTACTGTGGTCAGCGTTCCAATGTGTGCAAAGAAACTGGCTTTGTCGAGTCAAGAGGGAGGTATTGATTTGACGTGGAAAATTGCGGTTTCAGTGCATCGATAGCCGTAAGGGCTATGGAAGATTTCTCGTGGAACATTATGTTCAGGTCTAAGAATTATATATATTTCCAGAACAACAGTCGTCAGGAGGAGGTATTTCCGATTCTTCGCCCATTGTCGAATATCTCCATATTGTAGATTGTAATTACACTGGTACATAAGTGGCTCGTTTTCTAGGACGATTCTGCCTGGCGTGCGGGTTCGTGTCAGAGGTAGCCGATGACCGGAAGGAATTGTCGTTTCCAGCTTAAGGTATGAGCCATCATAGAGCCGCTCGAACTGGACAGGCTTTGGTAAAAATGTGCAGCTGACATAACCATGTCGCCCTCTAGGCGGGTGAACAGCGAATTAATACTCAGTATGTATTGGGCAGCATTCGTGATCAAGTGTGTTGCTAGTATTCTCTGTCTGGATTTGAGAAGATTCCATATGGGAGAGTGTTTGCGCTGAACAATTATTCCCTCCTATGTAAATTGACCGCTTGACTGCTTGTACTGCTGTTCTATATATTTCTTGTCATTATTTGGTTGAGAGAACATCAATTGTCGTGTGACTGTGTGCATCTAGATGGTGAAAAACAGGTGCAAGAGATGTTTGCTGATTCTCTAGATATAAAAGACACAATCGATTGTAAGTATTAAAACCTTAATTGATTTGTAAAGTGCAAGTATGATCTGGAATCTCTGGAATCTGTTATATCACTGACATCGGTATTCGTAAAAAAAAAAAAAGAAAAAAAAAGAAACTAGTGGAACTAGCAGTTTCCTCTGTTTTGAAGAGTTCACGTAAAGATCTTCACAGATCATATAAGTTTCTAGGTACTTAGTGGTTTGCATCACGTCCCACCCGATGAGCTAGCTAATGTTCTAGAGATATAATTTCCACTCTTTATCTAGGGAATTATTCTGTGCAAACGATTGGTAGCATGCTGCTATGTGCTTGATATCGAGAAATATCCCGTAAATGGTATCATATTCAGGCAAACCATGTGTAAATACATATGTTCTTGTAATCCCAGACTCTGGAGATGATCGCAACTCGTAGCAGAAATCACTGCATGAAGCAAGCCCGATAGGAATGTTCAAATGTGTGTGATATCTTATGGGACTTTACTGCTAAGGTCATAAGTCCCTAAGCTTACACACTACTTAACCTCAATTATCCTAGGGACAAACACACACGAGGGAGGACTCGAACCTCCGCCGGGACCAGCCGCACAGCCCATGACTGCAGCGCCTGAGAACGCTCGGCTAATCCCGCGCGTTAAGCCCGATAGGAAACAGTATCGTTAGCGGACGCCTTTGTGCTGGGGAAGAGAGCCCAGCCTTTGTCCTTTGCACACCAGTTTGCAGAGTGGCCGCTGGATCATGCCAGCGAGTGATTTTTTTTTTTTGGGGGGGGGGGGGGCAGTTGCCACGGTGGATGACCGACCAATCTCGCAGGAAATATCTAGTGCTGCAAGTACATACGTGCATGTGCTTTTCGTTTTTGGTGTCTGTCTGTCTTCACGGTATATGTAAGAAAAAATGGCTCTGAGCACTATGGGACTCAACTGCTGTGGTCATCAGTCCCCTAGAACTTAGAACTACTTAAACCTAACTAACCTAAGGACATCACCCACACTCATGCCCGAGGCAGCGGTCGCGCGGTTCCAGACTGTAGCGCTCTGAACCGCTCGGCCGTTCCGGCCGGCTTTTGTTTGGTGCAGGATACGAACTGTGTTTACTACATCGATATGATATGGTTGTACGCTCGTTTGTTGTGATATAGCCTGGTTGGTGATCGATTTCACGCCGAAAAATTCAAGCTTTCCTCGACAGTGACAAAGGACTTTAATTGTGGAAGTGTCTTTGGTGATAGTTTCTGTATTTCATGATCTGTAGATCCCTTTTGCAGGGTTTAACGTTAATGCAATATGACTGCTGATTGTTTTCGATCTGTACAAAGTAGTTTGCTGCTGAAACTCAAGTAATTTGTCCACCTGCAGAAAGTGGCAGGCTCCCACACTGGCAGCAGCTTTTTGACAAGTAAATTCAGTAAGAGCCAATCACAATGCTCCATTCATAGGAAGTTACATGAAATCAGAGAGTCACAAGACATCCTTTGTGCTTGGCGCAGGAGCCTCTACCGACTGGCTCGAACAAGACGGGGGCAATGCATCCACGAAAGCTCTGTGCCGTCTGAGAGTCACGTGATGTCTTCTTCGTTCGAGTGTTCACTGATAAGTCCAAGCAAACTAGCCTCCTCCGGTTTGGACAGGTTGGGATGCTGTTCCCCACCCGCCATTGGGGTTTTATGGCATCTCCTGACTAGCAGCCGTCGGACATCGAAAATTCACAGAAAATTCCGGCCATTTTTCTCGTCTGTAGGACAGTGCTCCGAATATTGTTTGTGTTTTTTTCACAATCTGTTTTGGGTTTCGGAAATGTACTGAACTTTTAGATATGTAATTGTACTGTTTTTTCCGTCTGTGCTTGGAAACCAGTGTGTTCCGAGATGTGAAGAAAATAAAAAATAAGAGCATTAACATCCCTGAATCCAGCAGAAAATACTCTGAAGAGCCAAAGGAACTGGTACACGTGCCTAATTTCGTGTACGGTCCCCGCGAGCACGCAAAACTGCCGCAACACGATGTGGCATGGACGCAACTAATGTCTGAAATGGTGCTGGAGGGAACTGACACCATGAGTCCTGCAGGACTGTCGATAAATCCGTAAGAGTACGTGCGGACAGAGATATCGTCTGAACAGCACGCTGCAAGGTGTCCAAGATATGCTCAGTAATGTTCATGTCAGGGGACTCTGGTGGCCAATGGAAATGTTTAAACTCAGAAGAGTGTTCCTAGAATCACTCTATAGCAGTTCTGGACTTGTGGCGTGACTCATTGTCTTGATGGAATTGCCCAAGCCCGGCGGAATGCCCAATGGAACTGAATGGATGTAGGTGTCAGACAGGATGCTTACGTACGTGTCACCTGTCAGAGTCGTATCTAGACGTATCAGGGGTCCCATATCACACAACTGCACACTCCCCACACCATTTCAGAGCTTCCACCAGCTTGAATAGTCCCCTGCTGACACGCAGGGGCCATGGGTTCATGAGGCTGTCTCCACAGCCATACACGTCCATCCGCTAGATACAATTTGAAACGAGACTCGCTCGCCCAGACAACATGTCTCCAGTCATCAACAGTTCACTGACGGTGTTTACAGGCCCAGGCGAAGCGTAAAGATTTGTGTCGTGGAGTCATCAAGAGTAAACGAGTGGGCATTCGGCTCCGAAAGCCCATATCGAAGATGTTTCGTTGAATGAACCGCACGCTGACACTTTTTGATGGCCCAGCATGGAAATTTGCAACTGTTTGAGGAAGGGTTGCACTTCTGTCACTCTGAATGATTCTCTTCAGTCGTCGTTCTTCCCGTTCTGGCGAGATCTTTTTTCGGCCGCAGAGATGTCGAAGATTTTATGTTTAACCTACTTCCTGCTACTCACGGTAGATTCGTGAAATTATCGAGTGGGCAATTTCCCACCTCATCGCTCGTGCGCCGACTATAACAACACGTTAAAACTTACTTAAATCTTGATTACCTGCCATTGCAGCAGCAGTAACCGATCTAACAACTGCGTCAGACACTTGTCTTTAATAGGCGTTGCCGACCGCTGCGCCGTATTCTGTCTGTTTACATATCTCTGTATTTGGATACGCATGCCTATACCGGCTTCTTTGGCGCTACAGTGTATAAACTAGGCCGATTCAGCGTTTCAGGAATGTGATCAACTCCACCGCAGCTGTAGGACACAGAAATTTTTCTCTCTCTGCCAACGCCTTCAAACAAGCAGCTCAAATTCGAAAAGTGGTGAGCGTCCTGTTTAGAGTTGTAGAGATACTTATTTTAATTTTCAAATATCGTAGCTTTGGCCTGTAAAATCGGATGTTGCAGCTGATATCGGTTTGGGAGGCGGTAAATTAATCCGTTATTGGCGAATCATTTCTGATACACGTAGCCTAGAAAGTAAATACTGATGTCATTCCCGAGTCTGGAGATGGTCGCAGCACCAGCTACAGCTCTCACAAAGCTTTGTATGCAGGTGTGTTTCGAGTAATAGTTTCGTGACATCTATTCATTTTGTGAAGCGGATTGTTTAATTAATATTTGCTGTGGCATCTCTTCTGAAGCAGCAGTATTCGCAGAGTTCTGTGATGTATTCAAGATATGTATGTGACAAGATTTCGCACATTGCTCAAACACCAAGTTTAGTAACTCCTGAAGAAGTTAGTGTTCAACAACAATGGGTGTCCATGTCGCCCAAAAAATAAAAGTGTGCTAGGAATGAGTAGGAAGGGTGAGGTATTTCCAGCGAGACAGGAAGCGCTTAGCATGGCCCCTGCGCTTGCTGGTGGCCGGTGGCCGGAGTGGAGCTCGCAGCTCATGGCTCCATACAGCGACCAGGACTCTGGTGCACGGAGCATGCAAGAGGAAGTGGTTCTATTGGCTACTGCAATAAAAAGAAGTACCGCATTTTTTTAACATAGTCTAAATTGTTTAAACATCAGTATCAATATCGATGCGTATTGCAGTTTCAGAAATAAATAAACAATATCATTAAACAAATTGTTTTAACAATGCCTTATGCACGCTATGTTAGCCTATGGTCTTGAGGTGCTCCTGGTCCAGCAGCTCAATACAGACTGAAAGCAAATTTTCAGATGAGGGAGGGGAGGGGTGGGTATGAGGGAGTGGGGGAGGGCCAACAGCGTCCTCTGGTGGTAGTGTTGTGATCTAGCTCAAATGGCTTGTGGACCTCAAGGTGAACGCACAAAATTGGAGATTCACGCGAAAAAAATTTGAATTTCCCGCGACTTTTTGAATTTGCCCTCATTTCTGGGTGTGGGGCTGGGTGGACCTAGGTTAGTGGAGGTAGCCCAGTTGACCTATTTTCCGGTCAAAATTTGAATTCCCCCCATGACGTCAGTGCGACGTTGGCACACACTATTGCTGCCATCTTGGATCCACCATCTTGAGTAAATTTTGCAACAGTGCAGAGTGGCGCGACGTAGCTTTGCGCTACTATTGTCTTGCAAATGGTGATGTAGTCGCAGCACCGGCGCAGTAGTCAAAAGTAATTTAACCCCTCTCTGCTTACACTGTCGTCTTGTCGGCATATACAGCCATGGCTTCATTGTATGATCTGTATCAATACTGTTGATAATAGTCAGGGATAACATGTTAATGCATACTCTCAATTAGAAAATCTATAGGGCTCTATAACGTGATAGTTGATCGCACTCCAGCACGCGATTTCATCCCACATCTCCTTATCGAAGTTACATTGTTCTTATTTATATTCCATTCAATATCTGTGACTTACAATGCTTTGGGAACTCTCGAAATAAATCACTTCGTAAGACCGAAATATTTGTATTATTTAGTAGCTGAATTTCACCTTTATTATAAGGACCCTTTGCCAGATACAAGTTATCAGCTATTAATGTATCACAAATAGAATTACGTCGAAAGCGCTGCTCTTAAACTGACCACGAACAGGGCCATGTCCTAATTTCTTCTACAAATTGTCTGTTGCTTGGTAGAAATTGTGGTGGTTAAAGTGCGGGGCTGAGCATAACTAGTATGGATTTCCTTAATGAATTTGGATGACATGTCCACATCTCTATACCCGCACCTCCTTATTCCGTTAATGCGTTGATACTCACCAAGAGCAGCAGCACTACTGCTTTTATTTTGATAAAACAGCTTTACCAGTGAAGCCTTGCTCAGATTGTCCAGACCCACGCTGACTGCAACTGTAATGCGCAGTGATGTTTGTGCTTCAGTCCCACGTCGCCATACCAGTACCGACGCCCAACGGTAAGTCGCGACACTAATACCACTAAATACGTAAATCCTGCAGTGCTCAGTTTGATCACCATCCAAACAATAACTTCTCTGTGCTGTGGTGGAATGCAACTTGCTTTGGTAGGATCTGTGAGAACGTCCTCTAAACTTTGCTTATGGTGACGACGCTTAACACATATACCGCAACGTGCGAGTACGTACGTCGAAGTATATAAGAACAGTATGTCTAACTTAAATCGTGTTTACAGATATCTTAGAGGCAAACTAATGATTTCGTTAGATTTTTAGCGCACTAGTTAAGTTGTACGCGAAGTTAATAATCATTTAACAGAAATTTGTACTACGCAGTCCCTAAAATCTTCACCATCTTAAATTAAAAGTTTTATTTTTCCTCTTTAACGTAAGATCACGTTTTCCGTTTTCTTTACGTGTAAGCCTATAGTACGGCCTGTTCCAGTTTCAAACAGTGCTTATGTTGTCGTTTGTATTTCTACCAGCAGTATAGATGTTCTGCCCTCAATGCTACGTTACTGTCAGCAGTAAACGTATTTCTTTCGTCTCGTTTGATATTCTCATACGAGCCTCTAATGTGTAAATGAGCAGTTTTGATTCCAGTATCTTGCTCTGAGGAATTCGTACGTTAAAATATTATGAATTCCATAAATGTTCACAAGAAGATTTTTCCAGTCTCATTTCTTTGCCCCGATTTTCCAAATAGGATCGTAATAACTTATTTGCTATTACTCTTATTTCTAGTGACTCTAAATTGTTTCTTATCGTGTTATGTTCAGCAGTATGTAACACCTAGGATGGATGTAGGGATATATATATAGGGGTTAGACACAAATATGGTAACACCGTGAGATATGCATGTTTGAACGTAAATGAAGATGCTAGCCAAGCCTATAAGGGATGATATTTTCCTCCTTGTACAAACTGTAGGGATTGCTCGATGAGAGGATACGGAACAGAAAAAGTCTAATGACCTTATGTCCGGAAACGCATAGTTTCCCGGCTAGAGACCATTTATTCAATAACACATTGTTACAGAGACTGTGGCCTAATACGAGCTGTACCATGCATCCACAGTTACAGTATGTGTTGAAAATTGTTCCCATGTGCTTCACCGCATGCGTGTACCCGCCGTAGCATGTTTTGTCCCGCACGTTCACATCAGCCAGGCTGCAGCTGAACGGTGTCAGTGGCAGCATAAATACGCTGCTCCATTGTCTCTACATCTGGGATAGGCTTTGCATATACAATACTTTTGAGATGGCCCATAACCAGAAATCGCACGGGTTGAGATCCGGGCCATGCCACTGGACCGCCTCGTCTGACCCATCGACCAGTGAACACATGATAGAGATGCGCCTCGACGTTAACGCCGAAGCGGGCTGGAGCACCATCATGCAGCAGCCACATAACCCTTCGAATCATGAATGATCAATGGCGCTTCTTCCAGCAGGAGAGGCAAAGTCACCTGCAAGAAATGCCAATAATTCCGCCCTGTTACGCGACGTGGAAGGATGACTGGTCCCAAAATACCGTCGCCAATCAGCCCGGCCCACACGCTGATGATTCGCTGTCACCATACGATGAGGTTTCTGCGTTCTATCCCACAGATGATTATTATGAAAGTTGAAGATATCACTCCATGTAAAGGTGACCTTATTTGCGAATATGATTGATCACACAAATCCCGGAATCGCCGTTGCCTGGTGAAAAAACCAGTGATAAAACTGCTGCGGATGTGTAAATTTTGTCGCTAGTAAGCCCTGTACATACTGTAAGTGGTAAAGGTAGTAACAATTGTCATGGAGAATGTTCCACACGGTCGTCTGTCTTACCCTCTACTGGCGGTCCAACTGCGTGGTACTGACACGACGGTCGCCTTCCACAGTGTTAATCACATATTCCTCCAAATCATGTGTCTAACATTTCTAGTACGTTCTTCATGATGTCCTGCTTTCTGAAACGAACCTGTCTCAGACAAGCGACGAAACACTGTTGCAAACATTGAATGTTGTGGCTGTTGTCTGCGGGAATAGGTCTCCTGATACTGACTTACTGCTCGCCGCCCGATACCCTGCGACAGATGGTTCGTGCGACGTGGTATCTGTTCGTTAATGGAAAATACATGTCACAACTTCGTGTACATGCCGTAAAAATGACAGATTCTTCACTGCGCCCTCGTTGTCACACGCTTGATACGGACGAACATCGACTGATGTGTAGATCTTCTGCAGAGGTGTGGCAGCTGAGTCAGGAGATGCTGGCCTTTCTTCTACGTACGGCTCCCCATGCCGTTACACCGAAATCACTTCTGCTCCCCGATGAGACTTACTTCCCACATACGAAGACCACCACTGTTAACTGGATAAAAAGCCTCTCGATCTTCTATTTGTCCCATGAAGGCGATAAGAGTGTTCTTGATTTTTGGACGTTCCTGCAAGATCGCTTTACTTTTCTCGTGCACCATCCGCGATACCGTCAGTACTATACCACCTTTTTGGGTAGTGTCTTCTTCGATCCCACCTGCAGCTGGGGTGACCCTAGTATGAGAAGGTGATTTCAGTGTGATTGTGTAATATCAGGACTCGGTCCAATGTACCAGCAAAATGCAATAGTTTTCGCGATGACGTGCCCGGAACATGCCTGACCGCCTTGGGACTCAGAGCGTGTCTACCCACGGGACGCTGGTGCCATTATGTTTGTTCTGACAAGAGGAAATTTTCTTTAATTCCCTTTATGTTTTGTTTGTTATCGATGCTAACTGCACATCATTATTTTCGCCTGGAGGGCGTCCTATAAAATCTAAACAAATACCAACAAAAAAACAAATTGGTATGATAGATTAGCTGAGAAGAAAAAGTAAGTAGGAGGTTCAGGTTAAAACACCGATCTGGCACAAATTTTCATCTGCCGCCGTTGCTCTATTTCTAAGCCATGTGACAGTGTGGACGTCTGTTCTTCGATATTGAAGATGCAATTCCGTTTTGAGGCAATACAGTTGATTTGCGAACATTTTTCTTGCCATCAATGTAACGGGACTTCAACGGCATCCATTCCTTAGTCATTGCTTTGTGATGACGTAAGCCCATGTCATATACAAGCTAATCAGATTGCAGCGAATGTTTAATCAAATAACGATTGGTCAGTATACAAGAATTTACGAACAGTAGAAGCATGATTTCAGCGAGTTGATCACTTAACCGAGGCCGGCCGGTGTGGCCGAGCGGTTCTAAGCGCCTCAGTCTGGAACCGCGCGACCGCTACGGTCGCAGGTTCGAATCCTGCTTCGGGCATGGATATGTGTGATGTCCTTAGGTTAGTTAGGTTTAAGTAGTTCTAAGTTCTAGGGGACTGAAGACTACAGATGTTAAGTCCCATAGTGCTCAGAGCAATTTGAACCATTTTGAACTTAACCGAGTGCAACATAGAGTGTCTGTGTAGTGAGTCATTTCAGCTGCATATCTGACGGTAATATTTGTCACTGTAGAATTAATTTAATACTCGCACAATAATCTCTGTAGTCATACTATATCATTAGCAGCTCGTGAATGGAGTACTATGTTCGTTAAATCAGATTACTCAAACTGATGCCAAATAAAGAGAAGCGACAACGACACCACACTATACTTAGGTGGTCAGCGCTAGATTATGTGCACCACCATTAACGTTGCTGTAAGCAGTTTGACAGCATAACACAACCACATCCACTAACAACCTGTAACATTATCATCACACAGTTGTTACTCGCCGTGATTACAAGTTGCTGATGTTCGTCAAGCACAGCGGAAAGCGCCTCATGTATGTGAGGTTCCATTTGGTTTACGCCTAGTAGAGAGAGAATCCTTAATAACAGTAAGCGGTTACCCAGCGAAGGGAGGAGTCCACGTACTGTCTCGAGTTCTTGCTGTTTGGTGTTAATGTAGTTCCCGATGGTTTCACAGTAATGGGTTCTTTTGGCTATAGGAATTCTCATATGGGAATTATCAATGTGTAGTTGCTATAACACTCAACTACCTTAATAAAACCTCATTCTTAACTGAATATGACGCGAAAGGCGCCGTTAATTGGACATTTTCATCCGTCTCCTGACGACTTACTGAATGAAGTCCGAATTGCACTGACTGCTGTGTTGCCTGCCGCATGAATTCTGTAAAGTGTTGTGACAGCTGGCAGTCATTGCTGAATACTGACATGTGCAAACATGCTCACTGCCCTGGGGGCACTTGACTTTGTTGCATTTAAAAGAAAAAAAGGTTAAAATGTGTGTAAAACCTTATGGGACATAATTGCTAAGGTCATCAGTCCCTAAGCTTACACACTACTTAACCTAAATTATCCTAAGGACGAACACACACACCCATGCCCGAAGGAGGACTCGAACCTCCACCGGGATCAGCCGCACAGCCCATGACTGCAGCGCCTAGACCGCTCGGCTAATCCCGCATGGCTGCATTTTTTTCCATACCGTAATTAGCACAGTAACATACGGCTCATTCTGCTGAAGAACTTCATGCCCGCAAGTCCATAAATAAGAATCTGCGAGCGGTAGCAATGAATGAAAGGAAACAGACTGTTGGACGAAAGAATGGAGAGCTTTTTGCTTTTTGCGTTTCCCTTAGGGCCTACGATAAGTATCTGGTGTCATATTATGCTTCAGAACCCTAAACTGTTTATTTTTTCAGTCCATACTAAAACAAATGCTATGATAGGAGAAATGACTTGTGTGATTCTCAGGAACTACAATTTTTTGAATTCAGTTGAGTTTATTTTCTCACTTCATATTAAATGGTTCAAATGGCTCTGAGCTCTATGGGACTTAACATCTGAGGTCATCAGTCCCCTGGAACTTAGAACTACTTAAACCTAACTAACCTAAGGACATCACACACATCCATGCCCGAGGCGGGATTCGAATCTGCGACCGTAGCAGTCGCGCGGTTGCGGACTGAAGCGCCTAGAACCGCTCGGCTACCACGGCCGTTTCAAAATGGTTCAAATGGCTGTGAGCACTATGGGACTCAACTTCTGAGGTCATAAGTCCCCTAGAACTTAGTACTACTTAAACCTAACTAACCTAAGGACATCACACACATCCATGCCCGAGGCAGAATTGGACCCTCCGACCGTAGCGGTCGCGCGGTTCCAAACTGTAGCGCCTAGAACCGCTCGGCCACCCCGGCCGGCACCGCGGCCGGCAACTTCATTTTAAAACAAGTGCGTTGATAAGAGAGGAGGAAATGAAGTACACGCTTCCAAGACATAATATTTCCATGTGTACTACTACTGCGTGCATGAAAGCTCTGAAGTTAATTTTTATGTTTTGGATAAATTTTGATATGACCTCACATTACTTTGTGAGAAGGTTATTATTTTCTTGGGATTCAAAAATAGTGGAATTTCATCACTGGTTGATATTCTGATCACTAATGACATGATAGCAGTTCCAATTGCTCCATGGGACCTGTGAGTAGAGTCTCACGTTGGTTACAATAAGAACATGCAGGCAGTGATGTCCGCTCACTGCAGTCAGAGCCAAGGCGATTTCATTCTGTATATGGCGAAGCGTCTTCTACAGTATCCACGCTCAGCCAACACAAACAAATCGCGATGGCATTAGGTACTGCTAATCGTTGCACTTGTCGCGGGCAGAGGCAACAAGAGCGCACTGTCTCTGCCAACGATATTATCTAGTTAATACATCGTACTTAAAGTAATACGCAGGACATGGGTTGGGCAAAAATTCAGTTTGTGGTAACTAGCCATTACATGAAAATACTTTACAGTTATATTTGTTGCAGTATTTATTATTGCTTGTCTCTATGATGTTAATAGTATTGATTCAGATTGTGCGTGAACACGAAAACAAACAAACAAACACACACACAAAGTCATTGATTCCCGTGAGAGTGGCGACTGCTGTCTGTTGAACAACACACGCGCCAATCAATTACGCAGATACACTGTGACCGAAAGGTGTCCCAATTAAAGGCAACAAATTCCAGCTGTGATATACACAGCCTTGAGGAAGAATTCGTACTTTTGGAGCTATCAGGTGGAAAATATTATGTTCACAATACTCTTTGTTCGACTTTATGTCTTTTGGTAGAGCTCAGCCTTTCATTTCTTCCTAGGAAGTTAACGATAAAAGCATCATAACTCGGCACCAGTAACAGTATTGCGTTGGAATGCTCAATGAGCAACCTGATGACGTTCAAGCAAAACTGCAGTGATAGTCACTCCATTGATTTTTGTTGTTTCGAATTATAGCATGCAGTACTCCTACACCAGACTGCCTCTTGAATGCTAATGTCGCATAATGGTTAAAATGGTAATCCATCATTCATATCAGTAGTCGAGACTTCCTTAATGTGGAAAATCATTCATACCAAAACGATCTTTGCTGAATCAAGGATATCATTTTCAGGAGTATTTTTCCCAAAATCACTCGCTCCACACACAGTTCAAATCTTTCGAGTTGTTTCCTCTGCATTCACCTCTCTATAATACCAAAAGTAAATACTGTGTTGCAGATGTTACATCTTTTTCTACTTGCTACACAATTTGGAAAGGCTTAAACGTAGTTCATGATTTACAAATATGGAAAATCTAATCCTTAACTTCAAGATGATAACTAGAACTTCAAATTCGGAAATGACATTTGATACATACACTTACAGCGTGGTGCCGCGTTCACCTGGGTGGCGCCCGATTTGAAACGGCGGGTGGCGTCTGGCCGGCGGCCGGTAGCTGTTGCAGCGCTAGGAAACGCTCGAGCGGAAGTTGTTCTGAACGCGACGAAGCCACGAGCTGTCCTGCGGAATTGTATGTGGAAGTATCTGCAACTGACTTAGTATACAGTACCACCAGCAGGGAGCGCTGTCATCCATGACGTAATCCTAGATGGCCACTGATGACTCGAGTATCGTTATCCAAGATGGTGCGAAACAGTGTGCTCTCCACGAGGTCTATTACACACTACAACCTCCAGAGAGCGCTGTTGTAAAAGGACTCTACCAGTGCTGGACATAAATCTTTACTTTGCATGCACCAGTCTCCATTTAAAAAACTTCATGCCGTACAGCCATCCCGTGTGCAGCCACGAGGTCTGGGTCCAGTGAACAGTACTACCACCAGAGAGCGCTATCGTCTCTGGTGTAATCAAAGATGATGGTCCAGGGTGGGATAAATAGTCGGAAAAGGACTCTGCCTCTGCTGGACATCAGTTTTTATTTTGCAGGCACTGTCTCCACCATGAGATCTAGAGTCCAACTGACCTAGTATACAGCCACCAGAGGGTGCTCACCCCACCTGTAACGTAATCCTATATTTGGTGGGAAAATGGTGCTAAAATGACTCTGCCTGCTCTGGGTTGCTGTAGAGACTAAGGAAGGAGTGTACTTTATTTATTTCGGAACAATTTATTTAGAGATGCAGTATATTTATCACGCTGATACACTCACTCTGACATGCTTGGGCTACCGCCACACTGCCAACAGACCTATAAACTACTCCTAAATAACGCTCTACAGACACGCGAACAAATCCTTAATTACCGAAATAAATTCAGTACAGGCATGCAGTCTCCTCCTAAACAAGGCAGTACACAGATGTGCAGACACCAAATCAACTCGTAAACTGCCCACATAGCGCATACCACAGCACACAGACCTCCTCGCAAAATAATGCAACAGACACAAAAGCAACATGCACAGGCTCTGTTTGCCACCCACTGTCCAGTAGACCACACAGGAGGCTACCGCACATGCTCCCAGAAGTTCGGATGCAGCAGCACCCCTCGCGAAGTGACGCACTGGAGCCCAGAAGCATGAGGTGGTGGAACGCCTTCCATACTTCACACCTAAGAACTTCCTCTCGAAATATGTGATCACCTAGGCGATGCTGCTGACATGACTGGACAGGAGCGAAGACCTATTTGCAGAGCGCAGATGCTCCAAGGTCGAGCATGTCGATTCCATCTAAAAGACCCCCAGACATGCTTGCTAATCGTCAACTTCCGAAATCATGCACTGCAAACCTGTTCACAAAATAATGCAACAAACACCAAAACACGTAATAAATCCTCAAACCATAGTGCATGTCTAACGCTGACAGTGCTTAAACCGCCAGAAATAATCCAGTGCACAAAGACCCATAGCACGTAAAAATGCATTCGAACTATCGTCAACGTGTCAGAGTAGTAGACCCAAGTTAGTGTTCGAGTGTTGATCTGCCACATGTTATATCCAGAGCGATGTCAGGATGTGGATCCACAATATGCCGTGCATGGTATAGGATTTGAAGGTGGATCCACCATGCACAATGTACGAAGCTGTGTTGGGATGCAGATCCCCAATATACCACATCCGAGCTAGCATTCAAGTGTGGTTCTGCCATGCACTATATATAAATCCGGACAGACGTTCGGAGGTAGATCCACCATACGTCGCACCAGGGATAGGGCTCACAGGTGGACCATGGATACATTACGTATGAACACGTATTCTATGTTCAACGTTTGGTCCACCAGCGTAGGGGACTTTGTCCTGAGAGCCTTCCGCAACACATGTATATACGCAGACATACAGAAAACAGAACGCACGCTCTGCAAATGTGGAGATGACTGGATACAATCTAGTATAGTGCTATTATACCTCTCGATCAGTACATTTGCGTTAGGTGTTGGCAGCTGTACTACATTTACAAGCCATTTTAAATCACAGAACGGGAGGTTATGTCATGATCGCATGGTAAACTGACATAAAAATCGACAGAATTGCGAAAAATGATGGAAAATAGGTATTAATTGAGGGAAATTATGCTGAAATTTGGGAAAATTGAGTAAGTAATTGCGTGTCTTCCGGCTGGCGCAGAACACTCTTTGTACATGGGAACAAGCGTGCAATAGCAAGAGGTATCCGAGTAAACATCGACATGGAACACTTTTTCTTCCATTGAGGCAGCTTTCAACTGTACATCTACTGAGGTAACAGTGATACACATGAGTTGAGTAATTTATTTGACGCTTTTCAGGAAAGCAGAGAACCATCTGCATCTAAACTTATATGCATCTGTGCTAAAGGATAACATCGAACGGACATGGTGATCTAATGAGATGGAACTGTAATGAAGTACGATTTAATGGCAAACTGATGATGCATTCTAGAGAGGGAGGGATATATTGGCGTAGGTCATTTGACCATTTTCTTCCTGATGTTCTGTAATGATACATCAGCTGCATGATACTCCCGGCATTCGATTCATATACAACCGATTGTTCTGTGTGGGTCTTAGAGCACTGTCTACTTGTGATCGTTAACAGAAAACCTCTCGGTCATCAGAGGACTTCCACCTCACGTGGGAAGAAACGTGACACACTCGTCTAAACGAAGATTTATGCAATGTACTCCATTCCCATCTCGCATCTTAAGTGTAAAATCGATACTTCAGTTTGATAACTAAGTTAGCGATAGGTGTTTGTGAGACACTGCAATCTCCGTGTATACATCTGCTTGACAGATGTGCTGTTTACCGAGTTAGTGGTGGCATGACCTGTGATTTCACATGTCGGACGCCACTGCTATGCGTTAATCTGTTTTCTTGTAATAGGTATTCTCCGTTACTAACAATCATTTTATACAGAACTGATGTGGGTATAACATAATTTCTGAACCATGATCGGATGAGGACAGTGTACGCTCTACATCTCTGTATCACACAGAGCCACTGTTTTGAGGAAGTAGTTTTCTCGTTTTATGGTTCGATACGATAGTTTATCGTAGAGAAACTGGGAAAAGGGATGTACGTCATGGGCTTGAAATATATTCTTACATTGGAATAATAACAGCCCTACATTCGATATGACTGATACGTTGGAAACTCAACCGATCTAACATTACAGGCTGTTTTAAGTGAGGAACATTGTAGCTTCAGAAGTGCATGTGTTTATGTTATCTCTTACCAATACCTTCCAGGTACTGATGCTAGACTCTAGAACAATACTTTAATGTTGATAGCGTAGCTGATTTACGTAAAATGCTTGAAACTACATCTCTCTGGAGTTCCATCATGCACAAAAATCATCTGTTTCTTGGTCTTCATAACCATCTGCTATTACATGACAACACTTTCAAATCTGTTACTATACGCTGATAAGGGTTGCTAACCTCCTCGACATAGATGCAGCTGGAGAAATCTTGTGTTCTTGGATGGGCTAGGACTCGGTAAGCTCCATTCATTCACAAGACGTGGAATGTAGTGGTCTGTTTCTGGCCCGCTGCAGATTAAATTGGTAACTGTGCTACAGGGAGGGCTGGTCAAATACAGTGCGTGGGTCATTTCAGTCTCTAATTTTGTCCTAAGACAGTGAGAATGCTCTGTGACTCTCATCTGCGTAGAGATAGATCTTAAATTATGCACTATACTCGAGGTGTCAGAAATATGTTGCGTGCTGTCTGGTATACTTTGATGATGTATGTGTTCGAGAATTCAAAATTAATGGGCTTACTGCTATCTACATTCACGATGATACTCGCAAAGTAGAGATATAGGGCGGTTTAGCTATGATACTTAAATCGGGAAACATGCTCTCGTATCATTGCTCGGTGTTGAAATTACTGTAAAATTGCTAAAATGGTTCGAGCTATCAGCTGTGATGTTTATTATCACAGTACATAGACAGTGTCTTTTCAAGCCCATCTGTTCAATGGTATGCTGTTGCTTACCACATAATGATTGACTGACATCGCTTGTTTGAGTTGGAGAAATAGTTTTGGTAGAGGGACAACAGCTTCTGGGGTCGGATAGCATCGAAACAGAGATCACGTACATGACTGCAATATGAGGAATTAGTCGAAATGGAACTCAGAGCTATCAGCTGTTCCGTCACTGTGGCAGATGAGTTTAAATGTAGAGGTCGTCAGTCACTTTCGGACAGCAGTTTGGAGACTCTCCACTATGCAACCAAACTCTTCCAGTTTCCTTATGTTGTAACAGAATGTGTTAACGTCAGTTTAGAACCTGTCACAGATCTCTAAGTCATGGCGGAAAAACAAATTGTATGGCAGTGTACAAAGCATCTCTACTCAGAAAAAAACAGTGTTTCAAACAGCGACACAGGGCCTTCGCCTTATAATATCGTTTGTGGTCTATGGTACAGTAAAGGTGTTGTAACGTTGTGCAGTGGATCAGTAACTGAATATTTAAAGGGATCATAACATCTGCTCGATGCCAACATGCAGATGGTGTTTGTTTTCGATGTATGGGAGGAGAGAGATGCGGTAAGAATCTTATCTAGTTCTCTATCGCATTAAGTTAGTTGAGCTTTTATAGTTCGTAACTATTCTCTTATGGATTGTATAGAATAACGAACATAGAATGTTGGGGAGATAGATGTGACTGGACGTGGATCTGTAAAACTGGTATGTAGTTTGGTGGTGCACCACAGCGCAGCTTTAAAAATCCTCGTCACTATCTCAGTTCCCGTTTCCATCGAATGGTCAAAACACAGTCCTGTGAAAGCTTAGCCTGTTTCTACACGGTATGCAGAGGGTGGTAGATATAGTTTCCTCCAACTTCTACTCAATTCCGACTTACATTGGAACGATCACATGCACAAAGCTGCAGGGATGGTAGCACAGAGTCTGAGAGGGCTGTTGTAGGATGCGTAGGGACTACCTGAAACGAGGCTTCAATTTTACTGTAGCAGATATGTTCGAGAGAGATGACTCGTTTCAAGGTAGGAGAGTGCCAGAAATATGATTCACTAGTGACTGTAATCATTAGAGGACTTCTCCACAGGATCCAACGCAGAAACGTGGTTGAAAGCAAATACTTGATTCCAAATCATAGAAATAATTTCTAGCAGATATCGTAACACTAGAGATCTGAAAAGCTAGTGTATATTTATTACGACACCAATCAGCACGCTTGTGATCCTTCTCAATCAGTCATTGCCTATAACTCAGTGGATATAGCGCAGAACCTCTGACATGGTGTCGAGACAGAATAGGTTACAAATACTGGAGAAATATCTAGTGGCGGCGGCGTGAGGGTGTTGCAAATAGCGGTATCATACCACGTTCCTTAGCCGAATCACTTTCTAAATTGAACGATTTTATGACGAGGCTGCATCGTGGGTTACGTGTAACCTAACAGCCGGTCTGATAATATACGCTCCTATGATCACCGTCTCGGTATTTGTCTGGTAAAACGACGTGATTCGTAGGTAACGCTGTACATGGATTTGTAAAGTCGGTATAGCTTTTAACATGGATTCTTGTGTGCCCATGTAGAACCAAGACCGCTTGTGATAGTAACATACAGTAGTTATTGGGATAGGGTTTTTTAACATCTGGCGATTTGTAAGACGATTAAACCTCTTTTTCTAATACACGGTGGTAGCACTCGCAAGAAAAACTTATGAGACATTCCCACCCATCGTTGATTTTCGGTCAGTATTAATTCGTATCACCAGCGATCAGTTATTGACGAAGTATTATACTTCGTAGTAGGGGGCAGGTGATAGTTTCGCCTTGAGCATCAGGCTTATAAGGTATGTGTTTGTGTTCCGACATGTGCAAAGGAAATGACTATGTATATTTGTAAAGAAAGTATGGATTTGTCGTCGAGTACTGTGATAGCAAAGGGAAGGTATGTCAAATCATAAGAATAGTACTGATATTTCTATTTCCAGAGCCACAGCCGTCAAGAGGGTGTATTTCCAATACTTCTCTCATTGTTGAATGTTGTTCAACTGAGACTGCGATCATAACATATAGTTTTAAGCACAGGGATAAAATATATACGTGACCGATTTCTCAGGGTGAAGATTCTACCTGTGCATGCTTGGCGTGCAGTGCTGGTGACCTGTGCGGGATGATTCACGTTTCCCGCTAATGGTAGAACCTGTCTGACTGGAGAGACCTGTTTCATTGTAGGAATGTAGACTTCTTAACTGTGTCGTCCTCTAGACAGTCGAATAGCGAACTAATAGTTAGTATGTGTAGGACAGCTTTGGTAATCGAGTGGAAATTTGAGAAGAGTAAATATGCATGTGTGTTTGCTTTGGACACTTATTCCCTCCCATGTAAATTGCTCGGCTGTCTGTTTCTGTACATTTCGCGCCTTTATTTAGTTGAGAGAACTTCGATTGTGATGTGTGCATCTAGCAGGTGGAAGACAGGTTTGCTGGCTCTCTAGACATGAGAAACACTTTAGTTGACTTTGTAAATTATAGGCATGATTTGGAATCTGTTACATCATAGACATCGGTATTCGTGAGTGGAAATATCAGTTTCATGTATTTGTTTCGAGTTGTCACATAATGGTCTTCACAGACTGGATAAGTTTCTAGCTAATCAGTGGTCTACGGCACGCTCCACATCGCTAAGGTTTCACGTTTGCAGAGAAATAATTTCGAGACTATGTCTTCGGAATTATGTTGTGCTAGTGATCGGTAGGATATTGGTGAGTGCTTCATATCGAGAAGTACAGCGAAAATGGTATGATATTCTGGCAAACCATGAGAAAATACATGTTTTCTTGTAATCCCAGAGTCTGAAGATGGGTGTAGAAAAGCAAGCAAGGAAGCAGGTCTGGACCAGAAACAGTGCCGCGTTTGTGCCGATGAGAAACGTGCACGAATTTATAGAACAACTCTGAGAGTGACTTCGGTCCGCTGAGGGCACTCTTGTCATGCGTTGGGAGTGGATAACCACCGACCTCGCAGGGAAATATCTAGTGATGCGAGGACTATACACGGTGCTATTTGTCTTTGCGGTATATGTAAGAATGATTTAAAAGGGTGATATAGTATGGCGTGTGATAATAATTGTATGTTTACTACTTCGACACGGTACATGGTGATATATTGATGGGTTGTAGGTCGGTTTCACGCTCTAATATACAAGATTCTGTCCTCAGTGGGAGAGCAGTGTAACTGAGTACGCATGTTTCCATATCTGACGATATTTAGGGCAGTTTGCAAGGTTAAATTGTCGGTGCAATATCGCCATCTCTGTAAAATAGTTTTTTTGCCACTGAATGTCTTGTCTGCTGAAAGAAAATAAAGGCAGACAGTGCTTCCACACCAGTGGCATCAATAATTCGACAGGTAAATTCGATAAGAGCCAATCATAATGCTCGATCCATTCACAAGACAGACTTTGTGTTGGGATATAGGAACATTTACGAACTGATTTGAACAAGATGGAGGCTACGTATCTACGGAAAGTTCTAAGAAAGCAGGTGTCCAAAGACAAGTTGAAGCAGACTATCGATCTCTGGCAGGGATGTTGTCACTAATCCGCCAGTGTGGCATTAGGACATCTCCAGACCAGCAGTAGGATATCCAAAATTTGCGCCGTTTTCCTCTTCAATAGCATAGTGCTTCGAATTCTGTTTGCGTAATTGTTCTGATTCCCCCCCTCCCCTTTCCTGGTCTAAGCTTAGACAGTACTCTATTTTCAAATGACAAGAATGCTTTTATGATTAACCGTGTTTTCGCGTGCTTGCAGAGACGTGATGAAGGCTTTTAGCAGTGAGAACGTTAGTGTGTAGGTTGAGAGCAGGGAGGGAACACGTGATGTCACGAGGATTGCTTGGGAGAAAGCTGTCTATATTAGAGCTGTGACCTCGATATACACAGGTTTCCGTGTGCATGGGTTAGACACAGCTTGAATGTCTCATTAGGGTCGCTAGAACGACAAAGCAGCCTGTGCTATTCTCGGAAGTATTCAAACATCCTTTTTGGCACTGGACCACAGGTAGAGAGAGGTGAACGCATGGCGCTTATTTACATAGAGATGTGACATAAGTATCCATAGATATTGAGTGAGCAACAGTAAACACACATGCTTATGGCTCAGAGGATGACTAGGCACTAATTCTGACAGACATGCGACATTAGTATAGCACCAGAACAAGTCAAATTGTAGACGTAAAATTCACATGCCGCCGGAAGTGGCATCAGAGTGATGAATCGCACGGGCTTCCGTCTGAGAATGGCTTGCGTCTGGTTGGTTTGGAAAGGTTTGTGGGAGGCGCTGACACATTGATGATAGTTAAAAAGTGTTTTTACGTGCAATGAGTGTTTGTGCACTGGACTATTTCCGCAGGTTTAAGCGCTGAGAGCGTTAGACATGCACTATGGTTTGAGGATTTATTAGGTGTCTTGGTGCTTGTTGCATTATTTTGTGAATGGGTGTGCAGTGCATGATTTCGAAAGTTGATGATTAGTAAGCATGTTTGGGGAGACTTTTAGATGTAGTCAACACACGCACGCCCTTGGAGCGTCTGCGCTCTGCTAATAGGTCTTCGCTCCCATCCGGTTGTGGCAGCAGCGGTGCCTAGGTGATCACGTATTTCGAGAGGAATTTCTCAGGTGTCAAGTATGAAAGGAGTGCCACCACCTCATGCTTCTGGGAACCTGTGCATCACGTTGTGGGGTGTCCTGCTTAATCCAGACGTCTGCGAGTGTGTGCAGTAGCTTCTTATGCGGTCTACTGGACAGGGGGTGGCAGATGGTGCTTGTGCATGTTGATTGTGTGTCTGTTGCATTATTTTGTGATCAGGTCTGCAGGCTGTGCTATGTGCTATTTGGTCTACGAGTTGATTTGGTGTCTGCACATCTGTGTACAGCATTATTTAGGAGGAGATTGCATGTTTGTACTGAAATTATTTCAGTAATTAAGGAGTTGTTTTCATGTCTGCAAAGCATTATTTAGGAGTAGTTTACAGGTGTGTGGGATGGGTGGCGTTAGCCCAAGAATGTCGGAGTGTACATTATGTATCAGGGTGATAACTGCATCCCTAAATAAATAGTTCCAAAATAAATAAAGTACACTCCTTCCTTACTCTCTCCAGCAACCCAGTGCAGGCAGAGTCATTTTTGTGCCATTTTTCCTCTCCTGACCACCATCTTGGATTATGTAAGAAGATGGGTACCAGCACACTCTGGTGGCAGTACTGTGTACTAGGTCAGTTGGACACTCGATCTCGTGGTGGAGACACTGCCTGCTATATAAAGACTTACAGCACAGGCCGAGTCATTTTACTGTCACCTTCCCCCTCCAGTCTACCACCCTGGATTATGTCACAGGAGGTATGACAGCACCCTCCGGTGGCAGCACTGTGTACAAGGTCAGTTGTACTCTAGATCTCATAGTGGAGACACTGCCTGCAAAATAAAGACTTATGTTCAGTACATGCAGAGTCGTTTTCCGACCATTTCCCCCAACCCGTACTGCCATCTGGGAGTGCATCACAGATTTGGTTGTGGTACTGTGTACTACACTCGGACCTCGTGGTGAACACACCGGATGGCTGAACTGCATGAAATTTTTTAAATAAAGACTGGTGCATGCAGAATAAAGACTTATGTCCAGCATGGCTCGAGTCCTTTTACGACAGCGCTCTCTGGTGGTTGTACCGTGTACTATAAATCGTGCCGAACACACTGTTTCCTGACATCTTGGATAATGATACTCATCTCATCAGTGGCCATCTTGGATTACGTCATGGATAACAGCGCTCCCTGCTAGTGGTACTGTGTACTAAATCAGTTGGAGTCAGAACCTCATGGTGAACACACTGAATGGCTATACCGCATTAAATTGTTTAAGTAAAGACTTAGGTCAAGCACTGGTCGAGTATTTTTCCTGCGAATCCCTAGGAGGAGGTGGCGGTCAGGTGACATAGGTTAGTGGAGGTGGCCTTTCTGTCCCGCCATTTTCTTAGGTTAGTGGAGATAGCCCAATTGACCTTTCTTTACCACAAAAATACAGACTGGGCACCAGTTCCTAGGAAGAGGTGTTGGTCGGATGACTTAGGTTAGTGGATGTAGCCAAAGTGACATATCTTCCCGCGATTTTCTTAGGTTAGTAGAGATAACCATGGTGTGATGTTTTATTCTGCTGGTATTTGATCTTCCTGCCATTTTTCTGGAGGTGAGGAGGGGAGGGGTATTAGGTTATAGGAGGTTGTCCAAGTGACTTAACTTCCCATCAAAATCCGCCATCTTGAATGACGTCATGGCCGCCATCTATGATGAAATCATGCACTGTTGCCAAGTTTACACCCCACCATCTTGGATGACATCATCATGCCATCTTGGATAGATCTGGCAACAATGCAGAGTGCACCAGAACATAGGTTGTCCAATACTACTGTCGATAGTTTGCTGTCGCTGTTCTGTGTACATCCTTCATGGAACATTGTGACCCAGCGAGGCATCATGATGGCATGGAAGATCTGGTAGAATTTGATGGGCAATCCATCAGGCCCAGGAGACTTATTGGTTGCACCTTTTTCCAGGGCGCCTTCAACTTCTTTGAGTGAGACTACTCTGTTAGTGCATTCACTGTAGCCTCATTGATAGTACATGTCACCTGCTGTAGCTCTTCTGTAGTGGCCCAGTTATCTACGGTTCCTTTTTGGTAATGATGACGAAAATGATCCATGGCACCTACTAGTCAGCGCTTCGTCAATGATAGTATGTGAACCTTGATTCTGCACTGGTCATCTTGTCTCTCCGGTGAAGGGGGTAAGGTATTGATGTCCCTGAGTGCCGCGTAGTAAACATCTAGGGTCTGCCGATGCCACGCAGCGACATCTTTCCCAAACTACATAAGTGTCCTGCGGATCACCGGTTTGGCACAGAGGAGCCACCAATCTAGAGTCGAGGTGTATCGGGGTGACGGCATTCACAGTCAGTCCACGTAGTTTGAAATTGCCGACAGCAATCCAGGTCCCGGAGGTGAGTTATATTAAGCTTACGAAAGCCATTGCTGCGCCAGACTTGTTGGGGGAGGAGATGTATTGTGCAGATATAGGCACTATGTTCAGAAAAGGCCTGAGGCCATAGTTCGGCGGCCACCACTCCTTGTGTGAGGCCTTGCGACACATATATGTGATCTAGTCGGCCTGCCGAATGTCTGGTAAGATGAGTGTGGCCAGAGCGATTACCGTAGACGTTTTCTCACGTGTTGCACAAGTGAAGTTCTTAGATCATCGCACCCAGTTCTGGACAGGGATTTGGTCTTTGGGGTGAAGTATGCAATTAAAATCACCGGCGAAGACGCTGTTTTCGTATCGTCCAAGGAGAAGGGGTGTGACATCCGTGGAGTAGAATCTGGCGAGCACGTGAAGTCTGGTCATACCCGATGGCGCGTAAACATTAATGAATCGGGTGTTGAGTGCCGTAAGTGCTGTTCCTCGAGCAGAGGAAAGATATGTGACGTCAGTAACTTTAATACCATCACGCACTAATATTGCCACTCTGGTGTCTGCAGGCCACCGGGTGTCACATATGTAGAAGTTCTGGAGTGCGGTCGTTTTCACTTCTTGCAAGAAAGCAAAACCAACTCCAAGGGCTAGTATTACTTCTTTCAAAAGTTTCATCTTGACAGGAGAACTTAACATGTTGATATTCATTGTCGCCAGGCGGTAAGCGTTGATTGGGCGAGGAGACCCATGTCGATGTTGGAGGGAAGCGAACGTCGTAAGTGATGTAACCCCCCGCGGAAAGCGAAATTCATTGTGGTGCTTATGCTGAATGATCCGAGGGGGGGGGGGGCGCAGCTGGCCCTGGATCGGGATCTTGTGTCTCGATATCCTCGGCCCACGAAGCGCCGCTGATGTCTGTTCACGTTCTATAGGCTCGGAATGTTTGACAGGAAGGGATCAAGCGACGTCGCTGCCTGCACGGGTACTTTCCTGCCGCTCACTGTTTATATCAAGGAGCTGGTAGTCGAACGCTGCATGATGTTCCGTCTGTTCTGTAAGGTTGGAGTCAGTGGAAACGGCCCGAGCCCCGCGGTTGGCTTCTTGTGTGGTCAGTTGTTCGTCCCCGGCCAAATGGGAACCGCCGTGTTCCGACACGCGACCCGACACGGTCCTACGACGGCACTTCCGGCATTTCGGTCAGCGCTGTTTCCGTACGTGGCCTTCATTGTCAGAAGACGGCACTGACTCACGCCTCGGGACAAATGCCTCGGTCAGTACGATGAGTGAATCAATCTCCATCTTGCTGTCGTCATGTCTCTCGTGTTCGGTAGCTCCAGAGTCATCGTACTATTTTCCATCAGTGGCCAGGCCGGTTTATCATCCAGGTTTCTGTCCGTGGAAGGTGACTCCTGTACCGCTAAATCGATCGGCTGTGTCTGTCTTGTTAAGAACGCCGTTGCGCCGCAGCGAAAGTCATGGGGAGAATAGTCTTCGTCGGTGGAGGTGCAACGTCCGTTGTTGGGAATTGTGTATTCCGACGCTGGAGGCACTCGGACTGAAGGTGACCTTCCTTGCCGCATGCGGAACATGTTTTCGTCTGGTCGTCATAAATAACTATAGCCCGGCACCCTCCTATCTGTATGTAGGACGGTACGTGTCGTTGGAGGTCAATGCGCACTTGGTGTACTCCATTGAGCACTGTATACGCATTAAACGGGGAACATTTTTCAGTCACGTCTTCATGTACCGCGCTGTAGGGGTGGAGCGCCGTCACAACGTCTGCTGCTGGGACTTCAAATGGTAGTTCGAATATGCGGATACTTCGCAGTCCCAGTGCGGCATGGCCGACCTCGTCGTTGCCTACATTTCCATCTGCGTAGCAGATCGGAGTTCTTGTTTCATCTCACGAAACACCTTGGCGCATGTAGCTTCGTTTATGAGTTTTAAATAAGCCGTGCTACTGACCATTGAAAAGTGAATGTCGACAATGTCGGCAGCCGGGATCTTGGCTTCCTCTTTTAAAAAGCGTTAGATTTTGAGCGCCTTTGAGCTGCTAACGTCGTTCCGAAAGGAGAATTTCAAGGTTCATCTTCTGTATTGGTTTGCCATGATATATTAGCGCCACGGCAACACGTAGACTCGGACGAAAGAAGTAAACAAGGCGCACGGGCCCGCTCTGCTGGCGGAAAGCACACACTGCATGTCTGCTTCGCTCGGCTGCGAGAGCCGGACTGACGATAGACCACGGGCTCACACAACGCGACAACATCTCGTAAGTAGATAACACTTCCTCCTGACACTTCTACATCTTACAGTGTTGCCAGATTGTGCAGATGGCAGGACTTAGCGTTGGCAGTGGCGGTCGTTTTTATTGTTCACATTAAGCGAACGAATCGGACTTAGTCTCTGTGACGGCCGGGTGGCGGGCAGTTTTTATGTATAAGACTGTACATTATCTGTCATGTACCGCTCGCATACGCGAACAGTGACTTTTACAGTGCTACAATCACGACAGAGTGAGGACATATTTGATCTTGATTCTTTTGACTTGTTTGTCTTTAACATTCAAGACAATGTGTTGTCACTGTCTGCATTGAATGGAAAAGATAGTGTAGCTAGCTTTCCAATAGAATTCCCAGAACTCTTTACTGAAAGTTTAGTTAAGGCTAAAAACTTTGTTGCACGTATTACACTGAAAGACAAAGCTCAGCCGAAATTTTGCCAGGCCAGATCTTTTCCCATTGCATTACGGGACAAAGTCGCTGCTGAACTTAAAGAATTGCAGGGTAACGGAGTTATTGCACCCATATAAGCTAATAAATGGGCAAATCCGCTGGTTTTGCTCCCCAAACCTTCAGGTCGCATTCGCCTCTGTGTTGACATTAAGTCTACAGTCAACCAAAAAAAAAAAAAAAAAAAAAGATTCAAATGGCTCTGAGCACTATGGGACTTAACATCTATGGTCATCAGTCCCCTAGAACTTAGAACTACTTAAACCTAACTAACCTAAGGACATCACACAACACCCAGTCATCACGAGGCAGAGAGAGTCAACCAACAAACTGTCATTGATACTTATCCATTGCCAAGCCCAGAAGATCTCATAGTAAAATTAGACGCTGGACGCTACTCTTAAAAATTGATTTGCGCGACGATTATCTTCAAATAGAGCTCGATGAAGAATATCAAAAAGTGTTTGTAGTAAATACTCATTAGGGCTTGTTTAAATGTTTGCAATTGCCTTTTGGCAGTGCTTCTGCGCATGCCTTTATCCAACGGTATATGGAACAGCTCACTGCTCAACTGCCAAACTGTTCAGACCATTTGGACAATATTGTGGTAGCAGGTCGTACACCTGAAGAACACATTGCAAATTTACGTGCTTTGTTTTGTGTGTTAACTGATGCAGGACTAAAGTGTAGACAGGACTAGACTGATTTTTTTTAAAACTTGAATTGCAGTATCTTCGTCACATCATAAACAGTCAAGGTGTACACTCTCTTCATTGGCATTTGTTAGCCATACGAGACTTGCCAGTTCCTCTGAATATTACAGAACTGCAGTCACTTTTAGTGAAAATGAATTTTTATATTCGGTTCACACCGAATTCTACACAAATCGTAGCTGCAATGCATCGCTTGCGTCGCAAGAAGGTCCCTTTTGTTTGAGAGATGTGTGCCAAGTAACTTCTCAAAAACTTGAAGATGCACTGCTGAGTGATCCTTGCTTAGTTCACTTTGATCCTGCCAAACTAGTTGTATTCCAAGATGACGCTTCCTCTTACGGAATCGGTGCAGTGCTTTCGCTCATAATTGGTGATGCTTTCGTATCAAAAGAGTTGTCCAAAGCTCAATGTAACTGTTCGCAAATTGAAAAAAGGCTTTGGCTATTGTGTATGGAGTCACCAAATTTCACCGCTATTTGTATGGCACAAAATTCTACTTAGTAACGGATCACGAGCCTTCGGAGTCCTTGTTTCATTCGACCAAACCAGTTCCCGTACGAACTGCCCAAAAATTGCAAAGATGGGCTTGGTTCTTGTCACAATATCAGTACGACATTATACATCGTGCAACAGCTCACCATGATAATGTCGACGCACTTTCACGTCTTCCGATTGGCCTGATGCAGACTTTGATGCTTCTGCTGCATCTTGTTGTCACATCAATGCTCAGCATTCTGAATTGCTTCAATCTTTACCACTGAACTATAGTAAAATTGCACACGCCACGGAAGCTGATGCAGATTTGACCATTTTGCTCAACTATATTCGTACATCTTGGCCTCGTTCCTTGAATAGCATAAAAAAACTCTGTAGGGCGCCTGTACTTTGCTCGTTGGAATAGCCTAACTGTACAGAAATGTGTGATTCTTGTTAAAAATGACAATGGACAGTCATGTGTGTTATCCCCTAAAGATTTCGCAAACAGAAATGTTGCAGTTACTTCACCAAGGACACTGGGGGATTGTTCTTGAGAAACAATTAGCTCGTCGACACTGTACTTGACAGGGTATGGACGCCCAAATGGAACAGATGTCACAGTGTCACGCACGTGCCGAAAATCAGTAATCTCCACCAAAAAATTTTCTGCTTGGCCGAAGTCGTAATCGCCATGGCAACGTATGCACATAGACTTTGCAGAACCCTTTTTTAACATTCGTTGGTTGATTGTGGTTGACTCGTATAGCAAGTTTCCTTTTCCAGTGCCAATAAAATAGACAACGTCACGCAGCATGACGCAAGTGTTATCATCGATACTTTGTGTAGAAGGTGTACCTGAAGTAATAGTGTCAGACAACGGCCCTCAGTTGATGTCAAATGAATTTCAGACATTCTGTGAACGCGACTGACTGCAGCATCTAACTACTGCACCGTTTCATCCACAGTCAAACGGCGAAGCGGAACGTTTTGTCAGCATATTCAAGCAGCAGGTGGTATACCTCCCTCCGCCCACACCATGGATCAAGCAAGCATTGCAGCTGTTTCTCGCCTCGTATCGTTCGGAGCACGGGGTCCCGGTTCGATTCCCGGCAGGGTCAGGGATATTCACCTGCCTCAAGACGACTGGGTGTTTGTGTTGTCATCATCATTTCATCATCGTACATGAAAGTGGCGAGTTTGGACTGAGCAACGGCTTTAATTTGTACGGGCGCTGATAACAGCGTAGTTGAGCGCCCCACAAACCAAACATCATCATCATCATCGTATCGTTCGCACCCACGAGATGGAACATCACACGCGGAATTGCTTCACGGCCGCCGTCATCACACACAGCTCCATCTGCTCCACCCTCCTCAGCCTCCGACACCGACGGAAAACAGCAAGTATCGCTTCGCGCCGCACGATATTGTCTTTTGCTGGGTTTTTAGCGGCAGCAGACGGCGTTGGCGAGGCGAGATCGTCCGTCGACTTGGCGCTTGCATATATGATTTTTTAGGTCGAGATGGTTTGCAGCGCCGTCATCAAAATCAACTTCGCGTCTGTCGTGTACACAATGATCTTTCAGTGTCCCTTCCCCCAGATTCACGGGTCCAGAGGACAGAGCGGACACAGCAACCGCCCGAGGGTGTCGTCACGGCACCGCGGGACGACCCCACGGAGACGGAGCCTTCGTCTCCTCCGCCTCCTCTCGTCCTATCGATGGAGCTGGACCCGCCCACACCACAGCAGTCGCCGCCTTCTTCATCTGGTTCATGGCATCAGGTGGACGCGTATCCTTCTGGTCGTTTTTCAGGGAACGTTTCCGGCAGAGCACAGATCGGATGGCGGGGTATGGCCGGAAGCTTGACGTCCCCTGCAGCCACAGCATCCACCGCCGTTGTCACACTCCATACACGACGACGGTCAGTCGCTTTGTTGGGGGAGGAATGTTCTGGCGTAACAAGCGCCAGAATGAAGATGCGGAGCGCAAGATCAGAGAGGGTGGTGAGGAAACATAGGCCAATGGAGTGCGGAATGGGACTGCGCCGTGCCAGGAGCGCCCCCTGTCATGAAGTGAATATAAGAGCCGCTCCTGCCAACCTCGGCCGCTCGGATCGGCTCAGTGTACTGACATTAGAGGAACGTATTTGCAGAGCGTGCTACAAGAACAACTAGTTGGGATACTTATCAGTTACTTGTCTGGACCAGCTAAGAATCTTACTGTTTGCATGTTACTTGCGACAACGGTGCTGCTTTATAAAAATGAAACTACTAATGTTATTTGCTTGAATTCTTGTGTAGCATTCTGAGAACGCAGCGTCCTTTAGGCACCCTATAAACGACGAGCGGGAAAGATGCAACAAGGTAGCCTTCGTTGCTCCAACAATTTACAGTAAACTGCTGCTAGAACAGAAACAATCTGTTTAGCATAATCCTTGCAGAATATTACAGGTATTTGTTCTGGTCCTGATGCCTTTGCATTACTAAGAGATTGTAGATGCTTTTCTGCTCCATGATAGGTTATATCAGTATCTGCCATTTCCGCGTTCATACGGTGATTCAAACGACGCACCGTGTTACGATCTTCCGCGGTGAAAAGATTTTGGAAGACGGATATCAGTACTTCGGCATCCAGTTTTTTGTCTTTCGATTCGGTGCCAATATGGACACTGAGTGAATAAATGGACGATTTAGAGCCGCTTACTGATTACATATCAGGACGATAAGCCCTTAAGGTTTTTACCCATATCGGGTAACAAAATTTTACTTTCAAAGTCATTGAACGTTTCTGTCACTGCTCTCCTTACACTCACTTTCGCTCCGTTCAGCTTTTGTTTGTCAGTCATGTTATGACTACTCTGAAATCTGTGTTGAAACTCTCTTTGTTGACAGCAGATTTCTAACACGGTTGTTAAACTACGGTAGGTCTGGCCCATCCGTTAAGATCTTGCTCAGAACATATTTATCTAGGATATAAAGAACAATCTTTTTATTTTTTTTTCATTTGTGCTTCACATCTACGTCCACTTCACTGAATATCTGATCCTTACTACTCAGGTAATCTGAAATTTGTATCCTATTACTCTTTCTAAGCAAAAGTATCTTCCTACGTTTCTTAACATTCCTTGTAAAAGCCATAGTCATAGATGTTATCACAGCCTTTTGATTACTGACACCCTCCTCTACGTTAACTGATTAAATAATTTCAGGTCTGTTTTGTTGTCAAGAGGTCTAAGACGTTACTTTCACGAGTTCGTTCTCCATATGCTCGAAGTAATTTTCGGACAAGACATACAGAATAAAGTCAGACAGATCCCTGTCTCTGCCACCAGTTTCGATAGCACGACACTCCCGATCTATACCAAGAAAGCAGAAGCCCCCCCCCCCCTTCCCCTCTCCTATTACACCAACATGATCAGGAAAATTACCAACGATATTCTGCAAGTTCTCTCGGAAACGCTATGCCGCTACAGTTCCTGACCCAGGCTATCCATAAAAGTATCTGATTACCATTTTTGAACGATCTTTGATGCTTAACTTCATCCATATTAATTCACATTCGGAATTCGTGATAAAAAAGCACTCCGTCTTCAGGCCACAAGGGGCCTATCGGGACCATCCGACCTCTGTGTCATCCTCATCTGAGGATACGGATAGGAGGGGCGTGTGGTCAGCACACCGCTCTCCCGGTCGTTATGTTGGTATTCTTTGACCGGAGCCGCTACTATTCGGTCGAGTAGCTCCTCAATTGGCATCACGAGGCTGAGTGCACTCCGAGAAATGGCAGCAGCGCATTGCGGCTCGGATGGTCACCTATCCAAGTGCCGGCGAAGCACGACAGCGCCTAACTTCGGTGATCTGACGGGAACCGAGGTATCTACTGCGGCAAGGCCGTTGCCTGGAATTCGCGATAAGCTGTCTACATATTATTGAATTCATTATGCCGCCACTACTGGCGACTAACCTTTCCTTACGAAAATATATTAATCTGAACTTTGGATTTTGCTGCTGTTTACTTCTGGTTTCATCAAACTTTCTGTTCCTAATACTATCTGGGCGTTACAGTATTCAGAAAGCGAAAATAATTCTAGAGCCCATCCCTGGATGTTCCTGTAGTTTATTAGTACCACATTAATCTTCTGTATATTTGATCTGCGAGGACGAGCGTTCTCTAAGATCATAGTGTTCTGATTTTCGGTTTTAGCACGCAATTCGGTTGACCTGGCATACACATCACTGGATGTTTCAAGAAAAGATGAGTACGTGAAGAACTACATGTGTTCTAAACGATTCATGCATACTGGGTGATCAAAAAGCCAGTATAAATTTGAAAACTTTATAAACCAAGTAATAATGTAGATAGAGGGGTAAAGATTGACACACATGCTTGGAATGACATGCGGTTTTATTAGAACAAAAAAAAAACAAAGGATTGCTAGGCGCGTGAAAGATCTATTGCGCGTGTCGTCTGGTGATGATCGTGTGCTCAGCCGCCACTTTTGTCATGCTTGGCCTCACAGGTCCCCAGACCTCAGTCCGTGCGATAATTGGCTTTGGGGTAACCTGAAACCGCAAGTGTATCATGATCGACCGACATCTCTAGCGATGCTGAAAGACAACATTCGACGCCAAAGCCTCATCAAACTCCGGACATGCTTCACAGTGCTGTTCACAACATTATTCCTCGACTACAGCTATTGTTGAGAAATGATGATGTACACAACATTATTCCTTGACTACAGCTATTGTTGGGGAATGATGGTGGACATATTGAGCATTTCCTGTAAAGAACATCATCTTTGCTTTGTCGTACCTTGTTATGATAATTATAGCTATTCTGAGCAAACATTTTTTGAACGTTTGTATATTCCAAGCATGTGTGTCAATTTGTACCTCTCTATCTACATTATTCCATGATATATTCAGTTTTCAAATTTATACCGACTTTTAGATCACCCGGTATACTACAGATTTCAGTTTTTAAAATATAGCTCCATAGTTTGAAATCGAATCGTTTCTTCAACATAAACGTTACCTAGTATATTTTATCTGGTGAAGTGTGAAGTAGGCCATTATATTTGTAGACTGCTGTATGGTTCCCTAGGAACAAGTCATCCAGTTAAGCAACCATTCCTGCATCATTCCTACTTCCATTGAGGATGTTGTGATTAGGGAATATGCTCGTCCTACAAATTTGTTTTTGTTATTAGGTATTCTGATGAAAGCGTTAGTCAATATAAGGATCCTATAGTATGCTGCATCGGAAGTTTAGGCCCGTGCCTCGGTATTGACAGCACTTGCCTCTGGAGCACTGTTGCCTTGTCACAGTCACAGTTTGTCGTTCGAACATCCACTTGCACTTGATAACACGGTAGCCAGGTCTCTGTTGTCACGTCCATCCTTTGCTCGCTGGAGAGGCGTATCCCTCTACCACGTCCCTGTACCTGTGTTCAAAAGCTGCTGCTTCAGCGCGAGCTATGACGCGGAACGTGATCGGCTTTTGCGCTTTTCACGGGACGGCAGAGGAGCATCTGTGTACGCGAACTGCTCTGATAGCACACACGATATCCGCAGATAATGGCAAAGCGTACACCACCCCTCCACATGAACAACATGCGCACCAAGTGGGCCACGCTTGTGAACACAGCAGAGTTACCGCCAACATCGCCCCGTCGTTAATTAGATTCCCTGTAGAAACGTTTGGCATCAAAATAGCTGAGAGGCTGACAGTATGTTTTATGGTGTGTCACGATAGCCTTCACTAGTGCTTCCATTTATTTTCTGACAAGGAATGAAGTTTCGCTGGAACCGTAACAAATTTGTGCATGGAAAAAATTTTAATTCGCAGAGAAATCGGCATAGATAGTTTCAGCAGCATAGTATCTCTCAGGTATTCCCACTCTTATATTATATTATTTTAAATATTGAAAGGTGATTGATGATGTGTTTTTGCTTCACGTGTGATTTAGGCATACTTACTTTCTAAGATCACGGACTCGAGAACGAGAGTAAGTGAATATAAGCATTAGTATCTACATCTGCAACGGCGCTACTTGATCATGAGTCACTATTGTGGCCACAGACTGTATTTAAAGTGACAAATAATGAATTGGTATCTAACTGTTTTCAGAATGAAAATGAA
Organism: Schistocerca nitens; assembly: GCF_023898315.1. NCBI lineage: Eukaryota > Metazoa > Arthropoda > Insecta > Orthoptera > Acrididae > Schistocerca > Schistocerca nitens. Next base: position 439,415,834 of record NC_064616.1, on the reverse strand, counting down.
CTGCCGCAAGGTAATGGGCTATCCTCACTCATATTCAACCTTGTCACCGAAAAAGTAGTTAGAGAAACCAAATAAACAACGAATGGAAACGCCACACATAAACAACCAAATGTACTGGCCTATGCAGATGAAATAGGTTTAACAAGAGATAACACTGGCGAAACTGAAACTCGGTTCAAGAAACTAAATGAAACTGCAATGCAAATAGGTTTAAAAATTAGGGAAGCAAATACTGAATACATGATTATACAAAGGAAAAACATGACTACAGCACAACTTAATGACCTTCAGATAGAAAATTATACTTTCAAGAACACTCTCTACTTCAAATACTTTGGTTTCAATATAAATGACTGAACAGAAAACAAGTCGCATGCCAAACTACTCTATGGAACGCAAAGTTTACTTCTCCCCCCCCCCCCCCCCCCGCTCCCCAGAAAACTTCTATCCTCCAAACTCCTGACCAGGGAAATCAAGCTGGGAGTCTACAACACAATCATCAAGCCAGTACTGCTGCATGGAGAGGAAACATAGACCATGACCAAAAAAGAAGGGCACCAACTCTCAGGCATCGAAAATAAAGTGTGCAGGAAAGTCTTTGGGCCTACATTTCACCAAGCAACTCAAATATGGGTATGGAGATAAAATGAAGCATTAGTTAAGTTACCGGATCAACCACCGATAGTGAACATTGCCAAAGCGATAGGCTTTCAATGGGTAGGCCATATTGTCAGAATGAACCTTGGAAGAAAAGTTTGTCAGATATATGGTAAGAAGACGGAAGGTACAAGAACCCCTGGACGACCAACATCGAAAGATGAAGTGACCTCAGACTCCAGAGTGATTGGTATCACCGAATGGAAGGAAGCGGCGCAGGACAGGAAAAAATTGAGCAGATAGTTAGGACGACGGGGGATCGTCAGGTCACAAAGAAGCCGTCTGAGTGTGTTAGTAAGTGAATATCGCAAAGAGTTAAACTATCCTATTAATGACGTATACAACACAATCGACGGAAGGAAACATAAGACAATCAATTGCCAATTTCATTTACAATCATAATATTTTATCCTTAACTTACGACTGTATTCTAATTAATAACAAATTTTACTGCCTGCCACTAAGTCATAAATATTTGCTCCAGGCATGTGTGGGTCTTTGCTTAAAATTCATACAGAAACTTATTACTTACGGGTAGAACACTAAAAGATAGCAATAAATATCGCAATTTTGTTTAAATACAGTTTGCAGAACTCTCGGAAGCTGCTGTGTTTTCACACTCGCTACGGGGAAACGAATGTACGTGTTGGAATGCTTCCCACTTACTAAAGACTGCATGACACTTGTATCAGTTTCAGACAAAATATGTTAGCCTGTAGGCGACTCACCACGTACGATAACATTATTGATGCTCTTGAGCACATACCAGATCAAAAGTAGTTCAACAGTTTAAAAGTCCACACTAGTTTTCTCGACAAATGCGAGCTTCTGCTTTCTACATGTTGGTATACAAAGAACGTTCCTCCAATGAGTTTTAGTTTTTGGCAAAAGAACATCTACAACGAAGAATTTTTTATGTCTGGCAAACATGATGAATTGTCACAGGGTTGCTCATTCAGAGACACAGAAGGACATGGCGAGCTACGAAGAAACTAAGATATCTCACCTGCGAACGACACGAGTATCTCCCAATTTTGCACTAAAAATGGAAGTTGAGACGTATATTCACTGGCCTACCCACAATTTCCGTGAAAATTCAGTCACTATAGGGGCCTGAAACGTCGTAAAAACAGTGTTCCAGATGAAATTTCAACTTTAATCCAAAGTCCCAGAATTTTCCCTTTAGGTTATAATTACTAATACGAAATGTATTTGAGAATGAGAGCACGGCCGAAATAGTACAGCGGCTTTACAGTATGCGATTGCAGTCTTTCGCGGCGTATTCCACTGATGAATTTTTCTCGGGTTATCAGCCAAGTGGTGGCGTCGTCTTGTCACAACGTTTCCCTGAGTTTCGTGCCCATTATCTTCTGGCGAAGATGATGGGTACGAAACTCAGTGAAACGTTGCGACAAGACGCCTCAATTACTCGGCTGATAACCCTAGAAGATTTCATCACCTTTAAATCAGTCATCACCAAGTTGCTGGTTGTCGGCAAGCAACTATAAATCTAAATACTCCCGAAAGGGAGTCGATAAGTTTTTCAGGTGTGCCACTACCTGCCGAAGACACTCATTGACCACTGAGGAGTTAACAAATCGAGGAGGTTTGATTGCATCAATGTATAAAATAATAACAGATATTTTGTATGGAATTAAGGTCGCGCGATATAAGGGGGACAGTCGGGGTGCGGTAGGACGTCGTCAAGGCAGGAAGATTTGCATAGAATGTCAACATGGCTGTTGTCATCTTGGGAAATGGGAGATCCCACAGTGTATTCATCGTGAAGTTGTAAAACAAGGGGCACCACTTGGGCACAGAGAACGTTAAAATGAAAATCCTGACTCATGTTCACGGTAACCAGAATGTGTGTGCACAAGCAATGGATCGAAAAACACCCTGAAAGCATCACAGAATCACTTCCGGCCTGAGTTGACCCACAACACACCGCGTGTTAAACGACACACTGCACCATCGTTGTACACAGTGCCTTCCGTGACTGAAAAAAGGAGAATTCGCTACTTGCCGAGCTGCCTTACATCTCTCCCGTCAGATTCTCTTAAGGTTACAGGTTTTTTTGCCCATTGGAGACGTGCAGCTGTGAGTAATATACTTTGAGGTATGTCCATTGCATGTGGTTCCCTTCGTAACATTCTCTAAGAAATTGGTTGAGATCCATTGGCAGCAGCAATTCCTGTCTGATTTTAAACCGAGTATCATTGACAGGGCGTGACAATCTTTGCCGGTCCATTTCGTTTGGGATATTACTACAAATTTTGTTCTTACGTCGAGTTACAGACGTACAGAGGCCCCTCTATACCATTCATTGTGGACACTTTGGACAGTGCTTGTCGATACACCAATACATCGAGTAAATTCACGCACGATCTACTCATTGGTACGTCGTAACACGATATATCCTTTTTCCCTTTGCGTCGCACATCGACACATCTTAAGGCGCTGAGAACATATACTGAACTATCACGTAAACACTGCTTCACTGCTAACAGCTACATCAGTGGTGGTGGTAAACAAGAAAGTCTGGTAACAGTTCAACATCATTTACAGTGCTCCATAGCAACCAGTAGTATTTTCTACGATGAGCTCAATTAAGCCAGGCGTGCGAGAAACTGGAGTCAATTTACAAATTACAGAGCGCAGCAATCAGTCGGCCCTTTTTTTGTGGGTTTTATTTGGCTAATACAGATTTCGGCTAGTGCCTACCCATTATCAATGCACTGTCTTCTAGTCTCGATACATGCCAGATACCTGTTGTTCGGGCGTCAGTCACAGTTCTTTGAATAATACTCTTTGAGTAGTATTCAAAGAACTGTGACTGACGGCTGAACAATAGAGAATTGACATGTATTGAGACTAGAAAATAGTGCACTGATAATGGCTAACCACTAGCCGAAATCTGGATTTGCCAAATAAAACCTACAAAAAAAGGACGACTGACTGCTGTACTCTATAATTTATAAATAATATTACAGTCGCTGAGTGCACCAACATTCCTAATGGAAGGTACACTGATGAACCGCAGTCAAAGTATGTTGGAGTAGGGGCTGCATTTATTATTAAATACTAATACTTATCTTTATTAAAAACAGATTAAAAGCAGAAAACAGACTTCTGCCTTCTCTAAAGCAATGACAGAATGGAGTTAAGGTTGGAATTTCGGCAGACGATCCCGCAATGGGAAACGATAGCACAGACGGAGTAGGTAATAAGTCATGTGGAGATCAGCAACGAGACAACTACAGAATTACATTAATTTGTCTGTGATGTAATTTAAATTTATAAAATGAAATGATCTGATTTTGATAGTGACCTGAGGATAATTAACTTCGACTTAACTACCTATAATGGAAAATTTATTACACCATTAGCCCTTGTTAGTAACATACACTGATAGTAATACAATTAATTATTAGTTCAGTTAAACATGTGCAAGTGGCTTGGACCATACAGACTGTCTCGCGGACCTGATAAGCATTTAAAATCGATCACAGAAAATTTCCCACCTGTGCCAATAATCTGCAGACATTGAAGTTAATTTGCAAAATAGAGATAAGGGAGTGAACACATGTTTACAGCAAGGCATAGTTACCAGATAACAATATCTTAATCTGTAGCAGGGAATAACTTCCGGACTAAGTTCTAAAACGTGGTGGCCATCTCGGAGATGGTATTATATTCTTAGAGAATCTTTGCCTCTCAAACTACGTGAAGTAGACCAGTACAGGAGGGATTAGGTAAGAGACTACTGTGATACTCTGGTTGAAAATTCTCCAACATTCAAGCAAGGCAATGGCACCATCAGGATGGCTTATGCAAACTACACCATCGCTTTCTTCTTTTTTATAATTAGGTTCCACTACTGAATACCTCAGTAGTTCAGGAAACTGACCATTGCTAATTACAGATGTGACTTATTACTAGGCTAGCATATGCAGCATCATATCTTTAGCCTTGAGCAATTTAAGTATTAACTAAATCTTTCCCTTGTTGGTATCACGGAGGTGTATTTCTGATACAAGTCATGAAATGTTACCTATTTCACAAAAACGCTATCCCAGAACGCAGAACATGGTACCAGTTGCAGCTTAGGGTCAACATAAATTCAATTTCCAGTATTTAGCTTAATTATTGACCGAACTTAAAAATTTTAAATGCTGACATAATCTACTCATTAAGAGGTGTAATCTTTTGTCAGAAGTTTAACACAATAAACTAGTACAGGGTGTATCAAAAAGAATCATCTGATTTGGCAAGTCTATATTTCTGGAACTAATAAACATATACAATGAATTTTATTTAAGCTGTTGAGCTGCACTGCAAACGGATTTCTGCGGACTGCTCGTGAAACTATGGCGGATGCGCATGACGTCTGTGTCAGACACTCGGGGACGGCCCGGTGATTTGTCTTTACACAAACAACCTGTTTCTTGGAATTGTTCATGCTATCATCTAATGCTCTGTGCTGCATGAGGATCCACACCATACCCAGTACAAAAGTCACACTGAACAGTTATTACTGACCTGCACTACGCAAATCGTGGATCACAAAACGCTTCCTGTTGTCACGGCACCAGTTTTACTATAAGTGAAGTGGGCGCACACTGGTGCTACCTAGCGGGAACCATGTAAAACTCGAGAGTTTACTCTTTCCAATAGTACGTTGTTCACGCACACATCTCAAATAACATAATAGTTATGATTTTTTTGAAAATCGGATGATTCTTTTTGATATAGCCTGTATATCAGTTATAAACTGTGTGTTTGACTTGAGGCAGCATAACTGACGACTCGCAGATACCAGTATCTAAGAATGCACTTAGCAACTACAAACTTTACATGTAATTTCAAATCTGTAAGATATTTCTTCTCGTTGACTTCCTTAAGAGGAAGTATTAACACAATACCTGATTTGTGAAGTAATCTGACATTGTAAGCTATTTTACACTTGAGAGTCTGACTCTTTCAAGAACAGGGGTTTACTGTTTTTCTAAGAGAGTATATGATTTCTTATAGAAACATAGTTTTTATTTAATTTATCTGCTATGTACAGAAAGTTACTGCTCAATACCGTACATGTGTCTGACTAATCAGTAACAAAAATATTTTTACTGCGTACTGACTTTATACCCTCGACCTTGCCAGATATTTCCGTAACTAGAAGTTTTAATTATATCCTGAGAATAAGTTACTGCATTTGTGTTCACATACTTTTTGTATTCCTAATGACAGTTTTAAGCACATTACAGTACTGTTTTTAATGGGAAGCTCCAACTCTATTGAGACTATTTCTTGCGTTTTTATATAGTTCCCACTAAGTTCTACCTAATATCGTTAACCCATCCGTCAGCCACCTAGATTTCCTGTGTGTTAGTACCCGGTTTTAAACGTTCTAATGACCAGCCAGTTTCAAAGAGTATGAGAAATGTGTTGAGCAAACCATTGTATTTGTCGTATATGTTACCACCACTATAAACATCCTGCCAGGATTATTCTTCAATGATGTTTAAAGAAGTATGGACCCACTACATTAACATTTGTAAATAGACTATAATTATACTTAACATGCGTTTTCGGACAAATTCTCTTTACGGCTAAAATTTGTGCATCATGATCTTGAAATCCATTTTTCATTTTAGCGATTACGAAATGTCATTCTAATAAAAAAAGAATAAACTGTACAGGGTGACAGCCAGTCATGGGTTATTTTAGGGAATTGGTCAAAAAAATTATTTCAAAGGCCTAGTCAGATCTTTACAAGTTTTCTCCCAGAACATCTTCGGCTGTGCCTACGTGACACAAGTTGCATGCCTTTCAGAACCTAGGTAGTTCTGTTCAGTTGAAACAGCTGACAACAGACGCCTTGATCACCTCTGCCGAAACTGCTAGCGAATCCAGGCCATCGGTTTCGACCAATAGCGTAACTGGGATAGAGGTCACGTATGTGGACGCTGGAGGATTCTGCAGTGCACAATATAGTTGCTTCATTCTCCGGCGATCCAGACCTCGAGCAGAACTGATGTCTTTCGTGGGAGGCAGAGCTCCGGCTCTTCGTTTCACGATCGGCCACCTACATCAGTTAACATGAACCGCCTCCCCTTCCGCCGTCGACTTCAATCAGTTGTTCGTCCTAGACTGGCCTAAACCTGGTAATTTCCTCCCTAGGTGCGCCCCTTGTATATCGTACATTGAAATATGATCTCTTTATTTTACATAATATTCTGTTCTGTCATTTAACAGCAGCCCCAAATGCCCACTTACAACTCCTGACCGCTCTACTTCCTGTACACTGCGGTCGCAAGTCGAATCCAACAACTTTTTCCTCCCTCTCGCTTCCAATGTACAAAACAAAATTACGGATTACAGCTGTGGTACTATTCCACTGCTCTCAGGACAGAAAGATTACAGTCTGCATCAGATGATATGAGAGATCTCCCAACATTTTCTCCCTTACCCTCTCACTTATAGAGTTAATATTAACGTAATGAGTTTTAAAATGAATTACATAAAATTCGTGCTATTTCATTTAGACACTGGTATTATAGAGGCACAGTCTTAATGTTACATAGAGTTTTACATAATAAAATATAAAAAAATCGATCTATATTATTTCCAGGAGGACAAATTAGTTGTGATTAAGTGGGCTTTAACCAATATAATAACTGTAAATTGCAAACTTTCATGCCGGAAATGTCACAATTAATGGTCGGATGGATTTCACATTGAAACCAATCGTTTCGACCTCATCAATGGAGGACATTTTCAGTGGGGATCGTAGCTTCCTGGAGTGTCCGATCCACACACTAGCTCGCTACTGACTGCAGCACAATTCCGTTTACGCGTGCTCCCGCGCAGTGACGCGATGTCACGTGCTTTAAATATCCCGGTACAATTGGCCGTTGTCGGTTGCCGTCGTCCGCTGTTGCTATAAACCCATGGTGAAATACTCGTACACATCTTCTTCAGCACTGGGATCGAGATGTCATTCCATTTCACGCCCTCTTTGTTCCCTCTGAAAATTCCCGGGCTGTTTCACGATCTCTATGGATACTCTGTACAGCCTCTCATCGTATCCGCTTGTGACTGCCAGTAGTTGACTCCTAACAAAATGAATGTGCTGGTACCCTGGCTGCAAAGTATGTTTCACAACAGCCGATATGCCTGTCAGTAGTAAGTGGGCCCTTTCAGTGCACTAGGAGGTAATTCACTGAGCAAGCCCATCGTACTCACAAAATAAAAATAAAATAAACGATTTTAATTATAATTCATTAAATATTATTAAATTACTTTGATATCCAAAAGGCCCATATCATAATGTTCTAGAACTACTCTTTTATCATAATGAAATAAGACTTCTTTCTTAGGCTGTTTGTTGAATGGATTTTTAGTATCATCACCTCTACTGATCTGAATGTACTCTAATTGTATCTTTTCCTTCACTTCACTCTCTATTAATGTTATTGTTTCACTATTCAGCTTTTGAATATTTTTGTAATTTAGATTGAACACCTTTACCTTCATCACAGTGTTTTTATCGTTTTTCTCATAATAATAACTTTGGTGGTTCAGTCGAAGCCCAATTTGTTATTCATTTATTATCTCCTAATTCATCTGTCCATTCACATCTTTTCTAATTTGACTTCACCATCATCAATATATACTACACAATCAATAGCAACATGTGTAACATCTTTTCCTAGATTATCTAGCCTATCATACAATATAAGGCGCTCATTTGACGTAGTGAATCCTGCTATATAATATTTGTAGCTATGTTATTTTCCACATTATAATCCTTGAGACTGTACTTCATCTGAATCGTATTGTCGTTAGTAAAATTTATATCTACACTACTGACCATTAAAACTGCTACACCAAGAAGAGATGCCGATGATAAACGAGTATTCATTGGACAAATATATTATACTAGATCTGACGTGAGATCACATTTTCACGCAATTTGGGTGCATAGATCCAGAGAAATCAGTACCCAGCCGCGCGGGATTAGCCGAGGGGTCTCAGGCGCTGGAGTCATGGACTGTGCGGCTGGTCCCGGATGAGGTTCGAGTCCTCTCTCGGACATGGGTGTGTGTGTTTGTCCTTAGGATAATTTAGGTTAAGCAGTGTGTAAGCTTAGGGACTGATGACCATACCAGTTAAGTCCCATAAGAATTCACACACATTTGAACAAATCAGTACCAAGACCAACCACCTTTGGCCGTAATAAAGGCCTTGATACGCCTGGGCATTGAGTAAAACAGAGCTTGGATGGCGTGTAAAAGTACAGCTGCCCATGCAGCTTCAACACGATACCACCGTTCATCAAGAGTACTGACAGGCGTAATGTGATGAGCCAGTTGCTCGCCCACCATTGACCAGACGTTTTCAATTGGTGAGAGATCTGGAGAATATACCAGTCAGGTCAGCAGTCGAACATTTTCTGTATCCCGAAAGGCCCGTACAGGACCTGCAACATGTGGTCGTGCATTATCCTGCTGAAATGTAGGGTTTCACAGGGATCGAATGAAGGGTAGAGCCACGGGTCGTAACACATCTGAAATGTAACGTCCACTGTTCAAAGTGCCATCAATGCGAACAAGAGGTGACCGAGACGTGTAACAAATGGCACCCCATACCATCACGCCGGGTGATACGCTAGTATGGCGACGAAGAATACACGCTTCCAATGTGCGTTCACCGCGATGTCGCCAAACAATCATGCGACCATCATGATGCTGTAAACAGAACCTGGATTCATCCGAAAAAATTACGTTCTGCCATTCGTGCACCCAGGTTCGTCGTTGAGTACACCATCGCAGGCGCTCCTGTCTGTGATGCAGCGAAAAGGGTAACCGCAGCCATGGTCTCCGAGCTGATAGTCTATGCTGCTGCAAACGTCGTCGAACTGTTCGTGCATATGGTTGTTGTCTTGCAAACTTCCCCATCTGTTGACTCAGGGATCGAGACGTGGCTGCACGACCCGTAACAGCCATGCGGATAAGATGCCTGTCATCTCGACTGCTAGTGATACGAGGTCTTTGAGATCCAGCACGGCGTTTCGTATTACCCTCCTGAACCCTCCGATTCCATATTCTGCTAACAGTCATTGGATCTCGACCAACGCGAGCAGAAATGTCGCGATACCATAAACCGCAATCGCGATAGGCTACAATCCGACCTTTATCAAAGTCGGAAACGTGATGGTACGCATTTCTCCTCCTTAAAAGAGGCACCACAACAACGTTTCACCAGGCAACGCCGTCAACTGCTGTTTGTGTATGAGAAATCGGTGGGAAACGCTCCTCATGTCAGCACGCTGTAGGTGTCGCCACCGGCGCCAACCTTGCGTGAATGCTCTGAAAAGGTAATCATTTACATATCACAGCATCTTCTTCCTGTCGGTTAAATTTCGCGTCTGTAGCACGTCATCTTCGTGGTGTAGCAATTTTAAAGGCCAGTAGTGTATATTATCTAATCCAGTAGTATCTCATTATACTGTTGTAAATTTGTAACATACTCAGTTTTACTCTTATTTTGCCTTTGCCGAAATTTTCCCCATAATGAATTAAGACATATTTTCGCAACAGCTCGTTTTCCTGGATTTTCCTTTACTCTATCAGGAACTAAGTCAATAACCAATTTATGTTCTACTGTTTTTGTATAGTCTTCATCAGTTTCATAATTATGTAGACTGGCTCCTAATTTTATTTTCGAAAAGTCTTTAAAATAATTTTAAACAACATGTTGCTTTTATTTCTAAAATCCCAAACTTCATAGACATCTACAATTTTATATCCTTTTTACACAGCTTTCTTTACTTCGTCTGTTACCCGAGTTCCAATAAAACTTATTTCCTTATCGTTGTGACAGCATTTATTTATTTTCTCTTGAGAACATTTGACACACAGAGGAAACAACAGTTTTTAATTTTTATTGGTCCTTATTCTTACAGCAAAACTGGATGATACAATCCTCTATGTACCAATGCTTTGTGTTTTATGAATGCATACTGTTGAGTCTCCTACCATAGGAATCAAGGGAGAGGATGTTGTTTAGTGGCCGGTATTCTCTTACTACAACACAATTGCACACATGTAGTAACAGGGTCTTTATTTACAAGAACAGGAAGCTACTTATCTTAAACAGAGTCCATGTGCTGTGGTACAAGCTCTTCCATAATAGTCCATGTTAGCCTCACTGCTGGTGAAGTATAAGTCCCGCTATGCGGTGAACGACAGGAGCCAAACTGGAGTCCGAGTTGGTGCATCAGTGACTGAACTAGTGACTGAGGGACTCCGCTAGTGCGTGAGGCTGAGACTGGGACCCACCGGTTCAGCGGCAACGATCTAAATACTGGCAGTCGGGAGGGAGTTGTCGGGGTGTTACTTGGGAGTCTGTCTTTGGCCTCGGTCTTGAAGGGAGTGCTTGATCCATCACCTACTACAGATTGGCGTACTCCAGAGCGTACCCCGCCATCTGGCTTTTGAGGCAACAGGAACATCCTCTGGAAAACTGCTGCCACGGAACACGTCCAGGCCTGATGGCGTGGCCTAGGGCGATGACGAAGGCGATGGCGTGTCCAGGTTCATTGGGGGACTGCGGTGACGAGAGCATATCGACCATCTGCTCCTCCTGGGGTGCTCTCGTGGCTACAGAGGATACCCGTGAAGGCCACGCAGTCCCATGAGGCCGTCAATCTGCAGGAAGAAAAGCAGCAGACTCATGGGGCAATTGAAGGGAACGAATTTGGTTGTGCTGGCAGCGCTTTAAACCATCAGGACCTCCAATCAAGTACCTAAAAGATCCTATGCATTCCTGGATCACGCCTTTTTCCCAGCACCCACAGTTGCTACAAACCCTGAAAAGAACAGGGTCGCGAGGTGCAAAGCGATACTTGCGGAACATTGGTGGCGCCAGATGGTGTGGTGGGTGTAGCAAGTGGAGCAGCGCCGGTGGCGGTGGCCATGTAGAAGTTCCGCCGGTGAATGTCCATCTCGTGGGTGGGAGCGACATGAGGCGAGAAAGAGTTTCAGCGCCTGTTCCCGTGAGTGGGTGGTGCGATGTTTGGCCATCTTTTGTTTAAAAGTGCAGACGAAGTGTTCTGCTTCTCCACTGGACTGCCGGAGAAACGGATCACTTGTTAGATGACGAATGCCACTTCGTTTACAAAACGGTTCAATAAGACGGGAGGAGAACTGTGGTCCGTTGTCTGACACAAGTACTTCCGGAAAATGTTCTATGCAAAATATTGAGGACAACGTTTGAATGGTGCTACGTGACGTGGTAGAGTTCATAGGCACTGCAAATGGGAACTTGCTAAGAGTCTACAACTATGAGCAAACGAGCTTCCCAAAATGGTCCTGTAAAGTTACTGTGCACTCGTTGCCATGACGATTGAGTCTTAGGCCAAGCTGAGAATCACTGCGCCGGCCGCGGTGGTCTCGCGGTTCTAGGCGCGCAGTCCGGAACCGTGCGACTGCTACGGTCACAGGTTCGAATCCTGCCTCGGGCATGGATGTGTGTGATGTCCTTAGGTTAGTTAGGTTTAAGTAGTTCTAAGTTCTAGGGGACTGATGACCACAGCAGTTGAGTCCCATAGTGCTCAGAGCCATTTGAACCATTTGAGAATCACTGTGGTGGAGCAGATTGGTTTCCCGAGCATGCGTGACACTGTGACGTCATCTGTTCAATGTGGGCGTCCATGCCCTGCCATGTACAGCGTCGGTGCACTAACTGTTTATTGCGAGCCCTTCCCCAATGCCCTTGGTGGAGTATTCGAAACACATCCTAAGGCAACATTTTGGGAATAAGCAAACGCGACTGTCCACTGTCAGTCTGAACTAGAATTACAACTTGATGAACGGATAAGTTATGCCGAATTGTAAAATAGCGGCGCACTACAGTCGTCATATGCCTAGGGCCTCCCGTCGGTTAGACCATTCGCCGGGTGCAAGTCTTTCGATTTGACGCCACTTCGGCGACTTGCGCGTTGATGGGGATGAAATGATGATGATTACGACAACACAACATCCAGTCCCTGAGCGGAGAAAAGCTGCGAGCCAGCCGGGAATCGAACCCGGTCCCTTAGGATTAACATTCTGTCGCGCTGACCACATTTTTTTTTCATTTTGTTCGTTTTTGATCGCTGTGTTTGGTCATTGCGGACGTCAAATGACATCCGGTCAAGTTCGTATGTTGATCCTTCCACTGAGTTTTTTATTACAGAAGCCAACCATCTCTCTGACCGAAGACGCTGAGCTACCGTGCCGGCAACCACTCAGCTATTGGGGCGGACTGAGCAATACTGAGTTCTTGATACTGTTCAAGGAATGAGGCCAAGACTCGCGAAGGTAATGCAAAAAAATCTTGAGATCTGTGCCTGCTTCCATGGCCTGTGCAATTTTTCTGTAGTGCAAGGAAAAAGATTCCAGCAACTCAGAGTCCTGCTCATAGATTTGGTGACAGTAACTATAACATCGCATTACGTGGAGAAGGAGGCACAACCTTAATGTTCCTTTAATCAGAACCTGTTGTAGATTTTGAAAACACAGCGTTCACTGCATGAGCACCAACCTGTTTTTTGTAGGAGCAGGCAAAATTGGCGTTTTTGTGGCTTCGCAAACAAACTGCTAGAACGTGGCCTTTTTTTCCAGACGTGTAACATGTTGAGTTACGTGATGGGCAGTTCTGTCTTTTATGGCACGCAGAGCACCTAGGGCAAGACTTCACTAAGTTCACAGGCTCCCGGGTTCCCGGGTTCGATTCCCGGCGGGGTCAGGGATTTTCTCTGCCTCGTGATGGCTGGGTGTTGTGTGCTGTCCTTAGGTTAGTTAGGTTTAAGTAGTTCTAAGTTCTAGGGGACTTATGACCACAGCAGTTGAGTCCCATAGTGCTCAGAGCCATTTGCACAATTTTTTTTACAGGCCTGTTTACCTGTCGACGTGGCTGTCCGCGCAGTTGTGTACGCCTTCGTTGTTGGAGCTGCTTGGGGCCGTCACGAACTATAGGCGACTCGGCCCTATAAATCGGGGCCGGGTCAAACTTATCGCCGCTGTGACACCCGAATCATATTGCTCTAGGATTTACCACACTTAAGGAACTGATGGATCAGAGAACTTTAATAACTGTTCCTGTGCTCTGCTATCTGGGACATCGAATATTATTGCGTCCCTAATCATTAAATCACTGTAAAAGTGGTGTAGGGAAGCAGCCTACTCACGCCGTATAAAATTCACATCAGTCTTTCCATTGTGTGCCAGCCAGTCCGCTGTAACTAGCTCTGACGTCATAAATGTTGCGCAATAGTTTAAAAATCAAGTAAATAATCTGAAACGTTTCTATCATGTCAGGAGTAATACTAAATCAATATGTGTTGAATATTATTTCAATAACTTTAACCATTTTCCAAATTTGCATGTTTTTCTGTAAAAACCATTGGCGCAACAGAAAAGAGCTAGAAACATAAAAGTTTATATTTAGATTCCTTTTGCATAATAATTTAGTAGAAACAGTATTCTGGATCTCACAAATTAAAATTTTGTTGAAATTTATGATTTTCTGGTTTTTGTCTTAAAAATTAAGGAAGCAAGATAGATTAAGTAGGCGAATAAATAAAGCTAGGATGTTTAAATTTAAGTAGAAGGGAGATCCGCTATAATCATAAAGATGTGAGATGTTTCAACTGAATAACTATAAAACTATAGCGATAGCGTATCTCCAAAGGGCAAGTTCAGAGCTCGTCTACTGCGTGTCGTGTAATTAAATTAATTCTCTCGCCCAAAATATTTGACTTAGCCACGTCAGTCTTTTATTATGACTACTTACCTGTGTGCTGATTGCACATTTAAATTGAGATCTTCATCGGCCATCAGCAAAGGAAGCAATGATTTATTCGATAACTTTAAAGTGGTGCATTACTAGCCCAGCGGCTAGTCGGGAGAGCGGATTTGATCAGGCGTTCTCTGAGCCATCCGCACCGCGGCTTTATATATAAGAACGCTGCGTGAGAGGAAAAGGCCCCAGTTCTCTCCAGACACTGATTAGCACACCACCTGTGACGGGAGTCGCGTCGCATCAGTATCATTGCTATAAACAGCCTCGGATGCCGTAATACGTTACTAGGGATATGCGTAACCATGAAATCGTTTTCGAGTGAAGTGTTGATTGTGGGATGACTTTAATGATCTATCTTCAGTTTGCGTATGTCGTATTTTCACGTGCCGCCGCAGGACAGACATTCTACCATTATTTAGCGTGGCGTTTGATGAACATTATCAACAAATTATGGCTAGCATTCACTTAAACATTTAACTTGAACAGTTATAGTTGCATCAGCGCATTGGACTCTGAACTGCTCTGGTAGTTGGATTGTGTGGATGCTTTTTGGTCTGTGACTTTCAGAATATAGTGAACATTTTAGAGAGAAGCCTTTTTGATTATGAATCCCAGACAATCTCCTAATTCCTCAGAGCTATAAGCTTTAGCTATAAATGTATTTCTCAGATGAAGTGGGCACTAAGAATTCTAATTACAGGCTTCACGTTTTGCTAATCACTTTCTGGTTGCCAATATTGTAGTTAGAGAGCCTGTGTTGAGAACGGCAAACAACAGCATTAAATTAATAAATACAAAACAATTATAACAATTATTCCACCTGCCGCCCCACAGTGGCCTCAACCATAATTAAATTTAAACACCCTAGTCACGCCCATTGAAACGTCCCCTTAGAAAAATTATAAATGACTGCTTAAACTGATTCACAACATTTATAGCGCAACGCAATCTCACTTTCAAAAATCCCTACAAAAAAATGGCCCTGACTAACAGTAACCTATACCTTTCATGAATCACTTACCTCACAAAAATCTTGCTTACTCGAACTACTGCAATACAGCGAGCGCCGGTACTGCCAGCTAAATAAAGGATTCTAACTACTGAAGGCACTAACTACTGATCGGCATAGTTAGCAAATGAAAGATTTTGATAGAGAACAAACAATGTATTTACCTTAATAGTGTTCAAAAGTCATAATATATATATACAAATTTACAGTCTCTGATGGACACACGTCCAGATCATCCGTCCTCAAAACTCCGCCATCTCTCTCCCCACATCCACCACCGCTGGCGGCTCACCTGCAACTGCGCACCGCTAAGCGCTGTTACCAGCCAACTGCCCAACACTACAATAACAAATTCCAACAATGCAAACCAGCCACAGTCTGCGCACAGCACAGTCAGTAATTTTCACATAGAGCGCTATTTGGCGTTACTAACATAAAAACCTAAACAGCCTACTTACACCGTTAATTCAGTGTACCACTGACGGTACGTCTGCACCGGCTTTTTCTCCAAGCGAAATAAGTGATATCTAGCTGCAGCTACGAGTACTGGGACTTTCTGGTCGTAATATTGAGTTAATGCAGCGATTGCTTTGTCATAACTGAGTTCGTCGGGAAACACGGTTAACAATAGTTTTTGTATCAACCTGAACACTGTGGACCCCTCAGTAAAAACCTGAAGTACTGTAACTTGACAGTACCTTCAACACGATGAACTCAACAATGTGCTTGGAACTGAGTCAGGTATTCGATCCATTCCTCTTCTGTGCTGTTAAATTGTCGGAACGGTGGTATGCTGGTCGGCGGCACTTGGGCTGGCTAGTTGGTTGTTTGGTTGTGCGCACGACTCAGCTTGTACAGTCAGAAGTTGTTGTGCCGTCGTCAGCAAAGCCACATTTTGTTGGTCTGAAACTGAAAAGCTTGTGTTAGAACCGTCACATTGGCCGTCAACCGCCGAGGCGAGGGCAGGGGTTGCAGGGGGTGAGGAAGAGCTTCAGCACCTGTTCCCGTGAGAGGGTGGTGCGAAGCTTGGTCATCTTTTGTTTAAAAGTGCGTACGAAGTGTTCTGCTTCTCCATTGGACTCCCGTATCAAGAATTCGGCACATCTTATCAGTAAATTAAACGGCGCAGTTTTGATGTGATATCGCTGTTCACTATGGTTCCATTCAAAGAGATGTTGCAGCAACTGTATCGATACCTCCCCCCGATACTGCTGAACTATTTAAATAATGCCTCACGGTCACGTATATCAAATGGAACTATGAGTTCTATGAACAGATGAGTGGCGTGGCTGTGTGGATTCCATTAAGACCAGTTATAGTGAATTTCTTTATGGAAAAATTCGTGGAGACGATGTTGGAAACTGCCAGCAAAATCCGAATAATTGATTCCGCTACGTAGAAGATACATTTGTTCTGTGGATGCATGTCAGAGAGAAACTTGGTCGTTCTCACAAGCATCTCAACGGTTGTAATCCAATGATTTAGGATATCATAGAGGAGGAAGCAGGCAGAAGTTCGAACTTTCTTTAAAAAATTGGTTCAAATGGCTCTTAGCTCTATGGGACTTAACATCTGAGGTCATCAGCCCCCTACAGCTTAGAACTACTTAAACCTAACTAACCTAAGGACATCACATACATCCACGCCTGAGGCAGGATTCGAGCCTGCGACCGTAGCGGTCGCGCGGTTCCAGACTGAAGCGCCTAGAAACGCTCACCCTCACCGGCCGGCCTCGAACTTCCTTGATGTATTAGTTTTTGAGAAACAAAGTCATAACTTAAAACACACAGTTAACCGAAAATGCATGCACACATAACCGTTACCAACACCGTGATTCGATCCACCACCCCACGACAAAAGCGTGGTATCCTAGTAACGTTGGCGGATGGAGTATAAACATTTGCGAACCAGAGCTACCAGCACGTTGTTAAAACATCTAACCGTTGCATTCCTCAAGAATGGTCATTCGTCCGCTGAGGTGAAAGCGATACAGGAGCACCTGTGAAATCCCAAGTTTTCCAGCCTTTCCTTAAGGACGTTGCAGAAGGCGTAGGAAAAATCGTGACAAAATGGAACATCGCAGTAATCGACAAACCTACTAGGAAGACAGAGGATTACCTATAATTGGCCAAGTATGCTCGCAATAAGCTAGAAAAAGCAGAAATTTATAGGATTCCGTGTCGTGTAGTCGTGAGGAGGTGTATTTGGGTACTACAAAAAGAAAGTTCAAAAAACGACTAGAAGAGCGCAAGGACAACTGTACAAGGGGAGAGACTGACATATCAGCTTTTACGGAATATGCTTGGTAGCCAGGAGACCACCAAATTAATTTTGATAGTACTCAAGCACTGGCAGCCACAAGTGGATTCTACGAAAGACTATACAGAGAGGACATAGAGATTTTTAAACTCCGTAGGAATTTCTGCTGGAAGCAAGAGGGCGAGAAATTGAATGACATATGGCTCCTTGTGCTGGAGAAGACATGTACGTGTCTTCTGACAGCTCGCGCCAGCAACCGACAACGGCCAATTACGCCTGGGTATTCCAAGCGAGGCCCACCAGAAAGACTGGCCGTGGAGCGTACGTCACGAAGGTGGGCCTGAGCTCGCTCGCCCACTCAGCTCAGCAGACAAAATGGTTTCTGAACCTGTTAACTCGCAGCTGGGGGTATACGTACTAACGAGAATTGGATCTTCTACTGGAGTCTGCTATTATGAAGTCTTACTGACTAATAGTATTACAACAAAATTTAATTTAAGATCAATACGCGATGTAAATGGTATAACGGCTTGTTTATAGCGTTTAGTCTCTTCTGCCTAACAGTCTTCATTTCATACAAGAAGTTGTTCCTTATGCAACGGTTAATTATTTTGGTATGATTTTAATTTTATTGTGCCCCAGTACAGCCGTAACAGATTGTAAGTAGGCCTATGCACTTACGATCATTGTAGGACTAATAACAGTAAAACTCCATACAAGCGGATTCCAGTAGAAGATGCAATTCTAGTTCGTGCGCACACACCTAGTTACGAGTTAACAGGTGTAGAAACGTAGTTTGTCTGCTGAGTTGAGCGAGCGATCGAGCGTAGTCCTACCTTCCTGACGTACATGTGGGGGCCTGTCTTTCTCGTAGGCATGTGACGTCACGCCATTGCGTGGGAGCACGCGTAAACGGAATTTTGCTCCAGCCAGTGGCGAGCTAGGGTATGAATCGGACATTAAAGGGGCTACTATCCTCTTTGAAAGGGTCCTCCGCAGTTGGGGACGAAACGTTAGGTTTTAACGTGTAATCCATCACCAATGGGATTATAGCTCGGATTATTATCTTTAATATGTTGACTATCAAGTATGATTACATCACTCTAACAGAAAAATAACCTTTCATCAAAGATATTGGTGCGCCTAAATCCCAGTCCCAACTGCGGGAGATATTTATGTTTTCCACAATCGATAAATTGTCAAAAGCATCAATAAGGAGAGACAAAAGGACAAAAGGTCATCAGAAACTTTTGTGTGGGTGTATGCCAGTACTACTGTAATTTAAATTGTGTAATCTTATTCTTTTACAGGAAATCTCTGTGATACTTATTTTCTACGTATGTGCGAAGAAAATCGCGTAACGGTTAGTACTTACCGCCCCGTCGACGATGATGTCCTTGGATATTCAGCCCATTGTTGGAATGGGGACCGACCTAAGTGGTGCGGTGACGATACTCTGGACTTTTATTTGAACGGATGGCTATGCAGATTTATGCATCCCGTGACGTCCCTAAATCGGTGAAGGCAAATGAGGCCAGCGCTGGGAAGGCTTATCTGAAAGCACATCATCCCCATCTTTCTCCAGTCGGAGACTGCTTTCCATCTGTAGTGACCTCGTCGTCGACGTAACGTTAAAAGCATTAATCGTTCTTCTTGTTTTACAGAATCGAAAAGTGTGAAAAGAACGAGTAGATCGGATATTTTATTGTAAAAGGAACAATCTAAGCATTCACCTTAATTAATTTAGAGAAACCACTGCTAAATGTGGCCAACGGCCTTACTGCAGTGGTACCGTTCTGCGTCAGATTCCCGAAGTTGAGCGTCGTCGGGCTTAGCTCTCTCTTGGATCGGTGACCGTCCTGGTATGCTAAGCACTGTTGGCATTGGGGAGGTGGGTGGCTGGAGCACTCGACACTTCTGAGGAAAATTGAGGAACAACTTGCCTGAGATGCAGAGGCTGCGGTCTGGTGAACTGACAACGGCCGGGCGAGGAGTGTGTTGACCATATCCACATATAGTGACGCCTATGGGCTGAGGATGACACGCCGATCGGTCGGTACTGTCAGGACTTTCGAGGCTTGTTCTGATACTCTTTCGTTTTCTTTTTCTTTTTTTTAAATGGGAAACGCTGAGTTCTGCTTCTCACGAGTCCGGTGTTCTAAGCACTACACTCTTTCACCAGGGTTGACGTCAGTGGGCTGTACGAGCGGAATTCGTAGCTCGTAGCATGTGAAGAGCGTATAATCTCTTGTATGAAGATATGACCATTAGTTGTTGAGGTAGCACTTTTGCGTTGTTCTTTATACTCTGTTTTGCTCATTCGGTATCACGTAAATCTGCAAATCTGACAGACCCCCACTGACGTCAGTTCCGGTCCATTTAAACTACTTAAAATTACAAGATGGTGGAAACAGATGACATGTCAGGAAATGGCAGAAAAAAGTCAGTAAAAATGTATTACTTTAAGATGGCAGGAAAATTAGAACATAAATTATTATTTGCCCCAAATTAAAATAGGGGGTAAAATAACCCCCCCCCCTCTCCTTGGACGTAATACTATCCCATTTATTCTGCATGAGGCTTGTAACACAACGATTGGGGTTCTGTCCTAGAAGTTGCTGCTTCGACCGGAAGTGTCAGGTAAACTGCTACGTCTTCTGCGTCTATAGACTTTGCAAGCGCTACGCAAGTCCGTCATTACTTCATATCGCAAGTGTATTACTCCGAAAAGACAGCAGTTATTCGTTAATTCAGTACTTTTTTAATCGATTTTCACTAAATATTCTTGATTTCGTACACAGCAGATTACGGCATCACGCCAATGAATAGAAACTAGGGAACATAGAGACCGTAAGTAGAAGAACAGTGGGTTTTGTCACGGCTTTAGTTATCGTCCAAACTCAGTATCAGGTACTAAAAGAGAGGAGTTGTGCATCACAGAAACATTTACTGTTAAGACACCTAGAGCACACAGCAGAACAGGAGTCAAGAAACACATCACTCCCCTCTTCACACAGGGTGACTTTTCGGGCCTATGAAAAATAAAATGATCGACAGACAACACTAAAAGGAACGGAGAAGTAATGTACCATTTTTTTCACACAAACCAATACATGCTGACCTCTCGCTAATTTTCTGTAGTGCACAATGGCAATTCGGAAGGACACACCACTAACAAATTAAAATGTAAAATATTCCCAAATGTGACATGCTCTTCCTTTTACATATCCACCGAATAATGCTGACGCATATCAGAAAATCTCCCACACGGCTACCTATTCCGACTACAGGTCGTTTCAGAGATCTTTGACGTTAGTTATTGATTCAACTGTTCACCAAAGAAGTAAAAGGAAGAGAAATTTTCAACGACATGTTAATTTTACTTTCCTTTCGCGTTGAGAATCTGTCTTTATATCTCGACTAGTGCCTGTGTCAGTCAAATCAGAGAAATTCAGAGATTTACTGGCAATCGTTCTTCGCACACCACTCGCGACTAGGACGTAGTAAGATTGTCGTACGCTATGTACCCTCTGACAGACAATGTAAGGTGGCTTGAGGAGTGAAGATGTAGACCTAGGAGACGCCGTAAACATTCGCTGTAGATTCTATGAACAAGACCTCAACTATACACTTTGTAGCACTTAAATGTTTTTAATTATATTGGATAAGCAGCGGTAGAGCTACGGACCACCAAATTGATGACATGCTCAAATCACTTACGTGTTCCTTGGGATTCCTAGTTTGTAAGAAAATGAATGTTATCAGATGGCTGCGGTACACTAAAAAAACGATTTACTGATTATATGTAACACGTTATGACTGGCATCACACATCACAGTAATAAAAAAAATGAAACAACAAAAATTCGAAATAGAAGTGACGCGTCATTCGAAGGTTTTCCGAAAATTGTCCTGCACGCACACCATTCTTGATTTGAACGCTATAATTTAAAAATATGTGGATAAATAAGAGACCCTTGCACCTAAAGTAAGATATTTCGGCTTTTATTCTCGAAAATTTGTGTTTTCATGCAGTAACTGCTAGTGCAAAAGAGATTTTTAACCTACGACATGAAAGGAATGAAAAACCACATACTCTTGTTTCACCTCCGGAGATTTACTACTGTGTTTTCTCCACGACGACGAATCCCTCTCACACACACTCTCACGCCGTGTATACATTCTCCGTTGACACCATGTATCGAATAAAATACTCCCGTCCGAGGTTCAAGCCCTCCCTCGGACATGGGCGTGTGTGTGTGTGTGTGATCTCTTTAGTGTAAGTTAGTTTAAGTTAGATTAAGTAATGTATAAGCTTAGGGATCGATGACCTCAACAGTTTGGTCCCACAATACTTGCCACAAATTTCCAAAATTTCGAATAAAATAAAAAAAATCGTTCTACATGTTTCTCTGCGGTGTATCACAAGATGACCAGATATTCGGAAACTTTCGATGTCACTCACATTTTTATTAATTAAAAAATGACTAAAACTTTTTGTGGGTAAATGAAAATTTATTGAAAAAATTTGCAGTTTTAGACAGAATACAAGGGGCATATGTTCGGCGTAACTATTGACTAAGAAAATTATCGTGCAAGGTTTATTTTAACAAAGTAGTGAACATAATGAAGTCATGTGGTGTAACCAGTGGTAGTAGTGTATTACAAAATATGGTGCTGAGAAACAAATAGGAAACAATAAGTCAAAATGGTTAACTGTAGGTCTGTTGTTTCATTTTATCGTTTACCTACAAGAAAACATCGTCGCACTCAAGTAGAGTTCTTCGTTACGCAGAAGGTAGCTAAAGCAGATTATACACATGTGTAGCGGAATACTTCTTCAAAGCTGAAGATATTTCAGGAGAGTGATTGAAGACAAAGACTCGGGAAATTCACTTATCGATATTAATGTCTGCGTTTCGCAAATTCTCTCTCTAGTATTTGATTCCAACTTCAAAAACGATACAAACACATTGACAGTCACGCTATAGTATGTTACTAAGGCAAAGTAAGATATGCTAAAACACCACCAGAAGACGAACTCCAGCCCCTCGGGTACAAACATGCAGGCAAGGGTCACAAACTCAAACAGCACAAATGGAGGAGGTAGTGGTGGTATTTTCACTACATTTTTAACTTGTAAATTTTCGTTCCTATTTTCCCGCAATTTTTAACTACGTCAATTTAGAGAAATTTTGAGCACAGTGAAGATAATTTATTATCGTTGGAACGTAAAATTTTGCTATGCTAGTGTAAGTGGTGATTTAAAGGTAAATGTTTTTAAGTAGTGAACTGCTCTGAATATTATAAGAACCCACAATTTACAAGAAAATATTCGTGGCATTGGTCAACTGTATGACATTTAGTAGTATTCACTGCGAACGGAACAAAATAAATAAAATTTGTGATTATTTCCAAAACACTAGAACTGATTTCAGAAAATAAAGAAAGAAATGTAGATTTTCTACAGAATAATTTAATTTTGGTTGTTTTTACCAAACAAACACCGTTTTCTGCCTTGTTTCATAAATGTTATTATCGTTACTACACAACCTAGGTTTCGTGTTATAAGCCCAGTTTCAAGTACATTACTGACTCCAAATACGACAAAGCAAAAAGAAAGACATCTTAACTTCTTAGTGAATCTATCCTTGGCTTAATATAAAATTGCTTCTAGCTGTGAGTGTAGCTCAAGAACAGTTCAACAGCTCTGCTTAATTTGTAGTGTTCTGTGCCATAGTAATTTCAAAATCTCCACAAACTTCACATCTACATCTACATCTACATCTACACTCATACTCCGCAAGCCACCCAACGGTGTGTGGCGGAGGGCACTTTACGTGCCACTGTCATTACCTCCCTTTCCTGTTCCAGTCGCGTATGGTTCGCGGGAAGAACGACCGTCTGAAAGCCTCCGTGCGCGCTCTAATCTCTCTAATTTTACATTCGTGATCTCCTCGGGAGGTATAAGTAGGGGGAAGCAATATACTCGATACCTCATCCAGAAACGCACCCTCTCGAAACCTGGCGAGCAAGCTACACCGCGATGCAGAGCGCCTCTCTTGCAGAGTCTGCCACATGAGTTTATTAAACATCTCCGTAACGCTATCACGGTTACCAAATAACCCTGTGACGAAACGCGCCGCTCTTCTTTGGATCTTCTCTATCTCTTCCGTCAACCCGATCTGGTACGGATCCCACACTGATGAGCAATACTCAAGTATAGGTCGAACGAGTGTTTTGTAAGCCACCTCCTTTGTTGCTGGACTACATTTTCTAAGCACTCTCCCAATGAATCTCAACCTGGTACCCGCCTTACCAACAATTAATTTTATATGATCATTCCACTTCAAATCGTTCCGCACGCATACTCCCAGATATTTTACAGAAGTAACTGCTACCAGTGTTTGTTCCGCTATCATATAATCATACAATAAAGGATCCTTCTTTCTATGTATTCGCAATACATTACATTTGTCTATGTTAAGGGACAGTTGCCACTCCCTGCACCAAGTGCCTATCCGCTGCAGATATTCCTGCATTTCGCTACAATTTTCTAATGCTGCAACTTCTCTGTATACTACAGCATCATCCGCGAAAAGCCGCATGGAACTTCCGACACTATCTACTAGGTCATTTATATATATTGTGAAAAGCAATGGTCCCATAACACTCCCCTGTGGCACACCAGAGGTTACCTTAACGTCTGTAGACGTCTCTCCATTGATAACAACATGCTGTGTTCTGTTTGCTAAAAAATCTTCAATCCAGCCACACAGCTGGTCTGATATTCCGTAGGCTCTTACTTTGTTTATCAGGCGACAGTGCGGAACTGTATCGAACGCCTTCCGGAAGTCAAGAAAAATAGCATCTACCTGGGAGCCTGTATCTAATATTTTCTGGGTCTCATGAACAAATAACGCGAGTTGGGTCTCACACGATCGCTGTTTCCGGAATCCATGTTGATTCCTACATAGTAGATTCTGGTTTTCCAAAAACGACATGATACTCGAGCAAAAAACATGTTCTAAAATTCTACAACAGATCGACGTCAGAGATATAGGTCTATAGTTTTGCGCATCTGCTCGACGACCCTTCTTGAAGACTGGGACTACCTGTGCTCTTTTCCAATCATTTGGAACCCTCCGTTCCTCTAGAGACTTGCGGTACACGGCTGTTAGAAGGGGGGCAAGTTCTTTCGCGTACTCTGTGTAGAATCGAATTGGTATCCCGTCAGGTCCAGTGGACTTTCCTCTGTTGAGTGATTCCAGTTGCTTTTCTATTCCTTGGACACTTATTTCGATGTCAGCCATTTTTTCGTTCGTGCGAGGATTTAGAGAAGGAACTGCAGTGCGGTCTTCCTCTGTGAAACAGCTTTGGAAAAAGGTGTTTAGTATTTCAGCTTTACGCGTGTCATCCTCTGTTTCAATGCCGTCATCATCCCGGAGTGTCTGGATATGCTGTTTCGAGCCACTTACTGATTTAACGTAAGACCAGAACTTCCTAGGATTTTCTGTCAAGTCTGTACATAGAATTTTACTTTCGAATTCACTGAACGCTTCTCGCATAGCCCTCCTTACGCCAACTTTGACATCGCTTAGCTTCTGTTTGTCTGAGAGGTTTTGGCTGCGTTTAAACTTGGAGTGAAGCTCTCTTTGCTTTCGCAGTAGTTTGCTAACGTTGTTGTTGTACCACGGTGGGTTTTTCCCGTCCCTCACAGTTTTACTCGGCACGTACCTGTCTAAAACGCATTTTACGATTGCCTTGAACTTTTTCCATAAACACTCAACATTGTCAGTGTCGGAACAGAAATTTTCGTTTTGATCTGTTAGGTGGTCTGAAATCTGCCTTCTATTACTCTTGCTAAACAGATAAACCTTCCTCCCTTTTTTTATATTCCTATTAACTTCCATATTCAGGGATGCTACAACGGCCTTATGATCACTGATTCCCTGTTCTGCACTTACAGAGTCGAAAAGTTCGGGTCTGTTTGTTATCAGTAGGTCCAAGATGTTATCTCCACGAGTCGGTTCTCTGTTTAGTTGCTCGAGGTAATTTTCGGATAGTGCACTCAGTATAATGTCACTCGATGCTCTGTCCCTACCACCCGTCCTAAACATCTGAGTGTCCCAGTCTATATCTGGTAAATTGAAATCTCCACCTAAGACTATAACATGCTGAGGAAATTTTGTGCGAAATGTATTCCAAATTTTCTCTCAGTTGTTCTGCCACTAACGCTGCTGAGTCGGGAGGTCGGTAAAAGGAGCCAATTATTAACCCAGCTCGGTTGTTGAGTGTAACCTCAACCCATAATAATTCACAGGAACTATCCACTTCTACTTCACTACAGGATAAACTACTACTAACAGCGACAAACACTCCACCACCGGTTGCTTGCAATCTATCCCTCCTAAACACCGTCTGTACCTCTGTAAAAATTTCGGCAGAATTTATCTCCGGCTTAAGCCAGCTCTCTGTACCTATAACGATTTCAGCTTCGGTGCTTTCTATCAGCGCTTGAAGTTCCGGTACTTTACCAACGCAGCTTCGACAGTTTACAATTACAATACCGATTGCTGCTTGCTGATTGCTGCTTATAGGTTTATGTGAAAGTCTCTTCAGATATTTTTGCCCCACCGTCATATGCTTCAGAAGATATGTGCACAGAAACACAATCTAAACCTAAGTATACTGCGGATTTGATTACTTTAACTGAAAAGTGAAATTGCATACTAAGTCAGATGTTTCTTATTTCTAAGAATATACATCTTAATTGTCATGTGAAGACAATTAACGATAATTGTGCTAAAGTCAAAAATATGAGGGAACTACGCAATTAAATTTAAGGAATATTGTGAAGGTATGAAACTTTGTGCTGGACTGAGACTCGAACTCTGGACATTCGTCTTTCACGTGCAAGTGTTCCACGCACTGGACTACCAGAGCACGACACACGAACCATCCTCACAGCTTTACTTAGGAAGACTCATATCATCACACCATCGGCTGAAGAGTGAAAATTCATCATGGATGGAATTATAACGGCATTATTATCAAAGAAAATAGAAACCGCAGATTTAAAATTAGAAACGTTGTAATACAGTTCATTTGTTTAAATGCTAGCATAGGTGAGAGGATACTTTTCCATGTCTTACAGAGCTATACTGAGAGCCACGTGTGAAATAAACCAAATCTGTTATAAAGTTATGTTGGTTATCTAGTTACTCAAAACAAACGTGGTTGTTATGGGTGAGTTGTGTGTTTTTCTTAGGAACATTCGTTAATATGGTGTCATTAATTTGCTTGAAAACCTTTTTCACAGTACCAGAGAGTGAACGCTGAATAGCTCCTAAAATGTTACAGTTGACTCCGCCTTGCATTTTTCTAGTAGAACGACGTCTGACACAGTAAAAATCAAATCAATTTTTGTAGCCTTGTGATATTAGTTAACTTGCAGTTTGGTGATCATCATGCACATGTCATACACTCTAACCATTGTGGGTGCCGACAGTATATCACTTGTATAGTGCATATCATTGCTTGTAGTTCTTAATGGAGAAACAGAGTAGTACGTCAGAAAGTTTTCAGTTCATCGACGTTATCAGCACACTAGAATTTTTGCTTCTTTTACACTCATCATTATGGTGGTTTTAGAAAGGAAGATGTGAAATTTGTCGTTGTAGATAACCAACACATACCGTTTCCAGTAACTAGTGACGGCAATTCACCATGTAGTTCATTACCATTCTTGATAAAGAATAAACTGACATACTTCAGTATCTTACGCCGACACCACCAGGCATCATTAGTACTGTTGGTGAGGAAGTTACCCCGCATCGAGCTACTTCTGCAACAAACTGTTGGCAGGTGGTGCTTTCGATGTCAACGGACTAAGATTTCTTGTGACTATACACCGTGGAGGAGAGGGTAAGGCCAAGTGTGTGCGCATGCG
This sequence comes from Schistocerca nitens, assembly GCF_023898315.1. Classification (NCBI taxonomy): domain Eukaryota; kingdom Metazoa; phylum Arthropoda; class Insecta; order Orthoptera; family Acrididae; genus Schistocerca; species Schistocerca nitens. Next base: position 439,388,107 of record NC_064616.1, on the reverse strand, counting down.
CTTGTGCACGTCCACGTACCCAGGATTTGTGTGTGTGTGTGTATGCGTGTGTGTGTGTGTGTGTGTGTGTGTGTGTGTGTGAGAGAGAGAGAGAGAGAGAGAGAGAGAGAGAGGGAAGGAGACAGTTTTTTTGTGTAGCATTATGCTACATCTGAAGTTCCTCCTCATCTAAGATACAAATATTTATCTTTTATTTTGTGCACCTCCTTTTCAGGTCTCTATTGATCAGGTGACTACTGCCTCACTAGTACCTTTCCTTTAGTTGCCTTTTTGTAGATTTTTAATCCCTATTTTCAGTTCTGTTGAATTCCACGCATTTACTATTCAAAAGATAAGTTTAATTTTCTTTGTTTCGCTTTTATTCAAGTTTGTGTATGTATTTTTCAATAGAATGTGTGTGAATGGCAAACTATTTGCTGAATGATAGCTATGAGGAAGCCCTATGAGTTTGTGTATTCAAATGAGCTTCAGTTCAGAAGTATTTTCACCCTGGACGAAAATAAGTGTATGGCAACAGTTGAATGTTCATGTTTCCGCCTTTAATGCCAAGTTATTATGCAAGGGCAAACTGCATTTTAAATTTGAACAAGTTTCCATTACGCAATATTTTTGGTATATACTATTAGTTGACAGCAAAATTTCTGCAAAGGGATGTAATGTAAAGAATAATCTCATAATGATCTACATTTCTTACTACAGGCGGTTGTAATGCAACGCCTTTGCCTTCAGATGTACTTTATCATATCAAATAATAAATTCCAAGGAAGAAAAATGCGGGATCCAGAGAAATACCACAGATTTTGTATTAACAGAAGGTTGTGTGCCCTAGTGACGTGTATGTCCGGGCGTCAGTGCGGCGGAATAGATCTACCATGGGGCCAACAAGAAAGACAGGTCGTGGCATGTACATCACAGTGAATAACGCTGCAAGTCTTCCGAGTACACGCAACCGTCTTTTGCGGGGAGCGAGCAACTATTTCAGACGAGTTTCATAGTTCATGATTGCGCGTTTAAATGAATGCAATCTCTCCATAGCACACGACAAAGTTAAGACCTTTAGTGGGTATATTTTCTGTTATATATTTATTTCTCGTGGGATCTGTACGAAGCGTCTGCTAAGTGTAGCGGACAAGCTGATTCTCACGACTAGCCGTTAGGCTACAGTACCAATACGGCTACGAAAGAGTGAAACACAACTACACTCCTGGAAATGGAAAAAAGAACACATTGACACCGGTGTGTCAGACCCACCATACTTGCTCCGGACACTGCGAGAGGGCTGTACAAGCAATGATCACACGCACGGCACAGCGGACACACCAGGAACCGCGGTGTTGGCCGTCGAATGGCGCTAGCTGCGCAGCATTTGTGCACCGCCGCCGTCAGTGTCAGCCAGTTTGCCGTGGCATACGGAGCTCCATCGCAGTCTTTAACACTGGTAGCATGCCGCGACAGCGTGGACGTGAACCGTATGTGCAGTTGACGGACTTTGAGCGAGGGCGTATAGTGGGCATGCGGGAGGCCGGGTGGACGTACCGCCGAACTGCTCAACACGTGGGGCGTGAGGTCTCCACAGTACATCGATGTTGTCGCCAGTGGTCGGCGGAAGGTGCACGTGCCCGTCGACCTGGGACCGGACCGCAGCGACGCACGGATGCACGCCAAGACCGTAGGATCCTACGCAGTGCCGTAGGGGACCGCACCGCCACTTCCCAGCAAATTAGGGACACTGTTGCTCCTGGGGTATCGGCGAGGACCATTCGCAACCGTCTCCATGAAGCTGGGCTACGGTCCCGCACACCGTTAGGCCGTCTTCCGCTCACGCCCCAACATCGTGCAGCCCGCCTCCAGTGGTGTCGCGACAGGCGTGAATGGAGGGACGAATGGAGACGTGTCGTCTTCAGCGATGAGAGTCGCTTCTGCCTTGGTGCCAATGATGGTCGTATGCGTGTTTGGCGCCGTGCAGGTGAGCGCCACAATCAGGACTGCATACGACCGAGGCACACAGGGCTAACACCCGGCATCATGGTGTGGGGAGCGATCTCCTACACTGGCCGTACACCACTGGTGTTCGTCGAGGGGACACTGAATAGTGCACGGTACATCCAAACCGTCATCGAACCCATCGTTCTACCATTCCTAGACCGGCAAGGGAACTTGCTGTTCCAACAGGACAATGCACGTCCGCATGTATCCCGTGCCACCCAACGTGCTCTAGAAGGTGTAAGTCAACTACCCTGGCCAGCAAGATCTCCGGATCTGTCCCCCATTGAGCATGTTTGGGACTGGATGAAGCGTCGTCTCACGCGGTCTGCACGTCCAGCACGAACGCTGGTCCAGCTGAGGCGCCAGGTGGAAATGGCATGGCAAGCCGTTCCACAGGACTACATCCAGCATCTCCACGATCGTCTCCATGGGAGAATAGCAGCCTGCATTGCTGCGAAAGGTGGATATACACTGTACTAGTGCCGACATTGTGCATGCTCTGTTGCCTGTGTCTATGTGCCTGTGGTTCTGTCAGTGTGATCATGTGATGTATCTGACCCCAGGAATGTGTCAATAAAGTTTCCCCTTCCTGGGACAATGAATTCACGGTGTTCTTATTTCAATTTCCAGGAGTGTATTACTGTGCATTACAGTTGCGGACAGATAACATGGGTCTGGACAATGTGAGCAGGACTTAACGCGTAAAGCTGTTTTATCATGACAACACCGATAGCTCTGCTGCTCTTCGAGAGTATGGACGCATTAAAAGAGTATGGAGAGATCATCTTTCCACACTGGGTTTGAAGAAGTTCGAAAGTTCGAAATAACTGCCGATTTGGGAACAGTTCCTATGAACGCCGAAAGCCAGCCGGGCCACAAATTGTTGGAGGAGTTCTGTTAGTGTGGCTGAGAATGCTGAACACAGCATATGGTTTCCAAGCGGTGCACGAGCTATGTCACAACAGCTGAATATTTCTTTGTCTACCGTTAGGGAAGTGCCGCAAGCTATTGTGAAATGGTGTCCGTATAAACTTCATATTACTCACCAAATTTTGCCACTTGGCGCTTATATTCGAGTAGACTTCGCTCTTACGTATGTTGCAAAGGTTGGAGTTGACAACATGTTCCTTGGAACAATTTGTGGAGTGATGAACCACACTTTACGCACACTGGGGCAGTGAAAAATCACAATTGTCGCATATCGGTATCGTCACCGCCAACGATCGTACATGAAGTGTTTCTGCATAGAGCACCAATCACTGTTTGGTGTGGCTTCACAACACAGTTCATGATCGGTTCTTTTTTATTTGAGAAACTCTGACTTCAAAGGCCAGAGACATACAGCGTGAATGGCACACGCTACTGTGATCTACGTCGCCCACATGTGATTCCTGCTCTGTGGGAGAGAGATGCTTTGGAGTCACTGTTTTGATGCACTGTACAGATCCACCTCATATTGATCATGAGGTCTTTCAGTTACTCAGCGAAACTTATGACGATAACTGAATCATTTGCCTATCGTTACAGACTGCGTGGCCACTAAGTTCACCAGATGAGAACCAAGGGATTTCTGGCTGTGGGGTTACCTGAAGGACAGAGTTTATCAGCGGGACACTGACAAACGTTGGAGGTTGAAAATGAGCATAACATCCCATCGGGATATCTTGGGCAGCAGTAGAGCATTCTCTAATGCTGTTCCAGGTTGCAGTGGATGCAGATGGTCGTGATATTCAGCAATGTTTGTAACCTGGAACGTAAACATGGTAATTAGTTAACAACTGTTACCCTCTCACGTGAAATTATAATGTGTTTCTCTCAATGATGTACTTGATATTTCTCTTCCTTATGATTCTAAAAGTTTTTCCGCAATGTTACATCGTCCTACCACTCGTTTCATCTGGATGCTCACTCAAGTGGGGAAAGTTTAATGACATCCACGTTATTATAAATGAAAGTAACAGCGTACTCATATACGCGCACTTGTCCGTCGTTACTGCACCTTGCATCTGACAAAAAGGAGTACGTATTGGTAGCAGATTCATAAAAATGGTAAAGGAATTTTCCTCTAGGACTTTCTATTAAGTTAATGAAATGTAATGTCAGTCCGTTTAATGTGCGCAACGGAGACATCGTAAGGCCACCTATGACGCTGTGCCACTGCTCGGAAACGGCCGAAACAAACTAAAAGTTCCTGGCAGTGTTTATAAATTGCCGCATCTACATAAACTAGACATGTTGTAAGTACGGCCGATAGAAATTTCCGTTGTAGCACGTATGACAAAACAGAACTGCGAGCCACGCGTTTCCGGCAACAGCAATGACGATCCGCGCAAATACCATTGCGACTCACAAGCAGGATCTCACGTAAATGAATTCTGGCTCGTTAATAAAGCAAAAACCGAAATTTGCATCCTTCGATGAAAGTTATTCTGCAAAACAGGTGTATTCCCGACTTAAATTTTAAAATCAATTTAACTCGTAATAACACCATCGTTTGGCAAAATGGATGTACCCGTCGCAGAGCTCAAAAAGTAAATTACCGTTTCGCCAATGATATTTGAAGGGTATGTACATGCGCTCAGATTCGGTCCTTTCCCTCTCAAACACATACACCCACACACAACTACAGATGCATGCACACATGAATGAAGAGAGAGAGAGAGAGAGAGAGAGAGAGAGAGAGAGAGAGAGAGTGAAGAGGGAAATATATCGAGAGTATGTGTGAGATTTAAGTACTTTCAGCAGGAAATGTACTGTACCTGTATGTAAGTAGAGGACAAAGACAATAAAGCAGCTATTACGGTTCTTTCAATGTCACAGGTTTCTGTTAGACTTTTATCTAAATGCTTTTTAGTTCCCTGGCGCTGACGTGTTTAACGATGTAACCCGCGAACACCATTCGACGTTCAGTTTCTCGTCGGCAGCTTGCATAGCTGCTAGCTTGGCTAGTCGTCTTCGGTTCATTGGTAGAATTTTGGGAAGATGTGGTTCATCTGTAAAGGAGACCGCTTATAAAACACTAATACGACCTATGCTTGAGTACTGCTCGAGCGTTTGGGATCCCTATCAGGTCGGATTGAGGGAGGACATAGAAGCAATTCAGAGGCGGGCTGCTAGATTTCTTACTGGTATGTTTTATCATCTCGCGAGAGTTACGGAAATGCTCCAGGAACTCGGGTGGGATTCTCTAGAGGAAAGGAGGCGTTCTTTTCGTGAATCGCTACTGAGGAAATTTAGAGAACCAGCATTTGAGGGTGACTGCAGTACAATTTTACTGCCGCCAACTTACATTTCGCGGAAATACCACAGAGATAAGATAACATAGATTAGGGCTTGTTCAGAGACATACAGGCAGTCATTTTTCCCTCGTTCTGTTTGGGAGGGGAACAGGGAGAGGATATGCTAGTTGTGGTACGCGGTACCCTCCTCCACACACCGTATGGTGGATTGCGGAGTATGTGAGTAGATGTAGTAGTAGCAGATGTAGATGCAGTGACAGGTAAGTTGAATTCGATTGCCTTATACGTCAAGAGCTACGTCAGTGGATGAGATACGCTAACTTTGGAACTGAAACTAACAAGTGGGGCGAAATATTTATACCGCTAAACGACAAAAACGGATAGGGAAACAGCATTAAACATTCGTGCTTCGATTTAATTTAAGAAAACTATGTCAACCAGAAACCTAATCTCTAAGTAATTTAATGATACCTGTAATGCTTTCAACAGCTGGAAAGGGAAAAACCATTCAGTTTCCTAATATTTTATTTCTATAATTATCCGATGTTCCTATTTTCGTAAATTGGATGAATCCATCAACGTCTAGTAGAAAAGCAAACAAGCACCATACTAACTTACTACACTGAAAGTTTAAGAGACAAAGAGCCAAATTATGACGTTTTTTGGACTCTGTTGGACACCTGTTATTTTTTAATTAATGTAGAATCATGAGCAAAGAAGAGACCTGGGGAATTAAGACTTCAAATGTTTCAGTTGGTTATTTAAACTCCACTGGACTTATATTTGTGGCTACATAAAATCGTAGATTGCATGAAAAAATCATTAATACCATGCCATCCGCAGGTGCGTCTCCTCAGACAAGACGCCTTTCTGACCAGTAATCTGCTATGCATGATTTGTTGTGGGTTAGGTATTAGGCATTCAGCATAGTCCGCAGCTTTGGGAACGAATTTAGAGGTCCAGGCTTCACCTCCCAAAGCGAGCATTTTTCCCTTAACAAACTGCTTCGCAAGAAGATCATCGTCTCCGTTTTACGATAATTCCGGTGGGTCTTCCAGATGGTTTCCTTGGAAATCGGTGTTTAGTTTGTCACAGCATAACCGCTAACATTAGTACATGGATTCTGGACCTGTAGATTAGAAACAAAGGCAGAGAGTTATGCTGAATGCCAAATATCGCACAACACCTAACGACTAATCCATAACGCATAAAGATGTCTAACGCCTGATGCTTAGCAGCTAAAGCCTTATGCATAACATTTAAAGGATAAGACCTAATGATTACTGGTAAATGCCCCGAGTTAAAATGACACAAGCACACACACAACTACGCAGTTGGGATAGGAGATTACAATTTGATTGCAAGTACAACAAAAATTTTAAGGAATTTCTGTAAGACCACCTGATCAGAAGTTCCGTCTTCTTGGATCTCTAGAGTATAAAAGGAGGCATGATAGCAGCAACTATACAGTCTTCTGCGCTAGTCGAAAGTGTCAAAACGTTTTCCTCTAATATGCTAAACATTCCTCTGTTGTTAGGGAGGAAGATGAGACCAATCGACGAATGCAATGGTTTGTGGTTATTAGTGGAGAACCTGGACATTCTTGTTATTTATATTGGTATTATAAATTACAACGAAAACGCCAAGCTTCCTGACAACAAGAATTTAAGTGTGCGGTCACTCACTACACAACCACTTGGCGGTTACACTTTGTGTGGTGTCACCGCTAGACACCACACTTGCTAGGTGGTAACTTAAATCGGCCGCGGTCCTGTAGTACATGTCGGACCCGCGTGTCGCCACTGTGTAATCGCAAACCTAGCGCCACCACATGGCAGGTCACAAGACACGGACATGACCTCGCCCCAGTTGTACGGACGACATAGCTTGCGACCAGACGTACGAAGCTTTCCTCTCATTTGCCGAGAGACAGATAGAATAGCCTTCAGCTTAGTCCATAGCTACTACCTAGCAAGGCGCCATTTGTATCAGTGCTTATAGCTTCCTAATATTCAAGAGAGATGTATTCCAACAAGAGAATAAAGTTAAGTATTATAACACTACGTACTTTCCTTTAGTGCATTAATAAGTCTCCTGTTCCAGTACTTCAAGCCCGTCTGCGTTAGTTTAGCGTGCACCTAGCTACCTCATTGTGTCTATGCTGTAAACAAGACACAACACTTTGTTTATTAAAATCTGTGACCAAGTGGACTGTCAGGAGCAATTACAGGACGGACAGTATGTAATGTTAAAGAAGGGGATGTGTGGATCATTTAATTATTACCCTGAAACCTTCCCGTCTTGCCTATATCTCTTTTGTTACGCGACCTTCCCCTTCTACGGTAACCTATGAAACCTTCCCTTAGGATGTCTATCTCCTGCTTAATAATAACAAATGAAATTTTCCCTTTGAAATTTATTCTCTTTCTCAATCCTCCATACAAATTTAATTGCTGCCTATTAAAAGTGATTTTCTGATTATTTCGACGAAACAGAGAATGTGTCGTCGTCGTGGCCCTAAGTCGTTATCTGCAATAACCCAAAATTGTTCCTTACCTTTATAGTGTTACTGGATCGCCATCTGACTGCTACATCGAACTGCGACATGAATATACTTACTCTGTTTTACTATACTCTATTAGCTGCTGGTGGGCTGTCATAATAAGTGGCTGTATTTATTACCAAAGCTGACGTTATTCTTTAATAGGAAATCGGATGTTATTCTTTAATTAATTTGACTGAAGTTACGTAATTCATAGTTAAACTTTTTCTTGACAATAATAAAATTTTGCAAAGTTTTACTTTGATGGTTTTTGGGATGGATTATGATCAGTAATGCAATATTGCTGGCAAAAATTAATTATATTCTGAATGAAATGATTTTACAAAAGTTCAAATGGGACTGAATTTTTACAATAATCTTACAACTAGCATTGCGCAAACATACCTTCAGTAGTCTTGAGTTTCTCAAAAAAGTAATTGAATAATATTAATTCCTCTTATGATAATAGTTAGCTGAAGTCTCTGTACATCCGTTTATAATCTGTTGTAAATCATAGCTAGTGGCTGGCAGGCACACCGCCCCTCTTAACCTCTCGCTTCTGACCTACTACTGACTCGCTTCACATCTCGCTTAATGCTGACTTCCTACGAACGCTAAAGTGCGGTCTCTCCCGCCAACAATGCTTTCTGGTGCAGACAATCCCTGCTACCATTACAAAATGTATCAATGCGCAGTCTTTCCCGCACTTTTCTTAAAATGTATCCATACGCGGTCTCTCCCGACCTTTTTCAAATTATGTCAATGTGCGGTCTCTCTTGCCAGCAATACTTTGGTCAGACATTCCCCGCTACCACAATTATTTCCAACATGACAAATATTAATTATTCCTACTTAACCCTAATAATAAAATATAAACAGCTTTCATAAATTGTGGTTTGACAATAGACAATTGAAATATACACGTCTTACAACCCACGTAATGAATTCTCCAAGTTCGTCACTGCATGACATTATGTCCAGGCGAAGCTACCTTTGCTCCTTCACGGGACCCATAGCGTGACAGGAACAGGAATACCAGAGAAACTCAACTAGCAAGCACAGGAAACCATTTCGAGAAGATATAAACATCTCGTGGCTATAGATATATATTGCAATTAGCTGACGTTAAAGTGGATGCTCTGATGCTACAGCTGCCTGGAATGGTGCAGCAGCTTTGTGTGTACGACTATTACCTTTCGGATTTGCACATAACACAAGATTTTGCCGTAATTATTTATAAAACGGAGGTGTGCTGCTCTTGTTGTTGTTGTTGTGGTCTTCAGTCCTGAGACTGGTTTGATGCAGCACTCCATGCTAATCTATCCTGTGCAATCTCGTTCATCTCCCAGTACCTACTGCAACCTATATCCCTCTGAATCTGCTTAGTGTATTCATCTCTTGGTCTCCCTCTACGATTTTTACCATCCACGCTGCCCTCCAATGCTACATTTGTGATCCCTTGATGCCACAGGACATGTCCTAACAACCGATCCCTTCTTCTAGTCAAGTTGTGCCACAAAATTCTCTTCTCCCCAATCCTATTCAATACCTCCTCATTAGTTACGTGATCTACCCACCTAATCTTCAACATTCTTCTGTAGCACCAGATTTCGAAAGCTTCTATTCTCTTCTTGTCAAAAACTATTTATTGTCCATGTTTCACTTCCATACATGGCTACACTCCATACAAATACTTTCAGAAACGACATCCTGACACTTAAATCTATACTCGATTTCTCTTCTTCAGAAACGCTTTCCTTGCCATTGCCAGTCTACATTTTATATCCTCTCTACTTCGACCATCATCAGTTATTTTTCTCCCCAAATAGCAAAACTCCTTTACTACTTTAAGTGTCTCATTTCGTAATCTAATTCCCTCAGCATCACCCGATTTAATTCGACTACATTCCATTATCCTCGTTTTGCTTTTGTTGATGTTCATCTTATATCTTCCTTTCAAGACACTGTCCATTCCGTTAAACTGCTCTTCCAAGTCCTTCGCTGTCTCTGACAGAATTACGATGTCATCGGCGAACCGCAAAGTTTTAATTTCTTCTCCATGGATTTTAATACCTACTCCGAATTTTTCTTTTGTTTCCTTCACTGCTTGCTCAATACACAGTTTGAATAAGATCGGGGAGAGGCTACAACCCTGTCTCACTCCCTTCCCAACCACTGCTTCCCTTTCATGTCCCTCGACTCTTATAACTGCCGTCTGGTTTCTGTACAAATTGTAAATAGCCTTTCGCTCCCTGTATTTTACCGCTGCCACCTTTAGAATTTGAAAGAGAGTATTCCAGTCAACACTGTCAAATGCTTTCTCTAAGTCTAGAAACGTAGGTTTGCCTTTCCTTAGTCTTTCTTCTAAGATAAGTCGTAAGGTCAGTATTGCCTCACGTGTTCCAACAATTCTACGGATTCCAAACTGATCTTCCCCGAGGTCGGCTTCTATCAGTTTTTCCATTCGTCTGTAAAGAATTCGTGTTAGTATTTTGCAGCTGTGACTTATTAAACTGATAGTTCGGTAATTTTGACATTTGTCAACACCTGCTATCTTTGGGATTGGAATTATTGTATTCTTCTTGAAGTCTGAGGGTATTTCGCCTGTCTCGTACATCTTGCTCACCAGATGGTATAGTTTTGTTAGGACTGGCTCTCCCAAGGCCGTCAGTAGTTCTAATGGAATGTTGTCTACTCCCGGGGCCTTGTTTCGACTCAGGTCTTTCAGTGTTCTGTCAAACTCTTCACGCAGTATCGTATCCCCCATTTCATCTTCATCTGCATCCTCTTGCATTTCCATAATATTGTCCTCAAGTAAATCGATCTTGTATAGACCCTCTATATACTCCTTCCACCTTTCTGCTTTCCCCTCTTTGCTTAGAACTGGGTTTCCAACTGAGCTCTTGACATTCATACAAGTGGCTCTCTTTTCTCCAAAGGTCTCTTTAATTTCCCTGTAGGCTCTATCTATCTTACCCCCAGTGAGATAAGCCTCTACATCATTACATTTGTCCTCTAGCCATGCCTGCTTAGCCATTTTGCACTTCCTGTCGATCTCATTTTTGAGACGTTTGTATTCCTTTTTGCCTGCTTCATTTACTGCATTTTTATATTTTCTCCTTTCGTCAATTAAATTCAATATTTCTTCTGTTACCCAAGGATTTCTACTAGCCCTCGTCTTTTTACCTACTTGATCCTCTGCTGCCTTCACTATTTCATCCCTCAGAGTTACCCATTCGTCTTCTACTGTACTTCTTTCCCCCATTCCTATAAGTTTTTCCCTTATGCTGTCGCTTAAACTCTGTACAACCTCTGGTTCGTTCAGTTTATCCAGGTCCCATCTCCTTAAATTCCCACCTTTTTGCAATTTCTTCAGTTTTTATCTACAGTTCATAACAAATAGATTGTGGTCAGAGTCCACATCTGCCCCTGGAAATGTCCTACAATTTAAAACCTGGTTCCTAAATCTCTGTCTTACCATTATATAATCTATCTGATACGTTTAGTATCTCCAGGATTCTTCCATGTATACAACCTGTGCTACTACCCAGTATTAAACTACGGCTTCTACATGGGAGGAGGCTGCCAGGAAAACAGGAGTATGGTTGTGGACAATGATAAGACATTTGGAATGGATTGTTTGATGTGGATTACATCCACTTGTAGAATAAAAATATATAATAAATGTATATGTCACATTACATACCCAAGTGTGAATAAAGTTATCGGTATTCTCCCTACATATTTTACGAAACGTTTCAATACGTGACCAAGAGAAATTTTTGGGTCCTCCTCGGCTAAGGAACATGCTATTAGCAGGCTGCGGGTTTCAAAATTCAAGTAGATAATGGGTCTTGGGACTGACCCTGTACACGGGGGTTGAAGCGCTTTACTGCCTAAGGAACAATGTTAACAGTGTACTCCACTGTATTCTGTGACAAACGAATAACTTGCAGAACAGCTACTGTGTGGCTTTTAACAACGTTCTTCTGCTTTCAACGCCGGAAATGCATATCCTCCTATTTCCATCTATTGCACTGCAAATTTATTTCCTTATTTTGTCACCTGAAGATTTGACGTTTCTGTCTCTTTATATATTGTAATTGTTTTACTGTATTTATGTTGATTTGTTTTGTGAATATTATTTGTATTTATACGCTGGGTCTGACCTAGGGAAAACTATGCTATCGAACGAATACATCGATAGGTCGTGTGGAGAACCAAAGTGTTTAGGATCTTTGGTAGTGTTAACTCTGCCGCGTGGAGCGCGGGCAGAGCAGGGGAGTCTGGCTGGAGTAGTGCAGTGGAGCAGGTGTGTTGTGTGACGCTCCCGCGAGTTGCCGCGCGTTCGGGGTTTGGCAGCATGTAATTGCGCTCGACTTGCTGTGTTAATTTCTGACACGGTGTCGCGGACGGGAAGCATTAGCTGGCGCACATCAAGAGCCCGTTTCGCCTGGTGACAGTGTCGAGAAGAAGGCGCGCGAACATCCAACTTCTGCAACAGCGACGGCCGACAATGAGTGACTGTCGCCACCTCCTCGATCGACGACTTCAAATCTTCAATCAACCAACAAGGAAGACTAAAAGCACGTAAAGTTTCAGAACTGTATGGCAGACCTCAGCTTTTAAAATTGTTGCATCACAAAATTACAGCAACTTAGCATGAACCTTTGTTGCTCGTTGTCCCAATTGCATTGCCAAGCAGGGTCCCTTCCTTTTCCGAAATGAACCTGAGTGTCGTTGAAATTCAAACGCCAGCATCATTCGATTTCACTGCTTTAATTTCAAAGTTCAGTTAAGGTATACATAGCTGGCTACAATATTTAGATTACACGAGCACAAATTAAGAGTGCGAGTTTTGTTAGGATATTTTAGCTTACCTGTGACTGCAGCTCAGCTTGGTTGTTGTTGTTGTGGTCTTCAGTCCTGAGACTGGTTTGATGCAGGTCTCCATGCTACTCTATCCTGTGTAAGCTTCTTCATCTCCCAGTACCTACTGCAACCTACATCCTTCTGAATCTGCTTAGTGTATTCATCTCTTGGTCTCCCCCTACGATTTTTACCCTCCACGCTGCCCTCCAATACTAAATTGGTGAACCCTTGATGCCTCAGAACATGTCCTACCAACTGATCCCTTCTTCTGGTCAAGTTGTGCCACAAACTCCTCTTCTCCCCAATCCTATTCAGTACCTCCTCATTAGTTATGTGATTTACCCACCTAATCTTCAGCATTCTTCTGTAGCACCACATTTCAAAAGCTTCTATTCTCTTCTTGTCCAAACTATTTACCGTCCATGTTTCACTTCCATTCATGGCTACACTCCATACAAATACTTTCAGAAATGACTTCCTGTCACTTAAATCTATACTCGATGTTAACAAATTTCTCTTCTTCAGAAACGCTTTCCTTGCCATTGGGAGTCTACATTTTATATCCTCTCTACTTCGACCTGCATCAGTTATTTTGCTCCCCAAATAGCAAAACTCCTTTACCACTTTAAGTGTCTCCTTTCCTAATCAAATACCCTCAACATCACCCGACTTAATTCGACTACATTCCATTATCCTCGTTTTGCTTTTGTTGATGTTCATCTTATATCCTCCCTTTAAGACACCATCCATTCCGTTCAACTGCTCTTCCAAGTCCTTTGCTGTCTCTGACAGAATTACAATGTCATCGGCGAACCTCAAAGTTTTTATTTCTTCTCCATGGATTTAAATACCTACTCCGAATTTTTCTTTTGTTTCCTTTACTGCTTGCTCAATATACAGATTGAATAACATCGGGGAGAGGCTACAACCCTGTCTTACTCCGTTCCCAACCACTGCTTCCCTTTCATGTCCCTCGACTCTTATAACTGCCATGTGGTTTCTGTACAAATTGTAAATAGCCTTTCGCTCCCTGTATTTTACCGCTGCCACCTTTAGCTTGGTACGTACTAAATTTTACTATTGTTAATTGTTCAGAATCATTTAATTCAAGTTCGAAGTTAAATCTCTTATTTCTAAATTGCGTAGATTCAAGTAGCTATTGAAATGATTGTTGAGGTAGCCCAAGACTAACCTTATTAGTGAATTTCGTAGTACTTCACAAACAAAATTCACTATTCATTTCAGTCACTAAATTAACTTTCAATTTTCTGGTTTTATTAATTCTTTTGCTAAATTAAGTCAGAGTGTAGCTAAATTTATTACTTCTGACAAACGTTCAGTTTTCACACTACACGTGTCAACCTTCAGTTGCCACGCTCCTAGTGCTAATTATATGTGTAGTAACCTTTCTTTTTCAGTTACTATAGTAATTGTCCTTAGGACTGGCGACCGTGATTTCCCCCAAATCTCAAATATCTAATTACCGCTAGTTAATTCTTGACGTAACGGCCGCACTTTTACTTTATTTATTAACTTTACCCCTTTTGAAAATTAATTTCCACCAGTTTCATTTGGATTTTTCCTACCATTTAGATGTAACCCTTTCCTCCCTCTTTACCGACAGATTATCTTCGGTGACAATTGCTTTTCCCAAATTTCCATTAGGTACACGCGGTTTCATTTTTCACTGTCGTTAAGGTCGATAAGTGAGGGGGAGGTTACATGCTGAGGTCATAAGAATACTCAAAAACTGATTGGTGTAGAAATAAAACTTACTGAGACTCAATAACGTTGAAAGCTTGTTTATTATATTCTGTCTGAATACTGTTTTAGTTATATAGATTGTAAACTACATATAGGTTCTTAACATTGACTCCAAGAAAATGATATAAGCATTACTCAGAAATTCCATATGGAAGCAAGACAAACATATTTATCTCAGTCCAGGACATTGCTCTCCACAGTACCGTCAGATACCAATGTTACCGAACTAGGACTGGTGCCCGCAAACAATGCTATGACACAAGTCCTAAGAAAAGGTATAAATATAGCACAGAGATTTAAGCCATTCTCCTATTAAACAAATTATGCCTTTGAAGAAAAAGGTAATGTGTTGTGTGTACGAAAGAGAAAACTAGAAATGGACAAGAACTAAGTCAAAAAACGAAACCTGGAGTATATGGCGAAAAAACGTCCGTGAAGGATGAACATATACTGCAGTTAGGAAGAGAATAGACTATTGAAGATGAGCATGCAAGGTTTACGTGTTGCTTTAAACACTGTGTACAGCCCGCTCCCGGTAGCTGAGTGGTCAGCGCGACGGAATGTCAATCCTAAGGGCCTGGGTTCGATTCCAGGCTGGGTCGGAGATTTTCTCCGTTCATGTACTGGGTGTTGTGTTGTCCTCATCATCATCATCATTTCATCCCCATAGACGTGCAATTCGCCGAAGTGGCGTCAATTTGAAAGACTTGCACCAAGCGAACGGTCTACCCGACGGGAGGCCCTACTCACACGACACTGTGTATAGCGAAAACTGGCTACCACTAGAGAATATAAAATATCTGAATTAACTGTAAAAAGATATGGGAATGGGTCAGGTGTGGCACTACTACCCGAAATCAAAGGAATCGCAAATGTTTACTACAAGAGAAAATTTTTTCTAAACCTCCATTTCCGTTTGGATCTGCTTAAAAAGGATGGTTATTTTCTATCTAACTGTGGTGGCCTGGATATTGTACTCCCAGCAACAGAAAATCCATTAGGGGGGATTAAAACCAATGGAATAATAACACATAACGAACACTCTATTTCATAAATTGTAACATTTAAGATCTATTCAGAAATTTTGGAAGAATGTGGAGCGGAAGAATTGATAACGTAAACCCAGGAAGATGTGGAGCACTCTCAAGAACTGCAGGAAGGAACTGCGCTAATTTTTAAAACCATAAACTGATGTTTTACGATAAGAAAATTAGATATGTACTAGAATTCAAGATTATTCCTACTCGGCAGTAGTCAAATTACTAGTTGTGTAAGGTAATGGTTGAGTCAGATGTAGATTGCAATCAAAAATTAATTAGTAAGCTGGATTTTATTAAAACAGAACCATATCAGAATAAAGAAAGCATTGTTTTCTGCGTCTAAATGAATATGCAAGAATTAATAAAGCTTTTGTATCAGAATATATTATGCTTTCCTACTTACCGCCCTGCCAAAAATCCTGTTTATAATTATCCATGAGTGGCATTCAATAAATAAAGCAACACTTCCTTTTTTCAGAGCGTATTGGTTTTATTTAAGATTCCAACATACCGAATCATTTCCCACTATTTTGGCTACCAAACCCATTTTGTTTACATAATCTCTATTCAATGCAGCGACCTTACTGGGAGGGCCTGTATGCCTGCAAGGTACCACTGCATTGGTTGACGTCAGAGCCAACATATTGCTGCATAAATAATCTCCCCGTCATCCACGTACTAATTTCCCAGGAGCGTACCCTTCATTGGGGCCAAACAGATAGAAGTAGGAAGATCTGAGATCTGGGCTGTAGTGCGCATGATGGAGAACAATCCACTGAAGTTTTGTGAGCTCCTCTTTGGTGAGACACTGTGTTGCCATAGAGAGAGAGACGCTGGTTCGCATTTCTGCGGTGGAGAACGCGCTCAATGAATGTGCCTACATGACCTAGCATTGCAAGAATTACATCTGTGTGCGCCTCGTCAGCACACAGGAGATCAGACAGGTTTACACGATCTTCTTTTGATGACAGGACCCTTGTCCAATGGATTGCCATGCTTTTGTTCACTGTCAGGTCTCCTTCGATATTCTTCAAAGGCATATGAATATGTGCCAGCGAATGGTTTTCCTAGAAAAGAAATTCAATGATAGCATGAAGAGACAAGCAGTCTTGGTTGCAGTGTTGGGATATTTTATGTGCAGTATCTCATGTACCCATCGCTACCAAATATTAGTAAAACCAAAGATGCCTAAATAAATGCGAGACGCGTCGTTGGGAAATAATTAAAATAATTTAACACTGAACCCAAGACTGCTTGTCTCCTCATGTCATTCATACTGGTTTTTGTACCAACTCCAGAATGAACTGAAAACTTCTCAGTGATAGTACTCGGCTTGGGATGCACCTTCAATACAGACGCCACCTACTGGAACTACATGTAACTATACATGCTGTAATGAGAATTTCCACGATGTCCCACAACTAATTCTGCGTTTCTTCAGCAGAAATTGTCTGAGAAAAAATGTATTGCATCACTTATTGAATGCCCCTCATACGTGTGCGGGATGCGGATACTTTTATGGCCCTGAAAAATAGCTGAAACTGGGTAGCTATAAGTGTAGCGAGCCTTTATATGAAAATGGTTCAAATGGCTCTGAGCACTATGGGACTCAGCTTCTGAGGTCATTAGTCCCCTAGAACTAGTTAAACCTAACTAACCTAAGGACATCGCACACATCCATGCCCGAGGCAGGATTCAAACCTGCGACCGTAGCGGTCTCGCGGTTCCAGACTGCAGCGCCTAGAACCGCACGGCCACTTCGGCCGGCCCCACTATATGACTTCATGGTGCTACATTTCCGGTTTTCTTTCTTTTTGTATGCGTAACACTGTAACCATACGCAGGGGATTGTTACTGCAGTATAAAAACTACCGATCACCACATTTGTATTGGCAAATTTTTGTGCATTCAGAGATGCTCTCTACTGGAATATGACTGTTGGCAGCTATGGAGCGCTTCCGAATTCTTGTTACTAATTATTACTCCATCTATTTTTTTAAACTCTGCAAACGATTCTTATATAGTTACCTCCATAACTTTACTAGTAGCTCTTATGTATTGGGATACAATACCACAACATTTCGGATCCAAATAAAGTCTACAACAGAGTCTTATGGCTGGGAACAATGTGAATCGTGTGTCTGAACCCTGTGACAGACTGCTTAAGTGTTTAAATACCATCAAACAGTATTTGCGATGTGTTCCACTGTACTCTATGGCACTTGCTTCCAAATTGTATCAATTAACTAATGACTCACACAACAGTTACTGTGTGGTATTGAACAATGTTTCTGTAGTTTGTCTACTGACGTATAGGTAGACCATTTACTGTATTCTGGCTGCATACAGATTTAATAACGTAATCTGACTCTGACAAATACGAACAGAAGTGCGATATCAAAACAGGGAGAAATAGTTCTCCACAATACAGCCAGTGACATAGTCTGTTCGTCTCGATTTTGTACTCTGTTACACACAAATTTTGGAATCTACCATTTAATTATTCTGTTACATCAGTTTTCCCCATTATGTCGCAGAATATGCTATCACAGCATTAATATTACAAACTTTCTGTGAGATCGACCAATTATTCTGCCTGTCAAAACTACACTACCAGTCAACATTAACAGATTTGTGACGCTCTCTATGGTTCTTCAGCGCTATACAGCCGTCATAGGAAAGAGCTTCCTTGAGTAGTTCTATAAAGTTTCCGAGGTGGAACATAATATTCGTTTGGAGGTGACATCTCGCATACAAAACGACACCTAGGGTTATACACTACAATTTTACAGCTGGGGTTGACTGTTTAATAATAATAATGGCGTGTGACGAGGGCCTCCCGTCGGGCAGACCGCTCGCCTGGTGCAAGTCTTTCGATTTGACGCCACTTCGGCGACCTGCGCGTCGATGGGGATGAAAATGATGATGATTAGGACAACACAACACCCAGTCCCTGAGCGGAGAAGATCTCCGACCCAGCCGGGAATCGAACCCGGGCCGTTTGGAGTGACAGTCTGTCGCGCTGACCACGCAGCTACCGGGGGCGGACGACTGTTTAATATGGATGATCTCCTGTGTTGTAAAGTATGACTTGTATAATACATTTATGTGTCAAATCATAAGCCCAGGAGTGAGATAAGTTATTGCTAATCATGTTGTAGATTTCATAAAGTGTCCACACATGCGACACTGCATCTTCCTCGGCTAAAGAACATGGTGTTACCAGGCTGGAGTCCACTACAGAATGAACAGCATATTTGTTCCCCGCGAAAGACTGTTCAGGTTTGTACATGATGACTTTTATCTTTCTTTCAACTACTCTGATATTAATTATGATTCAGTTACTTCGACATTTACTGATAACTCTCCATCGCTATAACAGCCCAATTACACTATTTTCTCTCTGTTTTCTGTGTATAACGACGTCGATATCATCATCTCTGCAAACCGGCAATGTCATGCTGTCACACTGCAACGTTGAAGTACCATACTCGTAATATTTATAGCCATTTTGTGCAAACTTTGCTTAATGGAGGTTCAAACATGGACGACGTGGTTGGGGAGTTTAACTATAGCAGCATCAAGGGTTGATAGAATCTCTGATGTCATTTCTGGTTACGACACACTAAATCCAAGAACGCACATACTTGAGTATATACATCTACATATCAGAATATTATAGAGAATAACATCACTTTAATATGTGTTGCGACATTTGTTTAGCATTTATAGCAGTTGATTACAGTTGTAGATGGTCTTGCTCTAGGTTTTAGGTGTTTCTGATGTATCACTGTGCTTGCAAGGTGTGTGACGTCTTACAGGTAGTGTAACTTTTCTTTTGCTCCAATTTTTGTTGAGATCCTGCTCGTATTAGGATAAGCGTGGATGTTAATGCACTATACAGATAATTAAAATGCAGTGATATAAAATTTTTTGAGCCTCATTTTGCTAGAAAAGTGTAAGGCATCTCAGAATAAATGGTACGTAATTTTATTTCTTTCCGAGATATCGTCTATGGATTCTTTTTGGAAATGTCACATCTGTCGCTGTTACTGGTCTTCGGCAGATTCTCCTGTGAGTGCGTGTTAATAAGCAATTCCTTTCTCTCTGTAGTTGAAGTAATATATCATAATAAATCCCTTTATTCCTTCCTTCCCTCGTAAGACAGTTGTATTGAGCATGTGTGTGTGGTGTAGTTGATTACAGGTTTTATTATTTTCACAATTCGTAGATTCGAAAAATGCAGCTGTACAGATAATGGCATGGACTGGGCGGATTTTTAGGTTATACGGTCACGGGGAAATGCATAAAGTGCTTAAGTCTCAAAAGGTGCAGTCGAACATAGGAAGGACGTAGATACAAGAATCATTGGTATCATAGTCGTAAATTGTCGTAGCTGTGTTGGAATCGTATCAGAGCTCCAAGCGGTTGTAGAGAGCAGTGATGCTCAAATAGTTATAGGCACTGATAGCTGGCTAAAGTCGGAGTAAGTTCAGCCCAAATTTTTGCGAAGAATCTAACGGCGTTTCGCAAGTTTACGCTAAACACAGTTGGCGGTGGCGTCTTTGTTGCTGTTAGAAGCAGTTTATCTTGTAGCGAAATTGAATCAGATACTTCCTGTGAATTAGTATGGGCAGAGATCATTCAAAGAAATCTTGAGTTATATATCAAACACATACCCAACTCATACAATTTCAAATGGTGGTGATTTTAATACACACTCGAAATGTTGGGGAAAATACATGTTTAAATCCATAGGCACGTACAAAACATCATCCGAAATTGTACTAAACGCTTTCCCTGAAAATTATTTCGAGCAGTTAGTTCATGAGCTCTTACGAAAAAAATATCCTGAGATAATAACGAGCATCTGAACGGATACAGCGACTAGTGAACACAGGATTGTCGTAGCGACAAATAAACAAAAAATATACCTATTCAATAAAGCAAATAAAAATTCATTTAACGCCTTCCTCAGAGAAAATCTCCACTCCTTCCAAATTAACAATATTAGTCAAGACCAGACGTGGCTTGAATTCAAAGAAATAGTATCGACAGCAATTGAGAAATTTATACAAAATAAATTAACAAACGACGAAACTGGTCTCCCTTTGATCAGAAAACTTGTCAGAACACTGTTGCAGAAACAACGAAAAGGCATGCCAAATTAAAACAAACACAAAATCTCCAAGATTGGCGATCTTTTACAGACGCTCAAAATCTGGCGTGGACATCAACGTTAGAAGCCTATCAGAGTTTGCACAACGAAACTTCATCTCGAAACCTGGCAGAAAATCGAAAGAGATCCTGGTCGTTTTTAAAGTATGCCAGCGGCAAGATATAGGTCAATGCATTCTCTGCGCGATAGCAATCGATATGCTATCGACTACAGTGCTGGGAAAGCTGAGTTACTAAATACAGCCTTTCGAAATTCCTTCACCAATGTGAGCGAAGTAAATATCCCAGAATTAGAATCAAGAGTAGCTGCCAACATGAGTAAGTTTGAAGTAGGTATCCTCGAAGTAGTGAAGTAACTTACACCACTTCATAAAAGCATGTCTTCTGGTCAAGACTGTATGACAGTTACGTTGGTTCCAGACTATACTGACGCTATAGCTCCATACTTAACAGTTACATACAACCGCTCGCTTAACGGAAGATCCTTACCCAAAGAATGGAAAGTTACACATGTCACACAAATATTCAGGAAAGTTAGTAGGAGTAATCCACCAAATTACAGGCCCATATCATTAACGTCGACACGCAGCAGGACTTTGGAACAGATATTTTAGGTAGGCTGTTTAGGTTTTTATGTTGGTAACGCCACGTAGCGCTCTGTATCAAAATCACTGACTGTGCTGTGGGCAGTCTGTGACTGGTTGGCATTGTTGAAACGTTCTCTATTGTAGTGTTGGGCAGTTGGATGTGAACAGCGCATAGCGTTGCGCTGTTGGAGGTGAGCCGCCAGTAGTGTTGGATGTGGGGAGAGAAATGGCGGAGTTTTGAGAGCGGAAGATCTGGACGTGTGTTCATGAGAGACAGTAAATTTGTAAGACTGGATGTCATGAACTGATATATATATATATATATTATGACTTTTTAACACTATTAAGGAAAATACATTGTTTGTTCTCTATCAAAATCTTTCATTTGCTAACTATGCCTATCAGTAGTTAGTGCCTTCAGTAGTTAGAATCTTTTATTTAGCTGGCAGTATCGGCGCTCGCTGTATTGCAGTAATTCAAAAAACTAAGATTTTTGTGAGGTAAGTGATTCATTATTGTCAGTCAGGGCCATTCTTTTGTAGAGATTTTTGATAGTCATATTTCGTTGCGCTAAAAGTATTGTGTGTCAGTTTCGTGCTGATCAGAATAATTAGAGAGAGAAATGTCTGAGTACGTTCAGTTTTGCGCAGTTGTTTGAAAATCAAATAACGCAAGAGGTTTATTAGCACAGTAATTCATAATTTTTTCTAAAGGGACGTTTCATATGTCGACCCTTATCCGAGGATACCTCACTGGAATCTTCTGATTTTTCTTGTTGTTTGTGTAATTAGTGTAGCTATTGTTTAGTGCTAGCGCGTAATTATAGTGAGAATTTCCTTTGTAGTTGCAGTTTTTCATTGTTGTACAGTAAAACAGTTGTGGCATGCATGTAGATTTGCACCAAGTATTTCGCAGCGGCACTTGCAGTTAACGAGATATTGTTTTCAGTGCTATGCTAATGTGTTTTCTTGTTTTTGCTCTTCAAATTGTGCTTTCCTTGTTATCGTGTGAAATACGTGATAATTATGGCGTGTGAAAAACGTAACACTAGGCTCCAAAGTAAATTGAGAAATTATAGTGACGACGAGCGTAGCTTATCAGCACCACCGTGTAATGAATTAACAGACAATCAAAGTAGTAATTGGTAATTGTGCATAGGGAAATGTAGCGGGCGGCAAATAATGGTGTGGACAGTGAAACAATTAGTGAAAAGGGAAGCAATATCGATCGATCGGTCGGCAACATCTCGCCTCAGGAATCCGAAATGACAGGACACAATCTTGCAAATACTGTAGATCCAGGTTTTGCATTCTCACCGTTTTCTCAAATAAGTCAAGACACATTTTCTGTTTTTCAAAATGCGAATATTGCCGGTTCAAATGCACTACTAAATAGCACTGAGGAGCATCTTTCAGACACCAGTGCATTGTCATTACAATTAATACAAAAAATGGGGCCAAAGCTTCAAAAGTTAGACACAGTGGAACAAAATCTTCAAAAGTTAGACACAATGGAACAAATTCTTCAAAAGTTAGACACAATGGAACAAAATCTTCGAAAGTTAGACACCACGCTTGAACAAAGACGTGAAGATTTAACTACTGAGTTACATAACATCGAATAGAAATGTTAACAGTCTGTAATTACGTAAAAACACAAATTTGTGAGCATTTTCAACCTATTTTTCCATGGCATGAAAATGCATTACAGAAACATGAAGCAGCCATAAAAGAACAGCAAACTATTGTTCATGAAAATCACGAGACCTTGCAAGCTAAAATTGACTCAGTTGTATCTACCGATTCGGTTACGCAACTTGCAAAAACTCAGGAAAACTTAAAGGACACTGTAGATACCCTGAAAAATGGTTCAGAAAGACACATGGAGGACATTAGTTCATTATCAGATAAAGTAGTCGAACTTTCGGATCAGCTACATAATTTATCTACGAAGGTGGATGATAATCTGAATGACACAAGACCGGTAGTCTTTAATGACACAGACGAGTACGAACAAATTAGGAAATTCAAACAAAATCAGAATCAAATTAATACGCAACACCAAAGAGAAATCCGGGAAGTACAAGATCGGTTGACACAGGTAATACAAGAATTACATATTTCAGAGGACACTCGTGATCCAATGCGGGAAGAGGGACATAGAAATACGGAAAAGCCACAAAATAATAACACAGGGCACTTCGTAAATTATGAAAGAAATTGGCAAGGTACACCGAATTTTGAAAAGGAACCGCCGAAAATAAGTAACAATGACCGATATGCGTCTCGGCGACATGATGATTTTGACTATAAGCTGTTCATTACTACACGTAAATTCAACACAATTAAGAATTCTGGCAACGACATTCATCCACAAGCATTGCTTCATCAATTCTTTCGTTGTTTTCCTCCCAACTGGTCATTTGAGCACGGGTTAGAATTTATGTGTGGCTACTTAGAGAATGAACCAGCTGTAAGAATGCGATCAGTCATTCACGATTGTCACAGTGAAGGAGAATTTTATCATGCCTTCCTCTCAGCATATTGGCCTCAAGCTACACAAGAGCGAACAAAACATCGCATCGTAATGATGAAGCATTTCGAACAATCTGAATTTTCCAGCCTTGTGAAATACTTTGAAGACATGTTGCACAAGAATCAGTACCTGTCAAACCCATACATCCCCTCAGAACTCATCCGTATTTGCTTAATCAGATTGCCTGGACATTTACGACATATTATTTTGGCAGGACGTTGCAAAGACGACATTGAAGCTTTTCAGGGACTGTTACAAGAATTGGAAATTGACACTGACAATCGCGGGACGCGAAAACAGGAACACTACAATTACAGGTCACATCCGTCACAATTCCACGATGAAAGAAATAATAACTGGACACGACAAGGCTATTCTTACAACGTAAATCGTGACCAAAACAGACACCACCCGTATGACAACCATTGGCAGAGTAGTAATAATTACAGGGAATGATCATCTCTCTGCGGTAATGACCATCACAGAGACAATCAGAGAAACAGACAATATGGCCGCAGCTCGTGGTCGTGCGGTAGCGTTCTCGCTTCCCACGACCGGGTTCCCGGGTTCGATTCCCGGCGGGGTCAGGGATTTTCTCTGCCTCGTGATGACTGGGTGTTGTGTGCTGTCCTTAGGTTAGTTAGGTTTAAGTAGTTCTAAGTTCTAGGCGACTGATGACCATAGATGTTAAGTCTCATAGTGCTCAGAGCCATTTGAACCAATATGGGAACCAAAATATTTATTATCAAGGGAGACAGAATAACGTCAGACGCAACGGTCCACCACGCAGTTACGATTCCGGGAGAAACTCTCCAGCACATGACCGACAAAAAAGAAACTAAGTAAACTACCGACAAAACGACAGACCTGAATTTCATCAGAACTGGCGGAATTCAAACAGGGCAGGGCCCTCTCGACAAGGTGAATTTGTAGAAGTCAGCTCTCAAAATCCCAATAACGACGCGCGCCAACAAAGAGATAACAGACAATGACTCGCATCGCAGGCAGCCACGTGCGCCGGCTGTCTCAGAGAAAAATAAGAGAGACGCTAACCTTGAGAAAAATTTTAGCATTCCTTACCGACGTATACAATATGATAATTGCTTTGAAGTTGAAACTCTGCATACTAGGAGGAGTAAAGGATTGCTCCACATTTCACATGTAAAACCGTTTATTAAGAGATAATCTCCTTTTTAACTTAGTCTTTGCTATAAAATTTTTCACTTCACATTACTAGTACGCTTTGACACACTTAGAAACTGTTAACATGCATCAATTATTTAAAGTTAACTATCCAGTCAAGAACGTAGGGAACTTATTTAGACAAGTAATTATAAAAGCATTGTTATAGTTAACAGACGACACAGTGTTGTTATTTGTACATTCTTGTTTGTTAGTTGCACAATTACGTAACGAATATATGGCTTAAGTACTTCGAAAATATACTGCTAATGAGATTTTAATGTTACATTTTGGCTTACTTGAAAAAATATTCTTTATTTGAAGTACATTCTGTGAGATTAAAGATGACTTAGCATTTGGTTTCTTTGACAGCTACATGATTATATCATGACGCTACTAATATGTGGCACAATTTACATTACTGCTTTTGCGCTGTATCTGTCTTATATCTGCACAGCTTTTCTGAATTCTTCTGGAAAGTAAAACATGTTTTAGTAGTAACTTTTGTGGTATATCTACAATGAGACAGCCTTTTTAGTAGCACAACAATACGTTACAGTGTAGTACTTTCTTGATCACGGTAAGGTACGTAATAACTATGATATCTATACGCATAGCATTTTGCTTTTGTTTATTATGAGGTAAGCACATTGACTTCCACAGAAATTTGCTTACGGACGACGATAATTACGACAATTGGCACATTTTTTACCCTTAAATAATGACAGAGATTATGTTACAACAAGACACACAGTTTAGCGCTGCAGTAAATGTATTTGAGTGATTAATTTTCTACTTAAAACATTTATTTTTAAAGATTTTTGAATTACAGAAATACAAAGGTTTTCTGTGATACATTTCATTCCATTGCTCTAATCTGTAACACCCGAGGGTATAATTACATTAATCCTCAGGGGGGTACACGCCTACATTGTGTACCATGTGTTTGGCAAGCACAAGGAGATCTAGCTAATATGGTATTTGCTTATACAACTTTACACATCGGTACCATTTTTCTCTAACACCGAATTACACAGCTATCTGATTATTTAACAGAGAAACAAACAATTTTTAGTACATCAATAACACATGTTTACGCGATTACACAGTTGGATAACTTCACACTTATGAAATT
Source organism: Schistocerca nitens (assembly GCF_023898315.1). Classification (NCBI taxonomy): domain Eukaryota; kingdom Metazoa; phylum Arthropoda; class Insecta; order Orthoptera; family Acrididae; genus Schistocerca; species Schistocerca nitens. Next base: position 439,362,047 of record NC_064616.1, on the reverse strand, counting down.
GTATTATGTCTGTACTTTGTGAACTGTTCAAATGTTTTCGGAACCATTGTGGTACTATGAGAGCTTTGAATGGTGTATTTGGTATGGGATCATGATTTTTAAAGTACTTTTGAGGTAGATGACACTATTGAAATGAGCAGAGAATTCTTTTTACGTTTTGAAATTATTGCAGAAAGCTAAGACGTTTTTGAGATTTGACTGAAGTGTTATGATGTTATTATTACGATCACGATGTGTATTATGGTGTTGAGGTATGTTTATGATCAATAAGATGATGCTACCGTATATGAGGAATTTGATTGTGCTACGTATTTATTATGATGAAATATTGAAGAAGTGTTGACGAATATGTATATGTGTAATAAGGTAAGGAGTAATGAATAGTGGTTAGGGTCTCTGATATGTGAAAAAGGATGTTGGAAACCAAGAATCGTACTTTAAGAGTTATGAAATGTGTGTACATGTGTGAATGTATCACAATTTCACCGAAAAATTTTTTGGACACTTATATTTATAGGTTTTGGTTTCTACACATTTGTAACACAAATTCGCAACCTGTGATATTTTTTTATATGAGACTGTCACTGTAGCGTAAACTGCTGTCGTAAATATTTCCGTAAGAAAGCTAAGTGACCTTGACATAATGCGTTGTGGGCGCCCACCTGCATGAAAAAAAAAGCCCTTAGGTGGAGAAAAAAAGAGGTCATTAACCTCACTATTGACATTCCTTTACAAAAAGCATCGCAAATACGACACGCTCATTACTTGGAAACATATGATTGTATTGTGGAGCACGTACTTTGTGCTACTTACTGATATGCTTATAAACTGATGGGATGTATTCTTACATCTGCACATCTGATTATGACAAGTGTCTTTCTATGAGAGTTGAAAGAATTACTACTAACTTGTGAAATGCCACATGACTATTGAATGATATTTTTTTGCTTTGCTGTATGAAATGCCACATGACTATTGAATGATATTTTTTTGCTTTGCTTTACATATTTGCCTATTTCATTTGATATCTGGTTTCCAGCTGTGTTGCAGCATTGGTTTTATAAAATAAAATTAAATGCATTTGCTAATGTGAACACTTTCTGTCAACAGATCTATTAAATAATTGCATTCGTAATTTTCTTTTCAAGTACATGCTAATTTTTTTTTTTTTGTAGAATAAGTTTTGGTTCACCACTTTAATGACATAGACACTAAGATGTGAACAGACGTTCCCCTTATCTGCATTGTTGTCTTTAGTGTGCTATTTTTTCTGCTTGAGCTGTGTCATATTTAGGTATAAGTTGTTGCATTTGCTGCTGCTGTTTGCCAGGCATAGTGTTACTGAATTTGACTATTGAAAGGTGGCTACACTGAGCCACAGCGCCAGAGATCGCGCTAGAGAGTATTGTTCCGCCGCCTCCACTGGCAGTGATTATTGAGAACTCGTAGTGGGCAGTGCTTGGGGGGAGCTCGTGGTAGTCAGTGCTTGTTAAGAACTCGTAGCAGAGAGTGTTTGTTGAGATGTGCTAGTAGAGAGTGCTTGCTGAGATGTGATACTGAAAAGTTCTTGTTGAGATGTGGTAATAGCGAGTCGGTGTGGAGATATATTGTATTGATTAGAGTGATTTTGGTCAATATATGAAGGTAACGAAACTTGATTTATTTTTCATTATTTCCATGTTTTAAATAATGCGTCATTACAGGTTCAGTCAACAAAGCATCTGGCTTGTGTTCTTGTATTAGAGTGTAATTCTGGTTTTCTTGAGTAATTATGGTATTTTTATTTCCTTTAATTAATTCAGTATAAATGATATTTAAAATTTCTTGTGTTGCTGAAGAAGAACCGTGCCAGATGCGTTCGTTGAGTCATACTTCCACACACAGAACAGTTATACTTGTGCTTTGGTTTCGTAGGTTTTATAGTTGCTGGGGACTTAATTAATTAATTGTGTTAATGAAAATTTCCATTTCATTCTTTGTTGTTGTTTCATGCAGTCAGATTGCGTAATAATACTAGTCAGGGACAACCGTTTACGAGACTTCGTAATCGGACATACAGCTACTAAAGCAAAAAAATAAAATTATTTGCATTTTATTTTAATTAAGGCCCCATGCACTATGCATTTCTCTGTTAAGCCAGTTTTACTATTGATTTATTTTTCTTGTTGCTGCACATTGGCTCATATTAGTTGTAATGTTGCATTTGCTCTGCTAATTTAGATTTACTTGTGCTTGCTTTGCCAATTTGCATTTTTTTGTCATTGCTGTTTGTGTTAATTGTTTTGTACTGCTGCATTGCCTCGTCCCTTAGTTTATAAATCAGAGCTCAGTAGATTTAAGTTAGCTTAAGAGGGGGTAGACTATATAAGAAACTAGCTATGAAGAATAGGGAAAGAATGCATTGAAAAACATTATGAAAACGATTTGGGCAAAAATGTGTATTGTACAATGAGAAATATTTATTTAGAAAGAAGATATGAACAAAACAGTAGGATTTAGGGACAACAGATATAGATAGGACTTTTCGGAAATAACGATGAATGAAGGGAGATCTCCAAGAAGTAAATAAAGTTTTATTTGCAAAATACTGCAGTAAAACAAACCCTGTCCTTTCCTTTTGTGTTATCCCGCTATGTGTTTGTGAACCCTTGTGTATTTGTGTTCTTCCTGTCTCTGTGTACTGTTTCATAGAATTTTTTTTTATCTTCTAATACTACGCTACATTCACTATGGTGAGGAATACTGTTAACCTCAAATATAATTGGCATTAATACTATGTTATTTGTAAAGACGTTTAGACATTATTTATTCTGTTTTGTTTTAATGATCATGTGTGAAATTAATGTATCGAAAATTGTTCTCATTATTTTATTTATTTACTTACGTCATAATTCCTGTAACACTGATGTGTATGTTTATTTCGATTCTTTGGTAAAGCCCGTATTACTACAAATGTTATCTGTATTGGTATGTTCTTTAATGATGTATTTTGTACCTTTGTTATTGTATTCTCATGTTATAAAATTGTAATTGACACCAGTTCATCAAATTAAGTAACTTGTAAGCATTCATTTCACTGCACACATTTCTGTTGCTCATAGAATATGCACAATATGAGAAAAAAAAGAGGACTGTTAGTGCTCGCACGTGTGTTCATAATTCTGCAAGAGACTGGTTAACAGCATTGCTGGTTCTAAGGACATACAAAAAAGTTTGTGAGTGCACAAGTGGTGGTTTATGGACTTGCTATATTGTCCGCAAGACTCTTTGATGGTGATTGTGCACCTGCACAGTCGCAACAAATGGCTGCTGGCCATCCCTACAAGGACTACAGTGGGTCTGCACCTTTGATGACCCACACATGCCATTATTTCTACAAGGACTGCAGTGGGTCTGCATCTCTGGTGGCCCACCAATGCCATAATCTCTACCAGGACTACAGTGGGTCTTCGTGCATAAAATTGTTATTAATAGTGTGATGAATGATCAGGACTGTCTTTATGGACAGTGAGAAAATTTTAGCTTTAGACCAACATTGTGTCGACAAGTGTGTGCATTTGATACATTTGTTAGCGTTAATCTAAAAATTTTTTAACAAATATGTATTGGCCAGTGCCCAAAACGATTTGTAAAATTTGTGGGGAGCATGGGGGCTATATAAGTAGGCTGTTTAGGTTTTTAAGTTGGTAACGCCACGTAGCGCTCTGTATCAAAATCACTGACTGTGCTGTGTGTGGCTGGTTGGCATTGCTGATATATTCTCTGTTGTAGTGTTGGACAGTTTGATGTGAACAGCGCATAGCGTTGCGCAGTTGGAGACGAGCCGCCAGTAGTGGTGGATGTGGGGAGAGAAATGGCGGAGTTTTGAGAGCGAATGATCTGGACGTGTGTTCATCAGAGACAGTAAATTTGTAAGACTGGATGTCATGAACTGATTTATATATTATGACTATTTAACACTATTTAGGTAAATACATTGTTTGTTCTCTATCAAAATCTTTCATTTGCTAACTATGCCTGTCAGTAGTTAGTGCCTTCAGTAGTTAGAATCTTTTATTTAGCTGGCAGTATTGGCGCTCGCTGTATTGCAGTAATTCGAGAAACTAAGATTTTTATGAGGTAAGTAATTCACGAAAGGTATAGGTTATTGTTAGTCAGGGCCATTCTTTTGTAGGGATTTTTGAAAGTCATATTGCGTTGCGCTAAAAGTATTGTGTGTCAGCTTAGTGTTGATCAGAATAAGTAAAGAGAGAAATGTCTGCGTACGTTCAGTTCTGCTCAGCTGTTGGAAAATAAAATAACGTAAGAGGTTTATCAGCACAGTAATTCATAAATTTTTCTAAGGGGACGTTTCAATATTATGTTCGAACATTATGAATTAATTAGAAGAGAACAGTGTACTGACTCACGATCAACTCGGATTTAGAAAACATCGTTCTTGTGAAACACAACTAGCCCTTTCCACACACGAAGTGTTGAGTGCTATTGGCAAGGGATTTCAAATTGACTCATTATCTCTAGATTTCCAAAAGGCATTTGACGTTGTACCACACAAGCGGCTTGTAGTGAAACAGCGTGCTAATGAAATATCGTCTCATTTATATGACTGGATTGGTGATTTCCTGTATGAGAGGTCACAGTTCATAGTAATTGACAGAAAGTCATCGAGTAAAACTGAAGTGATTTCTGGCGTTCCTCAATGTCGTGTTATAGGACCTCTGGTTTCCTTATCTATATAAACGATTTAGGAGACAATCTGAGCAGCTGTCTGACGTTGTTTGCAGAGGATGCTGTTGTTTATCCTCTGGTAAACTCATCAGGAGATGAAGACAAATTTCATAACGATTTACAATACATATCTGAATGGTGCCAAAATTGGCAATTGACCCTAATAATGAAAAATGAGTGGTCATCAACATGAGTGAGGAATCCGTTAGACTTCGGTTAGACGATAAATAAGTCTAATCTACAGGCTGTAAATTCCTAGGAATTACAGTTACGAACAATCTAAATTGGAATGAACACACAGAATATTTTATGGGGAAGGCAACCTAAATACTGCCTTTTATGGGCAGAACACTCAGAAAATGTAACAGATCTATTAAAGAGCCAGCCTAAACTACCCTTTTTCATCTTCTTTTGGAGTTCCGCTGCGCGATATGGGATCCTTATCAGATAGCATTAACAGAATACTTCGAGAAAGTTCAAAGACGAGCAGCACGTTCTGTATTATCGTGAGATCAGGGAGAGAGTGTAATGGACATGACACTGGATAATGGGATGGACTCCATTAAAACTAAGACGTATTTGGTTGCCGTTGAATCTTCTCACGAAATTTCAATCACTAACTCTCTTCTCCGAATGCAAAAATATTTTGCTAAATGCCGACCTACATAGGGACAAACGATCATCATAATAAATAAGGGAAGTCCGAGATCGCACGAAAGGATATAGCTGATTGTTTCTCCTCGCGGTTCGAGAGTGGAAAAATAGAGAAATATTGTGAAGGTGCTTCGATGAACGCTCTGCCACGCATGTATGTGTGATTTGCAGAGTATCCATTTAGATGTAGACATACGAGTAGATGTAGAATACATCTTTTACATATTTAGATACGACTCCAACGTAAGCATTACATTTTCAGACGTATTTTTAGAGTACTGTGACGCCACAGATGTGGTAATGTAGCTGACTTGGACCTTACAGCGTTTTTCCCTGTACTCAACCTCAACTAGATCCTACATAATCAATGTAAACATCGCACTTTTCATATTGCCAAAATATTTTGCCCTCGTTTTAGAATGTTGTGAAATCATAGTTGTGAGAAATAATGCAATTTATAACGCTTTTAGAACGCGTTGGCACCATAGTTATGGTTCTGCAATTTCGTCGAAATTAGACCTATGTTTCTGTAATAACAGCAATAATTACCAATGAGTTTCATCCATTATATTTATTCTAGTAAATAACATGATACGTCAACTATATCCCTCCTAAAATGGTGCTTGAGAACAATACAAATTAGGAAATATTTAATGTGAGGTTGTATTGTGACTTACATCAAGGTTAGGCCTACTTAGATACATTCAGACAGTCAGTTTTTTGTGCGCCTGTCTCATTAGCATAGTGTTTTATCAAACATGTATTTTTTTGCAGTTATAAGCCTGATCAGCTCAGCTTTGTGACATCGATTGTACAGGTCAACCTTACAAAATGTCAGCTGTTATTAGTCATGGAAAACTCGAACTGGAGTACATACTTTAGACTTTTGGGTGCTAATTAGTGGCTATGTGGATACGTGGAAATTATCTTGCACTTTCTTTACATTGCAGATATATTTCTGTAGACATTTTAGGATATTGTGGCACTTGACAAGCATCATTGATGTTGAGAATGTTTTGAAACAATATTGTCGCATTTGAGCATCATCATGGATGTGGAAAATAATTAACTTGCAACCCTCTTGCGTCTTAAATCAAGTGTTGTACATAAAACGAACGTTTTTCGATTTTACCAACGCAATGTACGTTTTCTACAGTGCAGCAATCTATGGGCGACAGTGAGAAAAACTCGGGATACAAAGAATGAACTAAGTACATTTCTACTAGGGAGCTATATGTTCATGACAGCAAACAACAGAAATGTAAATCAAGAACCAGGGTTTTTCCCAATCTCAATGTTTGCAGGATAGTATTTAAGGTAAAACCCATGTTCAACAGCTACGTATTATTATATAATTATGTATATTTCATAAGTAAATGTTGTTTTTAATTATTTATACAAAAATATGGTATCTACTCGTTCCAATATTCCATGGCAAATAATATATAGATTCAAAAGGATTTTTCCAATGGCCCTACGATCACATTTGCTGCTGCCGATCAGTCTCCTGTTCATCCATCTCCTGTGACGAATACCAAAGTCCACCTAAAAGAAAGACTGTCTGCAGCGGCCTCGCGCCCACCTGTTGAAGTACCACAGCCGTCCATTGCGGCACCTTCTCCACCAGTCACCACGCCCACCCCTGCCACTGCAGGATCAAATAGCCGACCCGGGATACCCGCCAGGATGCCATGAGTGAGATCCTCCAGTCATCTCTCTGTTCGCACAGCCCCACATCAGAGCTGTCATTCATGGAACAATTGAAAAGTTACGTCGGTCGGAGGATGGACTCACCAAAGTCATAGCCCTAGTTGACAGGGTCAATAAGATTTTGTTATAATGCCGAATCGACCATCTCACAACCATCACTACCCTCAGGATGTAATTGTTTGTATTTTTAATGATAATGGCAAAAAAATGGTTCAAATGGCTCTGAGCACTATGGGACTTAACAGCTATGGTCATCAGTCCCCTAGAACTTAGAACTACTTAAACCTAACTAACCTAAGGACAGCACACAACACCCAGCCATCACGAGGCAGAGAAAATCCCTGACCCCGCCGGGAATCGAACCCGGGAACCCGGGCGTGGGAAGCGAGAACGCTACCACACGACCACGAGATGCGGGCAATGATAATGGCAATAAACGTATGAAGACAGCACTGTACACCAAAGTCTATAACCACCATGTGGACATTTTACTTGTCTCAGAAACTCACCTGAAACACACCGACGGTTTTCGTCTCTACATCGTGGTTTGCTATAGAACTGACCAACTCCACTGCCAATGTGGGGGCACGGCAGTGTTCCTACATAAGACTCTTGTCCATAATCACGAGGCTCTCCAACCACTAGAACATATGGATGCTACGGTGGCCACTGTTTCTACCTGCCTTGGTGCTATAACTTTTGCTGCAGCGTATTTGACCCCCAATGTACCACTTCTTGAAGCAGACCTCCGTACCTTGACATAATTTCAGAAACTCATTGTTGGGGCAGATCTCAACGCAAAGCATCCAGCTTGGCATACTCCCATTGCCAATCCCATGGGTGGACACCTCCTTCACCTGGAAAGTCCTCTGACACTGTCGGTTTATGGCCCACACACTCCCGCCCTCATACTAGCCCGCTCTGAGTGTCAGCTGGACTTTCTGGATGTGGTAATTTTCCAGAACATTGTGGTGCAGTTTTCATTGGACACGCTCCATAAACTGGCTTCTGACCACAACCCCATTCTCCTGAACCTCACCAACGTCACTTTGTCTTCAGACATACGTTCCATCATCTATTTTCACAAGTTTTGCAGGATCCTCAACCACACCACTCGGCAACACCTCCACCTGACAACGCCTGCCAATCTGGTTAGTACTGTTGATTACCTAACTACAAAAATCCAGAACTCAATGAAGGCCTCTACTTCCGTTGCCCCACTGGCTTTAACCCCACTGAATGAGTTGGTCCGCATCTCGTGGTCTAGCTGCTAGCGTTGCTGCTCCTGGATTATGGGGTCCTGGGCTCAATTCCCAGCCAGGTTGGGGATTTTCTCTGCCGGGGACTGGGTGTTTGTGTTGTTCTCATCATTTCACCATTATAATCTTCATCATCATTCGTGACAGAGGCTAGACTGGATTGTTTAAAAATTGGGACATTGTACAGGCACTGATGACTGCGCAGTTGAGTGGCCCACAAACCAAACATCATCATCATCTGGATGACTTGCCACCCCTATATCGTGAACTGAAATTCCAGAAGAATCGCTACTACATTCAGTGAAAGCAGTTTCGTGAACCTCAGGATAAGCATCGCATAAAGCAACTCAAACACAAACTCTGCCACCGCCTCGGCGATTGGAAAACAGAACAATGGGAGAAAAAGATGTCTTCATTTCTACTCCAACATGATTCGGAATGGGCTGTTGTCTGAGCCCCATGGCGTTCCACAGTGAAGACCCATCATCCCATCTGCACACTTCATGGCATAAATTATGATGCCCTCTGTATGGTAGGAACACAGCCCAATGGGTTTGAGGCCCTTATCCAATCCCCTATCCAGAACCACATGCCTGATGAACTCCAGGATGAACGCTATTTTCTGGTGGCTGATGCCACTTTCATACAAAGACCGCCTCTGGCTGCCCCATACTTTACATCCCTGTGGAAATCCAGAGAATCCTCTGGTGTAAGCGTGGGCAGTGGCCTCCAGGTTTGGATGGCATCGTAAACGAGTATCTCCGCCAGCTCCGAAGCATATCAGCATCCTGAACTGCTGTCTCACAAATGCTGTTTTGCCTCACAGTGGAATCAGAACAAACGGATTGCTATCCCCCAAGCCCTCAAAGGATCCTACAGTCTCTGCTAACAACAGGCCCATTAGCCATCAGGGTACCAGGACGGAGGTCCTAAAGTCTTTATTCCACCACCACATTTTCCAACCTGGCAGTCATTCCACGCTGTCGCCTGGACCCATAAACTGATGATACGGCACTCTATAAGACCAGTCGCAACATGGACCAGCTCACTGCTTGTCTCTAGAGGAAAGTGGACGCAACAGTCACCTGGTGTCATTCAAACAAGACTGCCCTCAATGCCTCCAAAATTACGACGTCCAATCCTCTGCCACAACATCACTCTTGCAGGCATCTGCATCCTATGGTCGCCGGATATCAAATATCTAGGTGTCTGGATGGATAAAAGGCTGCTCTCCATCGGCATGATACCCACTCTTCAACAGCAGGGAACTGTACTTAAAAACCAAGGTCCCCTTCACTCACCTACTGCTCCTTTGCATGGGCCATGATTAGTGCCTCCCTGATGCAGACCTTCCAGCTCCTGCAGAATAAGGTGCTTCGGTGGAGCCTGCATGCTTCTCCATTTATGAGGGTTGTTACCCTCCACCAGGAAACAAACATGGTAACTGTAAAGGTAACTCTAAGGACGTCCATTCGATAGAAGGCAAGGCATCTCTGTGGTAAAGTGGATGCCCGGCGTGACACTTTCACTGGCTTACACCGCATTGGCACCACAGCTCCCTGGGACTGACACCGCCACGCTGTTCCTCTTACCATCCTTGGTAGTTGTGTTCCCATTTGCCTTCTACCTTGAACCTACACTGTCGTATGGTGGCGCAGGACAAGAAGTCCCACCACCACACCTTCAACATACACTCCAACGATGTCATTGGAATGATGTCATTGCAGAATAGACCAGTCTTACAATTCCATCAAGACAGTAAGCCCCAGAGTCGCCTATCAGAAAAAAAAAAAAGAAAAATGACAATGTGACTGGTGATCCAGTCCTCAAACGAATTTTGGGAAGTCAATAATGCAAACATATTTGACAGAATTACCAGTGTCTCAGGTAAGTCTTATACTGTACGGTATTTGGTATTGCATATTAAAATATTCTCTTGACATCACGAGGTCACGGCTTCTCCTCTGAATTGCATGTAATCACTGCCAACTGCATGTGCAGGGCTGGGACGTTGAGTGGCATTCTCTCTCCATCACTCCATGGAATTGGCACGTGGCTGGATGTGATAGCCAGCCGGTGTGGCCGAGCGGTTGTAGGCGCTTCAGTCTGGAACCGCGCGACCGCTACAGTCGTAGGTTCGAATCCTGCCTCGGGCATGGATGTGTGTGATGTCCTTAGGTTAGTTAGGTTTAAGTAGTTCTATGTTCTAGGGGACTGATGACCTCATATGCTAAGTCCCATAGTGCTCAAAGCCATTTGAACCATTTTTGGATGTGATGATACTGTGAGTGATTCCTGCTATTTCCTTGACAATAAGAAAGTGATATTGATCATGTATCTGGAATATAATAACCACAGTTCTATCAGATGTAATATGATACCATAGAAAAAAATGCTGAGATATAGTGAGTCAGTGATTTTTCCCAGATTGCCTATTGATCCACACCAATACCTGTTGTTATGGGTAGGGAAAGTAAGTCTTTTTTAGGATAAACCCAGACAACAGTTTCCCTTGCCTAAAGAATATCTCCAGGCGGTTAAAAAAATCTGAAACAATCACTCACAAGGCAGATTTTCACACTCCAAATATCACACATACCAGATGTCACAAAGAAAAACAAACAATTAGAAAGAGTAAGATGGGGCATTTAACAGACGTTACAATCCTCTATCAAAACATGGAGTCAATAAAAAATAAAATACAACCAATAGAAGTTGAGCTTCAATGTTTGAACTGCACGGTAGTTTGTGTTACTGAGCACTGGTGTAGAGAGACAGAAAACCAACAGTAGTGTTATCATTATAAGAGAGGGCAAACACTTACTGCGAAACTACTTCAAGGGGTGGAGGATCATGCATTTATGTCAGAAAAGGAACATAGTTCAAATCAAGACATGGCCTCAGCACAGCAAGTGAAGACAAACACTTTGAAATATCAGCTATTAAATTAACAGGGCTTGATATTAACAAGAAATTTATAATTATGTGTGTGTATAGATCTCCTAGTGGTAGTGTGGACAATTTTTTCAATAAATCAACAGAGGTTCTAGATGAAGTCTCAAGTACAAAGGTCAACATAATTCTGTATGGGGACATTAACATCACCACTAATGACATAAACGAATCCAGCAGCACCCTCACAAACATCCTTCAAAGTTTTGGCAGGGTTACTACAATAACTGCATAAGTAATTGACCATGGGGCAACAAATATGGACAGGGAAAAATTTGATTTAGCTGTAGAAGATCTCAGACCATCTCGGTCAAATAACAACAGTAAAACAGGCATCGAATCATTTCCTAAATTACAAGCCTACAAACGACATCTATCAGAAATCAAAATAAAATATTTAGCAAAGGAACTAGGAAAACAAAGCTGGGATGAAGTGTATAAGGAAACCAATGTGAATACGAAATTTTCTAAATACTCCACATAACTTAAATTGAAATTTGAAAAGGCATTTCGGAAAGTATGCATGTCTGTATCAACATCTCACAAAAACAGGTGGATAGAAGCAGGTATTAAGAAGTCCTACAAAACACTTAAATACCTCAGTTCCATGAAAAAGAGTGACAATCATGCAGAAACCTTTAATTTCCGTCATAGATATAAAAATGTATATATGAAGGTGTTGATTGCTGCAAACAAGTGACTTAATGAGAAAATAATATATAATGCAGAGAATAAAAGCAAAGCAGTCTGGGTTGTTATAAAAAAGGAAAAGCGGAGAGGCAAAGAAATGCAGAATAACATACTGCTAAGGGAGGGGGATAAGGTAATAAATGATCCACAGCACTTATCAAACTATGTAAATGAACATTTTTGAAGTAATGCACATTAGTTCTAGCACAAAATTCCTCAAAACAAATATAACACCTGTAAATAATGTTGCACTAAATACAATGATGTTACTTCCAACCAAAGAGAATGAAGTCAATAATACTGTTCATAAACTAAAAAATGAGAATTCAATAGGCTTAGACGAAGTACCAATGTGTGTACTGAAACAGTGCATAGAGATTATGCAAGGCCCCTTAGCAAATATAATAAATGAATCCTTCACATCAGTGACATTTCCAGAGCAGTTAAAACAGGGAGGAGTTTTACCTTTGCTTAAGAAAGGTAATGCAGAGGACATAGAAAATTACCAGCCCATTTCCGTGTTGTCATTACTCTCAAAAATAATGTAAGCAATTATGGAAGGCAGATTAATGAATTACCCGAATAAATACAATCTTTTAAGCGAATCACGATTTTGTTGATTTCCGAAGTGCCAAAATACGGAGGAACCATAGTAGAATTCACAAAGGTTGTACTTGATGCTCTTGACAAAGGTGAGTGTGTCACAGGCATATTTTTGGACCTTTCTGAGCACTTTGATACAGTTGGCCACAAGATTTTGTTAAATAAATTAGAAGCATTAGACGTAAGATGGGTAGCTAATGACTGGTTTCGATTACATCTAGCAGACAGGGTACAAAGAGTAGAGATAACACAATTCATATAAATCTAAACATTTAGTAAAACTCTTATCATAACCAAAATACATTAATATAGGGGTTCCACAAGGAAGCATATTAGGACCAATACTATTCTTAATATACATCAATTACATTCCCATTAGTGTTACTCTTGGTGAAAAAATTCTCTTCGCTCATGACAGCAATATTATAGTCACTGAGAAAACAACTCCGAGCAGAAAAAGCAAAGGAACTCTCAAGGAAGTTTACGATTGGTCAAGAAGCAATAAAGTGACATTGAACATAAAGAAAACTATTGCCATGGATTTCAGTTTGAAAAGGGAAAATGACAGTGTTAAATCAAATTTAGATGGCACCTCTGTAGGCTGTGTAACAAATGCAAAATTTCTAGGAATGAATATTGATTCTCATTTGAAGTGGTATGAACACACAAAGGTACATGCAAACAGAATGTCATCAGCGTGTTATGCCCTTAGAATCCTATTGTCAGTGCGTAATATGCAGTGTCTTTCAGTTACATACTGTTCATATGTACACTCAGTTCTTAGCTATGGCATTCTTTTTTGGGGAACAAATGCAAGAAATGTGACCACAGTTTCCAAACTCGAGAATAGAGCCATAAGAGTCATAACCAAAAACGCTATTCGAGCTCAATGTAAAGAGATGTTCAAAACAATGGAGATTTCAACTGTTCCATCTGAATACATTTACCAGTCAGTTGTACACATCAAAATTAACATTGCTAATTACTGCACAAACAGTTCAGTCCATGACCGTGGAACAAGAGGTAGACTCAATTTACAATTGCCAAGAAAAAACACACATAAAACACAAAACAGCATTTTCTACCGAGGAATAAAACTGTACAATAAATTACCAAAAGAGATAAAAGAAATTGCCAAAATACACTTATTTAAAAAGGCAGTTAAGAAGTACCTGTTATCTAATACATTTTATACATTGAAGGATTACTTAGATAAAACAGAATAGGGGTTTGGTAAAAAAAAGTTATACAAATAAATAATAATAATTATTATAAAACATCTAACATTCCACATAACACATTCACACTATGTTTCCTTCGTTCTTTTCTACTTTTCTAGAAAAACGTACCCCGTAGCTATGCATTGCACAATAATAACACCTCTCCCTCTTTCTGAGCTCAGCATCTCACTCATTATAGAGGGATGCTGGCTCAGTTTTTAAGGATAGCAAATGGGAAGTTGTGGTACAGATAATGGCCCAGAGATCACCAGTGTGTGTGTGTTTGTGTGTGTAGTGAGCGAAGTGTTATGAAACAATGCGTGTATAGTGTGAGCAGTGACTGATAGTGAACAGTGTGGCATTACAGTATTCAATACGTTATTTATAAAAAAAAAGTATTGTATACCAGGAGTAAACCTAATGATTATCTCTAACTAGCAGTCTGTAAATGTATGTGTATACGAATTAGCTTATTTTAAATTGATCTAAACTTGCGCAATGCCTCCATTGTACCTGTGTTAGTAATCGAATTCAACATGATGGCTGTGGATTGTGTTAACTTTATTGCAGACCACAGCTGCCCTTAATGCTAGATGCACTCCCCAACGCCGATGGCGCCTTCATTAGGATAACTAACCTTGTTACAAGGTCAGAAACAGGCTACAGTGTTTTGAGGAGCATGAGACTGAACCCACGTTGATGTATTGGCTATAAAACTCGCCTGACAGGGACTTGATGGAAAACTTCCCTGATATCATCGAAAGTCACATCCTCGCCTATATAATTTTAGCGATCCTATCGCCCTCTTTTTAGTTTTCATATATAGTGTTCTCTTTATGTCTACGTCCGTGAAGCAATGTGACCTTGCTATGACTGTGTACAAGTGTCCAAGTGTTAAAATCCCCCATCGGGTGCTTGCAGTGTAATTTCATGGGACATAGAGACATGTGCACTCAGTCAGTCTAGCAGTTTGCTCTATATGCAGAGTTTTGATGATGATGTTTGGTTTGCAAGGCGCTCAACGGCACTGTCAACAGCACCCGTACAAAGTCCCAACATTTAGACAGTCCAATTTTTTTCACAGCTCAATCTAGCCACTGTCATGAATATGATGATGATGAAATGACGAGAACAACACGAACACTCAGTCCCCGGGCACAGAAAATCCCCAACCCAGCCATGAATCGAACCCGAGACCCCGTGATCCAGAGGCTGCAACGCTAGCCACTAGACCACGAGCTGCGATTGATATGTAGAGTGTACGGACATTTGGTGATAGACTGCGATGAGTGTGAATCGTTGGTCATATGTCGGAAGAAGTAGCGAAAGCCGTGGAGTGTCGTGGGGAAATATTAACCGAGTGTAGAAGACCTTGTTCAGTTACAAGGGGAACCCCGTCATAGAATGTCGAGGTACACCTTTACATTGAGGGGCTCGTAAGTAATGAACTCTTCTCCCATAACTAGCGTATTTGGTTCTACTGAACAAAATCATTAACAATACGGTGCTAGATTATGTGATACTGGTGAATTAACTTCCTGAGTTTTATGTTCGGTAAAGCTTATCATTATTAACTAGGGCTCACTCGTTGGGTAAGTAACGATAAGAACTTTAGCATCGGTCATCTGTGCGATTTCAGTCTTTCTCGGCGTATTCCACCGATGAATTCTTCTCGAGTTATCAGCCGAGTATTGGCGTCGTCTTATCGCAACGTTTCAGTGAATTTGGTACCCATCATCTTCTGCCGAAGAATCTTCGCCAAAAACGAAACTCATTGAGACGTTGCGACAAGTCGACGCCACTACTCGGCTGATAACCCGAGAAGAATTCATCATCGGTCATCTGCACGACAAGAAAACATGAAAGTCATTTGTCCGTGATTGTGACGAGTCAGAACTACGTGACACAAGTGACGTTAGTGAGGTACAACAGGGGCATCTTGTGGGTGATGGAGAGAATGTGATAGATCCCGCAGCTAGCACTGAAGATGTGGGAAATGTAGATAAGGATGAGGACTTGAAACCTTACGCTGGTACTGACCGTAGCGCAAAGACAGAGTTCGAAATTCAAGACATGGAACACGAGTTTTCAGAAGAAATTAAAAGGGCAGATATACAGACAACTGACGACGAATTATCACGGATATTTGCGAAGAGACTGAATTAAATGCAAAAAGCAGAGATCACCAAGGTCTAGTTGGAACATCCGCGACACAAGATAACTCACCAGAGGACACAGTAAGTGTTATGAACGGTATAGATAGAACGGAGAATCTAAAACCTAATATAGTCACGACCACTTACCGTGTATGGCCGAAGGAGAAATGGTGTGGAATATAGAATATGATAGGGAATTAAGAATATAGCTTGAGCAAATGAATCGTGATGGAAAGGGAATTAATGAATTCCTAGACAAACAATGCCGGAAGTTTAATGTGATGAAAGAGAATTTGGAGAAATGAGAGGCAAACGGGGATAGTATCGTCACGCAGTCTGAGCAGATGCTGATCGTAGAGGGTCAGTTTGCAACTCTTGAATTTCTACAGTAAAGACACGAACGATGCATTGTTTGGATGGAGAAATGAGCTGAGTAGATACAGAAGGAGATAAAGAAACAATTAATGGACGCTACAGCAAAGCAGCTAACTAGAGAAAATCACGAGATTACTCAGTGTGCCTTTAGGAAGTCAGTTGAAAAATCCAAAGATGTTTGAACAATATCGATGACGGACTCAACGGAACTGCAGTGACTTCTTGCCGTTAAATACCAACAAGGGCACTGCAACATACGTGAGAATGAGAGGAACGGACACTTGTGTGAGGATGTTTCTAAATATAAGGTAGAAGTAGATCGTTGCCTACAGAGGGAATTAGGTGGCAGTTGCATATAAAATAGCTTATAAATCGTGAAATGTAACGAATGTCAGTTTGGTACTGTAAAATTAGCAGTTCATGTCGCAAGAGACTACTCCTCCATCATCGGTGAGTTAGGACGCGACAAAAGTAGCGTGACGGATACGTAATGGAGCCCTGCAGAAGGACAGGCGTTCGATTATGAGCAAATTATCAGCAAATTGTTGCATCTGACGGCTTGGTTTCTGTAGTTAGACCATACTCTTACTGGTAAGCAGTCAGTTCGCCACTGCCTAGATTTTGTGAATGGTTATCTCGTCAGTGAAGCACTGGAACGATTACTACCTGCAATTAGGCATGGTCTGTTACGTATGGAAGGAGATATAGCTGTACACTGGCCATGTGAGATGCGGGATTCGATTAAACAGAATAAGATAGAACTACGGACCATTGAGGGGACGAACTCACGAAGCTTGGTCAAGTTATTTAAAGAACTATGGAGATAAATTACGCATCTTGATAATCGGTTCACTCTGTTAGAACTAATATTGTTGTGACCCAACAAGCTGCGAGTTTAGTACCGATGGTCATTAGCTGGAAAAAAGAAAGATAATCTGACGGAGTTTCAAGGATGGTTAGATAAGATGTGGATTTCAGTCATCGAGAAAGGGAAGGACGAAGGCAAAGTAGGAACTGTAATTCACGTAGTGGTCAGCAGCAACGGGTGTTCCAACCGTCTGATTGTAACAATGATGTGTGACGCATACGCAGTCAGCATGACAATAAAGACACGATGGTGGAATACGTTTAGTGATAATGGTGGTGTTCGCCATGGGAAGAAGAGGGGCGAATGGGCCCACCAAAAAGATTGAAAGTTTGAAATAAACGGAGATGTCCAGGAGGAAATGCTGTAATAAGTAGTTTACAAGCATGTGTCACCGTGTTTAAATATAGCATATTTTCTTCTTTTCCTATTCCCTGCAGTCTTCCATTCTTCCTGTAGCAACTAGGGTTAGGTTAACTGTAGTATCGTAAAAGGCAGTAAAGTCATGTGTCATGTAGAGTGCTATGCATGAGCAATATTAAGCTTGTTATTGAACTTTATTATTTTGGTTCGATTCAAGTGAGACATAAAGTTAGAGGAGAAAACTATGAGATAAATATTATGCAATGCCGATTTTGAACTGACATTGGGCGCTATACTGCGTACGTTTCAGGAGCAGAATTGTGGTCGTATCTTATATAATTTTGTGGTGATTGTGCTCTGTCGGTTAGTTAAGCAATTCTGTGGGTGGTGATTTTATTTGTGTGAGCTTAAACACGAGTAATCGTAACAGGAATAGAAACAGGGGTTGATTTTTGCTTAGTATTTGATTCCAATAAGTTGTGTGTATGCAACGTCGGTGCGTCTGACAGAGATAGATGTGAAACGAATTTGTGCCCAGGAGCGTTTAAGACTTTTGTACTTTTTTCTGCTCTGGTGAGATTACTATCGTACTTTTGAATGTAATCAGGAAGGTTCTTCATTTGTCGCTTTTTTTATCAGTGAGATCCAAGTGTATGAGTCGACGTTTTTGTTAATTACTCCAATTCAGTAAGAGGCAAATTTTCTCCCCTCAGGGGGTTATACGTGCTTACGTCATCAGTGTGACAAGCCTAGGGTCCCTGACTGAAGTGTGTGTTTCATTTGATTTTCTGGGGTTTTTCCCTTTCCTCATTCTCTTCTACACCTAGATGCGTGCGGATTCTTTTACTATTCGTTTTCTTGTGGTGAGATCATGCGTGTATAAAACTCGTAAGGGACATTAATTTCTGGATATGTCCCGTGCTTGGCTAACACGGCGTAACCTAGTTGAAACAGCACATGTTTCGTATTTTTATTTATTGAATTATTTCCCACTATTATCCTGTTTTATGTGTGCGAGTGTGAATCTTTTACTATCAGTATGCTTGGTGTGAAATTATTATTTCCGCAAGTAAGTGTGTGTCCATGTGAGTGTTTAAGCTACTGAAAATATCTGGGGTTTCTGATGAATGTGTTATTTGACTGAGGAAATTCGGCACTATATTAGTTTCCACAATCATGTTGTGTGGATTTCTCAAATAATAACTCATGGACGGTTTGGTTAGTAAGATCTGTTTAGGTAACCTTTTCAATAAGTTTTTTTGTGTAGTCTAGTAGGTATTTCCGCGCAGACTGCGGTGGTACTGAATAATTATTCTGCGAGGTGGATATTAAATTTGAATTTCTGGTGTTTATTGATTACCTCTTAGTGAAGATGACGTCAGATATGTGGTGCTTTTGATTTCCTCTTAGGGAGGATGAGCGTGATTCTGAAGTCTTACTGATTCCCTCTCATTGTAAATTGCATTGTGATCCTGATGACGGTTAGCGGATTAATTTGGCAGTAATCAAGCGAGGGGTACATAACACCTATAATCTTTCTAGATGTTATTGTAATAAATGATGGAGCAAAATAATAAAGAAACAGTGAGACAGAGAAAGGATTATCCTTGGGAATTAAGCGTAAATAAGTAAGTAAAAGTTAGATTAATTAGTGAAGTGTGACGTATATGTGAAATGTTGAAATCTGAATTAGGCGTGTATTGGACAGGTTCTCTGAGTGGTAGACTACGTGTGTATATCAGTGAGATTTCTAAGCAGCAGGAACCAACAGGGAATGTTATGGCAAAATGAAAAAAAAAAAGAGTTATAAGATGTGAAACCAAAAGGAAGTGAACATCCTCAAAGACGGAAATGATTTAATGATGACAGTAAAGGTACAAATGATGAAGTGGGAGCAAGATTCCCGTAGAAGGGGAGACAGTTTAAAAATAGTCTGTTTTATTTTCTTACGATAACACTTTATCTGTAAATCTATGTTGGATGTTTCTGTTTGTCCACAGATGGGATCTATGTAGTAAAAGTATTGGATGTAGGAACTGCTTGGGCTGTCCTCCAAAAGCCCCGCCTTACCACTGTGTTGGCAGGATTCTGGTTCGTGGTCTGGGCCACCTTGTAATTTATAAACGACCCAGCTGCTGCAAGCGGCATGCCGCTGCCTATGGTTGCTTCAACAGCTGCGGCTGGGCTACTAGTTACGCAATAAGGCCCACAAAATTGTGGCGCTACAAACACCACTGGCTCATAATGTACGGGGATTGCGTGACCCGTACGCAGTTACGTTTTGCCAAATACCTCCGCAAGCCTACCAAGGATTTGAAGAATTCATGTTACGCAGAACTGCTGCTTTAGTTGAGTTCCAAATGTGGATCAACACAATATTAAGCCAGAAGTCATAGTGCTTTAGCTCATAGGTGTATTTGATTGAATTAGCTTTGGAAGAGAAAGACAACATGGTTATATTTAAAAAGAAAAATAGCTGCTTTTCGTATAAAATTAGAAATCGCAAAAGTAATGTGTTTTTACATGCTGCTCACAACCATTTTTTCTGTAAAACTTCTTCACACCTTGCCGCCCGGGTTGGCCGAGTGGTTCTAGGCGCTACAGTTAGGAACAGCGCGACCGCTACGGTCGCAGGTTCGAATCCTGCCTCCGGCATGGATGTGTGTGATGTCCTTAGATTAGTTAGGTTTAAGTATTTCTAAGTTCTAGGGGACTGAGGACATCAGAAGTTAAGTCCCATAGTGCTCAGAGCACTTTGAACCATTTTTTCCTTCACACTTTCCCGTCAGTGCATGAAGTATTTGATATTTTAGTGTAACTTCATTGATTAGTTAATATTCTGCGAAATTAATGATAAACATTTAATTGCATTGAAGTCCCTCTACAAGTGTAATGTGAAACAATGCATCGTCCGCAGTACAGTTTTAACTGAAGTATGTAACGTGATCGAAGTGATGTAAATCGCCGTGTACCAAGCATGAGCGTTAAGTCCGTCTCGGTAGCTCCGGGTTCAGCGAAATGCATTTCGAACGGAAGGGATCTTGTTTCGATTCCCGGCCGGGCTGGAAATTTTCTCCGCTTGAGGACCGGCTGTTGTGTTATCCATATCATCGTATCATTATAAGCGATATGAAAAACGTCTGCATGGCGTCAAATGAAAAGTATAAGCCTGTATACGAGGCTACAGCTTGACCCTAATGATTGTCCTGAATTTTAGCAACACATTGTCGTATCGTCTTACAAATGGTGAGGTCGTTGTACAGGTTAGAACCGAAAGCCAATATATCAGAAAAACGAAAAAGTATTAGCGTATAGCTCAATAAGTTAGTCTTCACAAAGCCTGTTATGTCAGCTGTGGCTGCCAGTGGCATTCAGTAAATGTTGATCTAATTCGGCATGTATACTGAACAGACAATTGAAAATTGATAATGGATTCACATACATATATCCACGAGCCTAAATTAAATTTGCTTGACTGGTATCGAAAAAACTATGAAATTACGAGATAAACATGGGTTACCAAAACATAATTTAAATTCAGGAGTCAAATAGGGGTAACGCAGGAGTAGGTTTCATAATGAATAAGAAAAGAGGAATTTGGGTAAGCTACTACGAACAGCATATTTAACGCATTATCGTAGCCAAGATAGACACGGAGTCCACACCGACCACAGTAGTAGAAGTTTATGAGCCCACTAGCTCCGCAGATGAAGAAGAGATTGAATAATTGTATGATGTGACAAAAGAAATTAATTAGATAGTTAAGAGAGACAAAACTTTAATTGTGATGGGGGACTGGAAAAGAAGTAATAGGAAGCCGGCGGCTGTGACCGAGAGGTTCCAGACGCTTCAGTCCGTAACCGCGATGCTGCTACGGTCGCAGGTTCGAATCCTGCCTCGGGCATGGCTATGTGTGATGTCCTTAGGTTAGTTGGGTTTAAGTTGTTGTAACTCTATGGGACTGATGACCTCAGATGTTAAGTCCAATAGGGCTTAGAGGCATTCGAAGTAGTGGGAGGAGAAGGAAATATAGTACGTGAATATGGGCTAGGGGAAATCCGCTGGGTAGAATTTTGCATTGAACATAATTTAAAAATGGCTCTGAGCACTATGGGACTTAACATCAATTGTCATCAGTCCCCTAGAACTTAGAACTACTTCAACGTAACTAACCTAAGGACATCACACAACAGCCAGTCATCACGAGGCAGAGAAAATCTCTGACCCCGCCGGGAATCGAACCCGGGAACCCGGGCGCGGGAACCGAGAACGCTACCGCACGACCACAAGCTGCGGACAGAACATAATTTAATCAATGCTAATATTTGATTTAAGAACCATCAAAGGAGACTGTGTTCGTGGATGTGACCTGACGACACGGTAACGTATCAAACTGATTATACAGGGTGGTCCATTGATCGTGACCGGGCCAAATATCTCACGAAATAAGCGTCAAACGAAAATACGAGAAGGAACGGAACTTGTCTAGCTTGAAGGGGGAAACCAGATGGTGCTATGGTTGACCCGCTAGATGGCGCTGTCATAGGTCAAACTGATATCAACAGCGTTTTTTTTTTAAATGGGAACCCCCCCCCTTTTTTTATTACATATTCGTGTAATACGTAAAGAAACATGAATGTTTTAGTTGGACCACTTTTCTCGCTTTGTGACAGATGGCGCTGTAGTACTCACGAACATACGGCTCACAACAGGCTCACGAACATATGGCTCACGAACAGTTGGTAACAGGTAGGGCTTTTAAATTAAAATACAGAACGTAGGCACGTTTGAACAATTTATTTCGGTTGATCCAATGTGATACATGTACCTTTGTGAACTTATCATTTCTGAGAACGCATGCTGTTACAGCGTGGTTACCTGTAAATACCACATTAATGCAATAAATGTTCAAAATGATGTCCGTTAACCTCAATGCATTTGGCAATACGTGTAACGACTTTCCTCTCAACAGCGAGTAGCTCGCCTTCCGTAATGTTCGCACATGCATTGACAATGCGCTGACGCATGTTGTCAGGCGCTGTCGGTGGATCACGATGGCAAATATCCTTCAACTTTCCCCACAAAAATAAATCCGGGGACGTCAGATCCGGTGAACGCTCGGGCCAATTCACCTGTGATGAAATATGCTATTCAATACCGCTTCAACCGCACGCGAGCTATGTGCCGGACATCCGTCATGTTGGAATTACATCGCCATTCTGTCATTCAGTGAAACATCTTGTTGTAACATCGGTTGAAAATTAAGTAGGAAGTAGATTGCCATCGATAAAATAGGGGCCAATTATCCTTCCTCCCATAATGACGCACCATACATTAACCCGCCAAGGTCGCTGATGTTCCACTTTTCGCAGCCATCGTAGATTTTCCGTTACCCAATAGTGCATATTATGCCGGCTTACGTGAATGACACATCGTCGCTAAATAGAACGCGTGCAAAAAATCTGTCATCGTCCCGTAATCTCTCTTGTGCCCAGTGGCAGAGCTGTACACGACATTCAAAGTCGTCGCCATGCAATTCCTGGTGCATAGAAATATGGTACGGGTGCAATCGATGTTGATGTAGCGTTCTCAACACAGACGTTTTTGAGATTCACGATTCTAGCCCAATTTGTCTGCTACTGATGTGCGGATTAGCCGCGACAGCAGCTGAAACACCTACATGGGCATCATCATTTGTTGCAGTTCGTGGTCGACGTTTCACATGTGGCTGAACACTTCCTGTTTCGTTATATAACGTAACTATCCGGCGAACGGCCCGGACACTTGGATAATGTCGTCCAGGATACCGAGCAGTATACATAGCACACGCCCGTTGGGCATTTTGATCACAATAGCCATACATCAGCAAGATATCGACCTTTTCCGCAATTGGTAGACGGTCCATTTTAACACGGGTAATGTATCACGAAGCAAATACCGTTCGCACTGGCGGAATGTTACGTGATACCATGTACTAATACGTTTTTGACTATTACAGCGCCATCTGTCACAAAGCGAGAAAAGTGGTCCAACTAAAACATTCATATTTCCTTACGTACTACATGAATATGTAATAAAAAATGGGGGTTCCTATTTAAAAAAAACGCAGTTGATATCCATTTCACCTATGGTAGCGCCATCTAGCGGGCCAACCATAGCGCCATCTGGTTCCCCACTTCAAGCTAGACAAGTTTCGTTCTTCGTAGTTTTTTCGTCTGACGCTTATTTCGTGAGATATTTGGTCTGGTCATGATCAGTGGACCACCCTGTATAACGGCAAACAGAAATTTCGGAACCAGATTTCAAATTGAAAGACATTCCCAGGGGCAGATATGGAGTCTCACCTCATTTAATTGGTTATGAACTGTGGATTGAAACTAATGAAACTGCAAAACTGTAGATAAATAATTAGATGGGACCTGGATAAGTTGAAAGAATGACAACTCGTTGAGAGTTTCAGAGGGAGCATTAGGCAATCGTTGACTAAAACTGGGGAAAGGAATGCAGTAGAAAAGGAATGGGTAGCTTTGAGACATGAAATAGTGAAGACAGCAGAGGAGCAAACAGGGAAAAAGACAAGGCCTAGTACAAATACTAGAATAACACTGGAGGTACTGAATTTAATTGACGAAAGGAAAAAACATAAAAAAGCAGCAAGTGAAGCAGGTGATAGGGAATACAAATGCCTGAAGAAATGGATTGACAGGAAGTATAAAACGGCTAAGCAAGAATTGTTAGAGAACCAATGTAAGGATTTAGAAGCACATTTTACTATGGGAAAGGTGGCTACTGCCTACAGTATATGAAAAGAAGCCTTTGGAGAAAAGAGAAGCAGCTGTATGACTATCAAGAGCTTAGGTAGAAAACCAATATTGAGCAAAGAAGGGAAAGCTGAAAGGTGCAAGGAGTACATAGAGGGAGTATATCAGAGAGATGAAGTTGAAGGCAATATTATAGAAAGGAAAGAGGACGCAGAGGGAGATGAGATGGGAGATATGATACTGAGAGAAGAATTTGACAGAGCACTGGAAGACAGGAGTCCAAATGACGCCGCGGGAGTAAACGAATTTCCGTCACAGCTGCTAATAGCAATGAGAGAAGCAGCCATCTAGTGTGCAAGATGTATGAGACAGGCGAAATGCACTCAGGCTTCAAGAACAGTGTACTAATTTCAATCCCAAAGAGAGCAGGTGCTGACGGGTGTGAATGTTACCGAACTATCAGTTTAATAAATCATGTTCGCAAAATACTAATACTAATTCTGTATGGAAGAATAGAAATACCTCTAGAAGCTGACTTCAGGGAAGATATGTTTGGATTCCGGAGAAACGTAGGAGCACGTGAGGCAAAGCTAACCTTAAGACTTGCCTTTGCAGATAGGTTAAGGAAAGGCAACCAGACGTTGGTAGCATTTGCAGAATTACAGAAAGCTTTTGACAGTGCTGACTGGAATACTCTCTTCTAAATTCTGAATGTAGCAGTGCTGAAATACATGGAACTAAAGGATATTTACAACATGTAGAGAAACAAGATGGCAGTTATAAGAGTCGAGTGGCATGAAAGGGACGGAGTGGTTGAGAAGCGAGTGAAACAGCTCTGTGGCCAATCCCCGATGTTATTCAGTTTTTATGGAGAGCAAGCAGTAGAGGAAAAAAAAGAAAAATTTGGAGTAGGAACTAAAGTCCAGGGAGAAGAAATGAAAACCTTGAGGTTTGGCAATGACATTGTAATTTTGTCAGATATAGCAAAGGACTAGGAAGAGTAGCTCAACGGGACGGACAGTATCTTGAAAGGAGAATGTACATGACCACCAACAAAAGCAGCGCAATAATAATGGAATGTAGTAGAAGTGAATCAGGTGAAAATGAGGGAATTACCTTAGGAAATTAGACACTTAAAGTAGTAGATGAGTTCGGCTATTTGTGCAGCAAAATAACTGGTCATGGTCGAAGAGAGAGTTTGTCAAATGTAGACTGGCAATGGCAAGTAAAGCGTTTCTGAAGAAGAGAAACTTGTTAACATCAAATGCAGCTTTAGTGTTATGAAGTCTTTTATGAAAGTATCTGTATGGAATATAGCCATGTATGAAGTGAAACATGGACAAAAAACAGTTTAGACAAGAAGAGAATAAAAGCTTTTGAAATGTAGTACAACAGAAGAATGCTGAAGATTAGATGGGTTAAACAAGTAACTAATGAGAAGGAACTGAGTAGAACTACCGAGAGAAGCAATTTGTGACACAACCTGACTAAAAGAAGGAATCGGTTGTTAGGACATATTCTGAGACATCAAAATGGCTCTGAGCACTATGGGACTTAACATCTGTGGTCATCAGTCCCCTAGAACTTAGAACTACTTAAACCTAACTAACCTAAGGACATCACACACATCCATGCCCGAGGCAGGATTCGAACCTGCGACCGTAGCAGCCGCGCGGTTCCGGACTGCGCGCCTAGAACCGCTAGACCACCGCGGCCGGCTTCTGAGACATCGTGGGACCTCAAATTTAGTATTGCAGGGAAGTGGGGAGGGGCATGGGTTCAAAAATCGTAGAGGGAGACCTAGACATTGATACAGAAGCAGATTCAAAAGGGTGTAAGTTGCAGTAGTTATTCGGAAATGAAGAGGTCTGCACGTCTTCGTACAGAAGAGCTCAACACCAAAAACAAATTCAACCTCAATACTACACAAATTTAGGCTAACGACAACGAAATACCATCACACTGGTTATCCAAGATGTAAATTTTGTCGGTATTTTAAGTGTGAAAGGCAGCGAACAACTGGATTATTTTCACATCGTATCACCAATACGTTGTTGTCCAGGGCATCTGATTCCGGCGGCACAGCTTTTTTCCAGATTCGTGGTACATCTCTGATACGTCGCCATGTCTCTGCATGTCTTCGGAGGTAAAGTATATCAGTTTTCGGGTGCCCTCTGTCTGGAAGCCGTCAAATACGGTGATAAGGTGTCTTCTCCTTCTTATGTATCCTCCAGCGGTTGAGGCCAATACGAGATGTGACGGCTTGACTGCCGAAAACACAGCCACAGACACGCCGATTTGTTTTGTTCACCGTCACAACCAAAGCAGTCCCATCATATTCTTCATTTGTGGTGCCATAGTGTCTGTAGTTGCCTTATAATTCTTGAGGGTATTTTTGTTCTGTCGTTCCAACTACAAAAATGCGTGATTTTTTTCACCAGACGCGTTTCGCTTTATTGAGGTAAAGCATCATCAGTGGTGGTGACGTTTAGACTGATTCCTCGTTTACATCGGGAAATGCCGTCTGCTAGCACATAATTGTTGTCTGTGTTAGACACTGATAATTTTGGTCTAATTCTTAGATGTTCTGCAGCACTATGCATTTCTTATGTTTTTGATAACACACTTTCATGCACACCACTGTATTCTGGTTTGCATAAAAGTGTGATGTAAAAACCATAAGAAACGCATAGTGCTTGCAGAACGTCTAAAAATTAGACCAAAATTATCAGTGTCTAACACAGAAAAACAACGATGTGCCCAGCAGACGGCATTTCCCGATGTAAGAGAGAAATCAGCCGAAACATCACCACCACTGATGATGCTTTACCTCAATAAAGCGAAGCGCGTCTGGTGAAAAAATCACGCATTCTTTTAGTTGCAACGACAGTACAAAAATACCCTCAAGAATTACAAAGCACTCTCTCTCGAGCTCAGCAGTAGCCTCTGAACACATGAGAGTTCAAAAATGGTTCAAATGGCTCTGAGCACTATGGGACTCAACTGCTGAGACACATGAGAGTACAACAGCTACCCAATGATCAGTATAGCCGGCCGAAGTGGCCGTGCGGTTAAAGGCGCTGCAGTCTGGAACCGCAAGACCGCTACGGTCGCAGGTTCGAATCCTGCCTCGGGCGTGGATGTTTGTGATGTCCTTAGGTTAGTTAGGTTTAACTAGTTCTAAGTTCTAGGGGACTAATGACCTCAGCAGTTGAGTCCCATAGTGCTCAGAGCCATTTGAACCATGATCAGTATGAGATCACTGTTAAAGTCATCACGTAATTGTGTTTAATAAAAGAGATCTGTTACAAAATCATTGCCGCTCGACGTTGCTTTTTTCCTACGTGAGTTTGATATACGTTGCGAGCGAGCATAATCAGGCATTTATTTGTTTATTTATTTGATACTCTTTTTAGTCTGTTATCTATATACAAGAACAGACCGACTGTTCCATATGTATTACCATGAACAGCAAAGATAATATTTTAACATAATTTCTAATGCATTAGCATAACTAAGCATAATGACATTTAACGGAAAATATCTACATAGAATATCTAAACAAAAAGAATAATGACAGTAATAATAATAATAATAATTTAAAAATCATCAAATAACTGTCTTTTTCAAGTGTTTGCCTGCAGAAGTTACAAATTCGTAATGCATAAGTAACTCGTCACGTGCAGAAAGCCGGCCGAAGTGGCCGTGCGGTTAAAGGCGCTGCAGTCTGGAACCGCAAGACCGCTACGGTCGCAGGTTCGAATCCTGCCTCGGGCATGGATGTTTGTGATGTCCTTAGGTTAGTTAGGTTTAACTAGTTCTAAGTTCTAGGGGACTAATGACCTCAGCAGTTGAGTCCCATAGTGCTCAGAGCCATTTGAACGTGCAGAAAGTGGTGTTTTGGCTTGCACTAAATAAAACAATAACCTCGCAGTTTTGTCGGACGTCACCTCCTCACCAATAATTATTTTATATTTATTAAAATAACTCTTAAGTAAATTCGGCCATGAAGTCGTAATGAAGAGGGAGCTCGTTTGATTAAACGACAGTTCCCGAAAGCTTTCTGAATCATAAATTTCTGCCCCTTAAATGACGAGTGAAAATTGATTGTTGTCTTTACTATTACTGTCTCCAATAAGCATGTTCAGAGAGGAGTTAAAATAATTTAGAGGTGTGTTGATTGATTTTTAATCGTCCTTTGCAATCGGTATCAGTGTGTGACGAAGACGGGAGGAAGATTAGGGTTTAACGTCCATTAAACATCGAATTTGTTTGACATAGGGCACAATCTCGGAATGTCTCGAGGATGGGGATGGAAATCGGCTGTGCCCTTTAAAAGGAGCGATTTAGGGAAATCACGAAGAACTTAATGCTGGATGGCCGGACATGGATCTGAAACATCGTCCTCCTAAAACACAGTCCAGTGTGCGAACCACTGCGCTACCTCACTGTGTGTGTGATAAAGAGATTCAGGGATCGCACATGGTATTTCATGTAAGAAGGACGACGTTCTTTTATTTGGAATATTTTAGGGACACATTTTAAATACAGACAGCGGAATGATCCATGAAGAGTCTTTTTCTAGCAATAAATTCATTAGTCGAATTAGGACGGGATGGAGAAATACGAGGACAATTTGATAATTGAGACAAAAAGGTAGTAAACAACTGATTTCTCGTCGTTATCTTCATCCATAGATGTACGTTTGTGACAGTGAGTTTTCTATTTGTCATTACCTTGTTGTACCAAACTTTACAAATTAATAGACACAAAAAATGCTGGCAACTTTGATTAAACATAACCAAATGATGTGTTGAAACATTTTTCCGGATGCAAAAAAGAGGAAAAAGTGACTGTAGTGGTACCCATGAGACACGTAACTTTTTCGTTTCGATGTTGCATAGACTGTACTCATTCACTTGAATTTCCTTCAGTTTCAGCTACCAACTCCGTGTTCACTCGGAGGTCTTGCATTTCAAAATGATGGTTTTTAAAGTTTTTTTTGCTAGCTGCATTGTTTTGAACTCAGTTGGGTGGAATACGCACCTAATCTCTATTCCCTTTTATCTGTCCAAGTATCTTTCGTCAGCTACCTGTCCCGTAAATTCTGTATTACAGTGCTTCCTAGATGTACCTGTTCTGCGTCATCATGGAGGCTTCCATGACAATTTCTAAGGGATTCTGTTACCGTCCATACAGCTCATATGTATTTCTTCTCTATCTTCCGTACCAATTAATCGAGAAGTAAATG
Organism: Schistocerca nitens; assembly: GCF_023898315.1. NCBI lineage: Eukaryota > Metazoa > Arthropoda > Insecta > Orthoptera > Acrididae > Schistocerca > Schistocerca nitens. The sequence continues at coordinate 439,332,460 of NC_064616.1, read as the reverse complement.
ATGTTCACTGAGTTATCTCTCCATCACAAAACTTTTGTTCTTTCATTACTCGAAGAAGCTGCTACAACGACCTATTCCGATGTCAATCAAAATGTCAGTACCTGTAGCATTTGGTTTCAACTTTCTTCGTAACCATTGATAATATCAGCCTTATCAACAATGACGTCTTTTAACAATATTAACCCAATTTCACATAAATTTACTACAGTTATCAAATAGCTCGCTTGACTGTTCGATATACCCGTCGTCAGTTGCTCTACATCAAAACAGGAGTTTTCTTTCCACCATCTGAGAATGTATTATGGAACAGGTTCATAATGAACATCGTCAAAACAGCTTGTAGTTTTTCAACTACTGAGCACTGTAAATACCAAACATTCCGTATGATAACACAAGAGGTGTGGGAAATGAAAAGGAACGAGACAACGGTAATAGAAACTTACATTAATGATAACTTTGAGGGACCGTAGAACTACCTGGAGACGCCGAAAGATTTCAGACAGAACCTTTAACTGAAGATCAATTTACAGGAGCATACGTGGATTCTGACCATAGTTCATAGGCTATGGAATGCAGGTTAAAACATCAAAAAAAATTGTAGAATCTTTGATAAGTAAGGAGCGGGAATTGGTTAAGCTGAAAGAATAAGTGGTTGTTGAGAGTTTCAAAAGGTAAGAAGGAAGGAAGGGAAATTAGAGCTTAATGCCTAGTCGACTACGAAGGTTACTGTAGACGGAACACAAGCTCAGATTATTATGTTAAGGATTAGGACAGAAATCAGCCGTGTCCTTTCAAATGCATTATGCCGGCATTTTCCTGGAGAGAGATAGGGAACTCATGGAAGACCTATTTCTGGATGGCCGGAGGCAGATTTGAACCGCCGTCCTTTCAAATATGAATCCATTGTCCTAAACACTTCACCACCTCGCTCGGTCAAAGGGTAAAAAATACAACAGAAGGGGAATGGCTAGCTTTGAGAGATGAAGTAGTGATTGGTGCAAAGAAACACTTCAGAAAATGCACTTAATCGACGAAGCATAAAAATACACAAAATGAACCAGGTGAAAGGAAGTACAGATATCTCAAGCGTAAGACTATGGAACGTACAAAATGGCAAAGCAGGAGTGGTTAGAGGAGAAATCCCAAGCGGTAGAAGCACGAGGAAGACATATGCCACGTGCAGGAGATTTAAATAAACCGTGGTAAAAAAAAGAAATGTGTGAATATGAAGGGCTCAAATGTCATGCAAGTACGAAACAAACACGGGAAGGCCAGAATTTTGAAGCAATGTATAGAAACTCTGCTTAAAGTTAAATAAAATTTGAAGACAAAAATGGTTCAAATGGCTCTGAGCACTATGGGTCTTAACTGCTTAGGTCATCAGTCCCCTAAAACTTAGAACTACTTAAACGTAATTAACCTTAGGACATCACACACATCCATGCCCGAGGCAGGATTCGAACCTGCGACCGTAACGGTCGCTCGGTTCCAGACTGTAGAGCCTAGAACCACACGGCCACTCCGGCCGGCCAAAATATGAAGACAGTATTACGTGAACAGAAAGTGGGTAGATGAAGAGCAAATGGGAGATACGATACTGCTAGAAGAATGTGACAGAGCACTAATAGGCTTAAAGCTAAACAACATACTTCAGGATTATTTAGATCTGTGAGAGAACCGACAAAGACAAAACTTTTACACCTTGTGCGCAAGATGTATGAGAGATGCAAAAAAACCTTAGAGTTCAAGAAGAATGTAATAATCTCATTCTAGATAAAAAATGTGCTGACAGGTGTGAATATTACAGAAAACATTAATGTTAAGTTATAACACGAGTTGACTACACAGACTGGAACGACTGACCGAAATCTTCCCGGGGGAAAACCATTGTGAGTTCGGGAGAAAAGTATAACCACGCGAGACAATACTGACGCTACGGAGGTTCTCTAAATATAGATATAAATAAGGCAAACCGAAATTTATAACAGTCGTAGTATTATGGAATGCTCCTGACAACATTCACTGGAAGACACTCTGAGAAATTCACGTAGTAATAGGACTATAATACATGGCGGAAAAGGTTTTCTAAAACTTTTAATAAATCAAACATCAGTTAGAGAAGTCAACGGAGGGAAGAAGAAACATGATTGTAGCCCGTACTCCATGTTAGTCATTCTACACATCTAGCAAACAGTAGAGAAGACCAGTGAGATATTTGAAAGGGACTTAATGTTCAGAGTGAAGAAATAAAAACTTGAAGTTTGCCAGTGGCATTGTGGGTCTATTAAAGACAACAAAAGATTCTGAAGATCGGTTAATCTGAAATGATAGTGTCTTGAATTGCGGTTATAAGACGAAAAGAGAATGTGTAAAAAATAAGTAATGGAATCTTGTGGAACTAAACAAGATGATCCTGAGAGAATTCAATTCAAGCCAAATATACTGAAAGTAGTAGACAAGCGTTGCTATCTTTAAAGCAAAATAACTGACGTTGGCAAAAGTAAAGAGAGTGTAAAATGCATACCCGTGAAAGGAAAAGAGGGAGAGAGGAAGAGAAAAAAAACAAGCGAATATCGAATGTAAATTGCAAGTCGTTTCTAAAGTATATGTCTCGAGTGTAGCCTTCTACGGAAGTGAAACGTCGTCGATAAACAGTCCAGACAAGAAGAGAATATAGGCTTTGGAAATGTAGTGCCACTTTGTTGATGATTAGGTGGGCACATCTGGTTCAAAAATGGCTCTGAGCACTATGGTACTCAACTGCTGAGGTCATAAGTCCCCTAGAACTTAGAACTACTTAAACCTAACTAACCTAAGGACATCACACACATCCATGCCCGAGGCAGGATTCGAACCTGCGACCGTAGCAGTCGCGCGGCTCCGGACTGAGCGCCTAGAACCGCTAGACCACCGCGGCCGGCGCACATCTGGTAAGTAATGATGAGATACTGAGTCTAATTGTAGGATAAAGGAATTAATATCACCATTTGACTCTCAAGAAGCAGCTGTTTGATGAAAACCATCCTGAGCCATCAATGTGTAGTAAACTGGGTTCAAATTTTTCAAATGGCTGTAAGCACTATGGGACTTAACATCTGAGGTCATCAGTCCCCTAGACTTAGAACTACATAAACCTAATTAACCTAAGGACATCACACACATCCATGCCCGAGGCAGGATTCGAACCTGCAACCATAGCAGCAGTGCGGTTCCGGACTGAAGTGCCTAGAACCGCTAGACCACAGTGGACGGCGAGTACATTGGGAAATGAAACAATATGTTGTAGGGGTGAAACTGTAGAGGAAGACGAAGTTTTGACTAGAGTTTCACAGGACAGACTAGAGCAGACAGTTGTCCAAACCAGTCTTCAGACTGAAAATGAGAACGACAGGATAACCAATTATGTACTGTTCCTTTTTGACATTTATCTCATATTTCGGACACGCTGCGATTTACAGTTACGAGAGTTCTCTTGCTTTATATTTATAGACAGCCTACTGGGCCTTCGTAGCTATGGTGTTACATTCTGCAGCCTTACATAATTATATTGCTGTGACGTAGTCTTTACAAAACAATCTGAGATACAAATTAAAAGACAAAATAACAATAAAAAGTCTCAGTTTAATTTTTTTTAAGTGTTGATTTGCATTTAAGACCCCACTCTCAAGGTCTACATTCCCACCTTAAGTGTATATCTACTCCACCTCTGGCGTTACGTTTTATAAAAGTGTCACAAATGTTAAGTTTTGTCAGACTAGACTCCCAGATAAAAATTACTTTATTAATTGATGCAAATGAAAATGTATAACCATTAATTTCTCAACTAACGAATTTTTAACGTATGCAACAGTGAAATTCATCGATATTCGTATTTATATTTTACAAATGTTGACATTTTATAAGTGCTACAAGACTCAAGCACCTGTTCAGAACTTCATATGTATTTGAAGTTAATGCAGATTATTATTTTATTTACATTAAATTATTAATGCATACTCAAGCGTTATGAATTTGCGTTGCTGCAATGAAGGAAAGCAGATCGCCCTACACCAAGTAGGAAGACTAAACTTTTTTATGTGATGAAATTATAATTATCATTATTAATTTACACACATCAAAAAATGTTTTGCATCACCCCAGTTCCCAGAACCCCTGAAGATAAACGTTGGATGTGAATATTGTATTAACAGACACAGTCCCTTTGACTGTTCAAAGATGTCACTAAACCCGACCAAAGATGTAAACAACCATGCATGAGCAGCGCCTTTTAGATGGAGGGGGTCCGACAGCCCATCAGTTGCAGTCACTCCACCTGGAAGGAGGTACACAGCTCGTGTCATCTGTATGTCAACCATGCCTAGAGGGTTAATACCGTGATTTGATGGCGTTCGCATTGTTACTTCGGGCCAGGAAGGGCTCTCAACAAGGGAAGTCTCTAGGCGTCTCGGAGTGTACCAAAGCGATGTTGTTCGGCCATGGAGGATATACAGAGAGACAGGAACTGTCGATGACATGCGTCACTCAGGCCGCCCAAGGGCTACTACTGCAGTGGATAAGAGCTACCTACGGATTATGGCTCGGAGGAACCCTGACAGCAATGCCACCATGTCGAATAATGCTTTTCACGCAGCCACAGGACTGTCGTGTTACGACTGAAACTGTGCTCAATAGGCTGCATGATGCGAAACATCACTCCCGACGTCCATGGCGAGGGCCTTCTTTGCAGCCACGACACCATGCAGCGCGGTATAGTTGGGCCAACATCATGCCCGATAGACTGCTCAGGATTGGCATCACTTTCTCTTCACTGATGTGTGCCACATATGCCTTCAGCCAGACATTCGTCGTAGACGTGTTTGGAGGCAACCCGGTCAGGATGAAAGCCTTCGACACACTTTCCAGTCAGTGCAGCAGGGTGGAAAAATGGTTCAAATGGCTCTGAGCACTATGGGACTTAACATCTTAGGTCATCAGTTCCCTAGAACGTAGAACTACTTAAACCTAACTAACCTAAGGACATTACACACATCCATGCCTGAGGCAGGATTCGAACCTGCGACCGTAGCAGTCTCGCGGTTCCGGACTACAGCACTTAGAACCGCACGGAGCAGGGTGGAGGTTCCCTGCTGTTTTGGGGTGTCATTGTGTGGGGCCGACGTACGCCGCTGGTGGTCATGGAAGGCACCGTAACGGCTGTAGGATTCGTGAATGCCATCGTCTGACCGACAGCACAATGGTATCGGCAGCATATTGGCGAGGCATTGGCCTTCATGGACGACAATTCGCGCCCCCTTCGTACACATTTTGTGAATGGCATCCTTCAGGATCACGATATTGCTTGAATAGAGTGGCCAGCATGTTCTCCAGACATGAACCCTGTCGAACATGCCTGGGATAGATTGGAAAGGGCTGTTTATGGACGACGGGACCTACCAACCACTCGGAGGGACCTACGCCGAATCGCCATTGAGGAGTGGGACAATCTGGACCAACAGTGCGTTGATGAACTTGTGGGTAGTATGACACGACAAATACAGGCATGCATCAGTGCTAGAGGACGGGATACTGGGTATCAGAGGTACCGGTGTGTACAGCATTCTGGAAGGTCTCGCTGTATCGTGGTACAACATGCAATGTGTGGTTTTCATGAGCAATAGAAAGGGCGAAATGATGTTTATGTTGATCTCTATTACAATTTTCTGTACAGATTCCGGAACTCTCGGAACCGAGGTGGTGCAAAACTTTTTTGACGTGTGCCTATAACATTTATTCAAGTTAACGACTCATCATCTACTGAAAGAAGACACAAAGGAGGTGAACAATAACACGATTACTTCATCAATAAGCCGTAGGTGCCATTATTCATTTATATACACGTATCTATTTATTAATTAGGTAAGCCAGGGAAGAGGCGTTAATCACTACTCATTTATTTATACTTATCTATTTATTAATTAGGTAAGACAGGAAAGACGCATTAGTCATTAAATGAATGGCAGACACTTTCAGCAGTGTAAGTGATAGAATTATCATCAGCGAAGAAGCATTCCGCTACTGGCAACAGTGCCAGCACCACTCAGTGTGCATGTTCTTCTAAAGTGGACACATATAACCACACCACTAACCTTTCGTTTCAGTGTGACAGTTGAATATCACCAGCGTAAAGCGTTAGACAACCTTCATCATGTTTCAGAGTTGGAAGAAAACAGTCTGCATTGTACTTTTACCAAATATTCCCCATACGTTATAATGTCCTAATACACTCCTGGAAATGGAAAAAAGAACACATTGACACCGGTGTGTCACACCCACCATACTTGCTCCGGACACTGCGAGAGGGCTGTACAAGCAATGATCACACGCACGGCCAGCGGACACACCAGGAACCGCGGTGTTGGCTGTCGAATGGCGCTAGCTGCGCAGCATTTGTGCACCGCCGCCGTCAGTGTCAGCCAGTTTGCCGTGGCATACGGAGCTCCATCGCAGTCTTTAACACTGGTAGCATGCCGCGACAGCGTGGACGTGAACCGTATGTGCAGTTGACGGACTTTGAGCGAGGGCGTATAGTGTACATGCGGGAGGCCGGGTGGACGTACCTCGAATTGCTCAACACGTGGGGCGTGAGGTCTCCACAGTACATCGATGTTGTCGCCAGTGGTCGGCGGAAGGTGCACGTGCCCGTCGACCTGGGACCGGACCGCAGCGACGCACGGATGCACGCCGAGACCGTAGGATCCTACGCAGTGCCGTAGGGGACCGCACCGCCACTTCCCAGCAAATTAGGGACACTGTTGCTCCTGGGGTATCGGCGAGGACCATTCGCAACCGTCTCCATGAAGCTGGGCTACGGTCCCGCACACCGTTAGGCCGTCTTCCGCTCACGCCCCAACATCGTGCAGCCCGCCTCCAGTGGTGTCGCGACAGGCGTGAATGGAAGGACGAATGGAGACGTGTCGTCTTCAGCGATGAGAGTCGCTTCTGCTTTGGTGCCAATGATGGTCGTATGCGTGTTTGGCGCCGTGCAGGTGAGCGCCACAATCAGGACTACATACGACCGAGGCACACAGGGCTAACACCCGGCATCATGGTGTGGGGAGCGATCTCCTACACTGGCCGTACACCACTGGTGTTCGTCGAGGGGACACTGAATAGTGCACGGTACATCCAAACCGTCATCGAACCCATCGTTCTACCATTCCTAGACCGGCAAGGGAACTTGCTGTTCCAACAGGACAATGCACGTCCGCATGTATCCCGTGCCACCCAACGTGCTCTAGAAGGTGTAAGTCAACTACCCTGGCCAGCAAGATCTCGGGATCTGTCCCCCATTGAGCATGTTTGGGACTGGATGAAGCGTCGTCTCACGCGGTCTGCACGTCCAGCACGAACGCCGGTCCAACTGAGGCGCCAGGTGGAAATGGCATGGCAAGCCGTTCCACAGGACTACATCCAGCATCTCTACGATCGTCTCCATGGGAGAATAGCAGCCTGCATTGCTGCGAAAGGTGGATATACACTGTACTAGTGCCGACATTGTGCATGCTCTGTTGCCTGTGTCTATGTGCCTGTGGTTCTGTCAGTGTTATCATGTGATGTATCTGACCCCAGGAATGTGTCAATAAAGTTTCCCCTTCCTGGGACAATGAATTCACGGTGTTCTTATTTCAATTTCAAGGAGTGTATAATGAACAGTGTAGAACCACATTCGTCGGCTCCCTTTACATGCTCCAATTGGTCAGTAGTCCAGGTCTTCTTCTTTTGGTGCACGTGAACCTACTTTTTCATATTCTCTTCGATTGGCTACAGAAGCTGTATCTTGCTACTGCACAGTCTTCCATGGCAGTTTGCTGTAATGACGAAATTAAAGATCATAATTTCGTGAGACCATACTCTTTCTAACGTGGTACATTTAAAGTAGGAAGCAAAAGACAACCTTGGAATACTCATGTTAGGGCGTTTTCTTTGCCTAAACGTATTCGTAGATAGTCATATAGTAGGGGCAGCTACCCAAGTCATAAATATATCAGTTTCGTAGTACAGCTAACTCCGTAAGTGAATTATGTCGCACGGAAATGATCTGTCACAGTTTATTCAATTCGTATAGTCATAGCGAGACCGTAGGGCAACAAGCTGCCGACGTAGACAATCTTTCTACGAATATGAGATACCAGTACCTGTTCAGAATACATTACCGTAATCATTAACAACTATATGAATACTTGCAATATTTTAAAGCATGTAGCTTGACAGTAACTTATTGCATTTGTGCCTGTAATAATGAAAGATGAGTGAGCCCGTTTCTTTACACTGTACTTCGGAACATAATTTCATAGCAACGTGTCCTTTCTCAGCACAGAACCTAACTGTTGTTAAAGACAGCTTTAGCCAAGTACAAAGAAATTTGAATTTCATCATTCTTGAGTGAGTTAGATCGTGGCTTAGTGTTTTTCCGCATATATTTACCATATCCGAAGGAGTGATTCCGGAAATGACCTTGCTGGTGATACTGCACCACAACAGCTTTTCCTTGCCACACTATTGGCGAACGATCGTGTTCTTCCAGCAGGATGTCCGTCAAGTTTTTTCCGCAGCCAAGCTTGCTTCGTTAATTATACGTTGCCACACACTCTCCCTTCACCATCTCGGCTCTTCCGTAGCAGGTGGCTATACTGCCTTAAGCTTGCGTCTTTGATCACCGGTGTAGAATTTGCTACCAGAACATTAAGTCTCCAGGCGTATCTTACCACAAACTTACAACACATACGGTACAGCTGACCGTTACATTCTTAACTACTACGCGTTATAAGAGACGAACGTACACTAACGTCAGAAGTATATGATTACTAAGGAATCTCGACAGCCGGAGTTCTATTTTTAATCTAGAGTTTCATAAACAATATAATGTGCCTTAGAAACGTTTGTATAAATCGTCGTGCAATATTTCCTCTTTTGCTGCTCTCAAAGATTTCTCGTTTATTAAGTAAAGCCGTTAGCGCTAGCTACCTTCCATTCCTTGTTTATGTAAGTTCCAGTCGCTTAATTTCACTTCACGCTTTCTTCAGTTTTCGTAGCTAACTTTCACGTTTCCTTTGTGCGACTAGTGAGTCCCAACAATTTACTGGTTAATCCACGTTCGCCTCACGCAACTTTCTCCGAAAGCTTCTCCTCCTTTCGGTTTTCCCATTTGTTTCAGCTCATTTAATATCGTCTGTATCACCTTTTACGTACTGAAAAAGTACGCCATGAAAACAGTCAGTACAAATTTATTTGTAGGCGTGAAAGAGTCCTCACTTGTTTATCCGAGGGAGCTATACGTATGAGATGCGGTACCGGACTGATGTTAAGTAGATATTATTTCAATATGGACAACAATGAATCAGTTTTCTGATCAGTGCATCCATATCTCTAACTTGCGATGAAATTAGCTATGGTTTTCGAGCGATTTTTGTCTGTCGTATCCTGCCATCAATATAATAAAGCATTGGTTGGTTTTTGATCATTATTTGTATTGTTGTCAAGAACGCTCGGATTTTTGGTACTACTATCGCGGTTTCTAAGCACAGATCTTCCCTGTTCCGAGTCCTACAGTAGTGTTGGCTACAATACCCTGAAATTTAGGGTCCTTCTGTTTGTCGATAAAGGTATTTTTCCTTCTCACACGACGACATCTTTACGTGCTGTGATTAGATTATATTACATCAGATTAATACTTGTTTCTCAGATCATCAGTACGACACTTCTTAAAGATGTGAACCGTGTCAATTTAACAATAGATCTCTTTACATGACGTAATTTAATTTTTTAAAGTAACTGTAAAATTACTGATTTATGTCTAAAATTCATCTGTTCAGCAGAATAATTTTTCATTCAGATATTCCTTTAACTTTTGTTTTGAATGCTGGTTAGCTATCTGTCAGACTTTTGATGCCATTTGGCAAGAGACCAAAGATTTCTGTGGCAGCATAATTCATCCTTTTGTGTGGCGAAATTAGATTTAACCCACATTGCTCTTGCCTCTTAATTCGGATGGGTTATTAGTAACAAATTTTGTAAGTGAATATTTAGACTGTGAAGTTGCAGTGAATATCCCTAGTTCGTTAAACAAATATCTGTAAGAAGATCTTGGGTGGACTCCAGTTATTATTCAGAGTACACGCTTTGTTGCTATAAATACCTTTTTCCTTAATAATGAATTATTCCAAAACATGATACCATAGGAAAACAGTAAATGAAACAGACATAGTTAGCTAGTGTAGCTTAAATAGTATGCTAATGTTTGTCGTCAAAATTTGCAGTAACCGTAATAGTGTAAGTAGCTAAACTCAAACCTTTAAGCTGATCATCAATGTGTTATGTGTTTTTTTTTTTTTTTCAGTTCAATCTTTCATCAACGCAAACCACAAAAAATTGTGATATGCTGACATAGATGCCTTAGCTCTGCTCATTGTCTATATTTATTAAAAGTGTTATGCCATTTACCGTACTGAACTCTATACACTGATTTTTAGCAAAATTTAAAGAGAGTACATTGGCTGAGAACTACTTAGTACTTTTCTGGAAGATGTTATTTACAGTTTCCTCAGCTATTTCTTGATAGTTGGGTGTGACTGCTATACTTGTACCACAAGCAAAGAGAACTAGCTTTGCATCTTGGTGAAAACATAGTGACAAGTCTTTGATACATTTGAATGAAAATAGGGTCCAAAACCTGAGCCCTATGGAACACTGTTCTTGATACCTCCCTAGTTTGAAGAAACTGCAGATTTTTGTGCGTCATGTGAACGTTTACTCAGCATTCTGCTCTCTTCCAGTTAAATGAAAATTAAACCATTTGTACACTGCCCCACTCATACATCAATATTTTAGCTCATCTAGTGGAACTCCGTGATTTACACAATCAAAATTCTTTGAGAGATCACAAATAATGACACTGTGCGATGTTAAGTTATTCAGAGCATTTAATATTTGATCAACGAAAGCATATATTCTGTTGAAATACCTTCCTGTGAACCAAACACGTTTTGTTGGTACCTTATTTTTACAAATATGTGAAGCTACTCTTCAATACATTAGTTTTCGAAGAATTTTCCCTAAAGCTGATAGAAGAGACGCTGACTCAAATTGTTGGCATCAGACCTATCCGCCTTTTCATGCAACTGTAGTGTATTTCAGTCTACCAGGAAAAGTGCCTTGTTTCACTCAGCTGTGACATATGTGGCTGAGAATATTACTTATCTGTTGGGACAGACATTTAGTACTCTGTTGGAAATGTCATCAGTTCCATGCCGGCTTTTACTTTTGAGTGAGTTTACTGTGTTCCTAATTTCAGAAGGAGAGGTGGGCAGATTTCCAATTTTATCAGACTGCATTTTTGCTATCGAAAATCTTAGAACTGTCGTGGAAACCCTTTTACATGACGAGAAAATTACGGTGACTATTTACCACATCAGTCGTGATCGGACTCTTTTTCTTCGGGAATAGGTGGGATACTGCTTTTCAGACTGTCAGCGTGGCGGGTGCGAGGTACAGCGATATATTCCATGGCTGATAAACACCTGTAGGAAGCTACTACTTTTATGCAGGATGACGCTCCACCCCTTACTGCTACACTTGCGGATGATCGCTTGCGCTCGTCGTTTGGTGAGTATCGCGTGCTGAGCCGCCACTTCATGCGTTGCCTTACAGGTCCCATGAGCTCAATCCCTATGATTACTGGTTGTGGGGTTACCTGAGGGACAAGGCTATCGCTATTTTCCGATCTCATTACGGTTTCTAAAAGACAATATCCGGCGACAGTTTCTCATCATACCTACTGATATACAGTGCTGTTCACAACATTGTCCCTCGACTACAGATGTTTTTGATGAAAGATGGGCGACATGTTGAGCATCTGTTATAATTAACATAATCTTTGTTAAAAATTAGTTGCTGTGTTAATTATTAATTTTGTTCACTTCTCTTTTTTCAGTAATGCCCCAAGTGATTTCAAGGATTTGCATCAGTTTTCACCTCTCTACCTACATTATTCCGTAAAGTATTGAGTTTTCAAATGTTAACGGTCTTTTGAGTCATCCTGTATTTGACTGTTTCATGCTCATTACTCTTTCTGGTTAGTAAATGTATTTCCATTATCCGGTTACTAGTTATTTTTGTCTGTTTAGTAACCCATGAATTTTTACATGATTTATCACAGTTTTATTTCGAACGTATCTGGAAGTGGGTTATATTTAAAATCAGTATGAGGTATGGCTCTGAGCACTATGGGACTCAACATCTGAGGTCATCAGTCCCCTAGAACTTAGAACTACTTAAACCTAACTAACCTAAGGACATCACATACATCCATGCCCGAGGCAGGATTCGAACCTGCGACCGAAACAGCAGCGCGGTTCCGGACTGAAGCGCCTAGATCCGCTCGGCCACACCGGCCGGCAGTATGAGGTACTCGGTGCACTAAATCCCAGCGGAAATACTGCAAGTATTCCCTAAACCTTGCCCTTCCTAAAATTTCAAATGAACGCACTGTTTTGGAGGCGTATTTTGTGTTACTGTATAGAGCCACGTCATGTACTTTAACAAGCTGTGCATCGTGATCAGAAAGACCATTCTAAACAGGGTCAATGTTCATCTGATTAAATTTATCTTGGTCTATGAAAATATTACCTATCAGTGTGCTTCTTTCCTGTACCACCCGAGTAGGAAAATTAGTAATTGATGTCAAATTGAAAGAGCGCAGTAATATTTCAAGGTCATTCTTCCCATCAGACTCTTTGAGAAAATATACGTTGAAATCCTCACATATAATAATTTGTGTCCCTCTTTCTGAAAGATAACACAACAAAGAACTTAAGTTTTTTAGAAATGGCTGAAAAATTCCGATTGGGGAATTATAAAAGTAACATTGTTTACTTTGAGCTTACAGCGCACAGGCTTCCATATGTTGATCTACACAAAAAATTTTACGTTTTAAATTTTTCACCCAATGATAGCATTTAACTACAGCAGCTCCTCCTTTCTCCCCCTTGTCTCTACTTACGTGTGGTGAAAACTTATATCCACTTACATGTACCTTTTCCGTATCTGTGGCTACATGATGTTCAGACCAGTATAGTATATGTATTACATCCTAAGTTTCTAAACCTTACAGACAAACAAGACACATATCTACTTTGTTTTTTAATTCCCTAATTTTCTGCTGCAGTATACTAACATAATTTATCACTGTACTTTAACGAGAGTCTTCTGATATTTTAACATCTGCCGTACCTGCCTGTCTCAGCTTATGATCTTAATTATGTTCAATGGTGAACCATTGGACACCGATCTCAGCCTAAAAAAAGGTACTCCGATAAGTTGCAGTCCCCCCCCCCCCTTCCTTTCGGAATTTTGCTATCAACCCAGCCAATTTAATATTGAGATGCCGACCATGTGTAGAAAAATACCATGTACTAACAGCATCAACAGGAACCAAATCCATGTCTGATCGAGCAGCCGCATGAAGCATCCGATCTATCTCCGTACTGATCCTCCTTACAGAGTTGTTTAACTGGGACCGATCATACCGCACGGCAACGGGCAACAACCAAACATCTTCATGGTTCGCTGCAGAAGCTATTTTTAGCAGTTCATTCTCAGTATTGTAGCCGTGAGCCCTATCAATACTGTTTCCAGCTACATTCACTATAACAACATGATCCTTCCTTGTAAAGCCCTTGCGCAAACAGCCTACATTCTCTACCACTTGGCTAAGACGTGCTCTCGGCTTCAAAGCGTTAGATACCTAGTACCTCTCACCAAATTTTTCCTACAAAATCTAGCCAACATCTCCTCCATGGATACTTCCTAACAACAGAACTTTCCTCTTATTATCTACTTTTTTGAATTAACTGAAATAACAAGGCAAATATATTTTTTGTGCCAATGATGAAACTAACACATACTGTTCTCTTTCTCTGGTACCTATTTCCTGCTACAACTCACCAATTGCTTTCGTCCCTCTCCATTCTTAACCGCACTTCTACCTACAACTATCCAGTTCAGTCCTAAATACTCTAATCTTCCCTTCCTGTTCAGCTACTTTCCTTTCCCTTGAACACAATTTGCTATACTATCGAACAGCCTCATTTACTTTTCCAATTCCAATCCACTATATTCCCTCCAAGGAAACCATCTTTCACAACACCTTCATAGAATCCCAGAACTAACTTCCCCGCGGAAGCTGAAACACTTCGCACTTACGGTCGCTTACACATTTATTTACGAAATTTAGTTAAATTATAACGATAACATTCTGTTAAGTACATATTACAGGAGACGATAAAGTTATGTAGGACACACAAATGTACGTTTGTTAATATAGTACGGTAATGCGTTTAAAATTGTGGTAAAACCCTAAACTCGTACACCCGAAAAATTAGGACTAAAATCACGGAAGTGCGATACAGACTTCGCGATTTTTTAAAAGAAACAAAAGATAGAACTTTAAACATTCAGTTACTCGAGTAGATAAGGCTGTTTTCAATTAATAATTACACAGACGTCTTAAGTTTGTGTAAACCTACTTGTGGAATATGCGCAATCCCGTCCTTAACAAATGTCTTTTTTCTCGAAAATTACGTTTTAAAAAGTGAAATCTTCAATAGACAGGTTAGAGAACGCACTTCTTTATGGTGTCATACTAACTTAATTAATAGCTACACAAAATTAACTACTTGTCTTTACTAGCTCAATATTCCAGCCTCTTCCGTCTGGTTCAGGGCTGCCAATATTTGCTAAGTGGAAGAGTTGTGTCTCAGTCGTATATATATATATATATATATATATATATATATATATATATATATATATATATATATATATATATATATATATATATATATGTGTGTGTGTGTGTGTGTGCGTAGAGTTTCGTCATATTTGTGTTATATGATGATGCATGAAGGGAGATGGTGAAACACGTTGCCGGCACGTAACATACGTTCTCGAATTGCACCAAGGGGGCCTACGGGTTTCACGTCCCTGTCCCATGGCGGGTCACCGTCAACAGTATCATGTGCTCGTACTTCAGGAGACACTGAGGAGAGATTTTGAATTTAATCCAGCACAGTACCGCAAAGGCTGGTGAGAAAAGTATTACATCACCACATCTCATGCCCTTGCTGGCGACAACTTGTGATGAAAATTTCTTCCATTTCCAGAAGTCGAACCGACCACCTACGAGCCGAACTCAACCGCGCAGACTTACAGTAGCAACCTCACTGTCAAATATGAGTCAAAATTTCACGATGAGTGTTCGCGAGGCAAGAATCGGCATTTACCAGCTTCCTTTGACTAATAGACGTGACAATAAATCATACTCTTCCTTTATTCTAACGTTCTTTCTTTAGCCAAGGATAGATCTTCACATTTTTGTAGCGGTGAATGCCGCGACATCGTCATCATTTATTACGAGTTTATGAATGTTTACTCTATCAATGAAATCACAGTTTCTGTACACCATTAATGGTTTCGATTATCATGTAATCATCTTGAGAACATGTTAATCCTACGCTAGTATGTTTAATCTTTTTTGGCTGTTGAACAATATGCGACGTTAAAACTGAACTCGAATCAGTAATTAACTGTAATAACTGCAGTTATGGGGGATGAATAAAAGTTTCTTCAACAGAATCAAATCATGGTAGAGTTCTGCATCGCGATACACTGTCGTGTTTTACGTCGATCATTACTTCTGACGTCACAGTTCACAAGATCCTACGATTTAATTAATGTCCGACGTAACTAGGTATAAACTTCCAAAGTATCTCCGGAGCACTGCACTTCATCACTTCACTTCGCAGCTTCTTCTAGTATATGGCCGATAAACTGAAGGCACTGTGTTGGTAGTTCTCGACCCTCGAATCGACCCCAACTCCTGATATCTCTAGGCATGATTCATTACATTTTAGCGTAATGGTTGTCACAGGGAAACGTAATGGGATTGAACAATCCAAGAAATTTAAACTCCTTTTTCTTTCAGATGTACGTTGTCTATATTTCTTTGTTTATGGCAATTTCAATGATTCATTAATTAGTGTGTGTTTTTTCCTCGAGAATTTTTAGACTGGAGTGAAATCTTGGGAATCCACTGATTCACACTAACGCTACGTTCCTTAGCAGTGTCGAGTCATCCTTGGAAGTAAATAGGTCCGATGAAACCATAATTCTAATTTAAACTTTCATTTCGTTTCTCTTTCCCATTATCAATTCATTTAAATTAATTGTAAATTATGAATTAATTAAATTTCAAGTTGCACGGTAGAAACCGCAACTAAATTAAGTGGGAAGAATACTGTGAATAGTTTTTCAGATTTTCCGTAGCTTCTTTAGCAGTATGGCTCCTCATGTCGAACCGCTAACAAGCTGCCGGCGGGTCACGTAATATCGGAACCAGTTTGGAGTACATCGACATTTTTCCCGCTGACCTTGAAGGGCCAATTAACATCAATTGGACCCATATGCTGTAATCAGGTAATTCGTATACAATTACTGGACTTGGTACGGCAGTTCAAAGGAGAATGCCGGCTGATATTGGATCCAATCCATGTGATCTACGCCACCCAAAAATGACGGCGCCGAAATTGTTTCTTGTGGCGAAGCAGCGGCAATAAGCGATACAATTTTCGCAGCAGAGCTGTGGACACTGGCTTTCGAAAGGAAAACAGAAAAATTTTCGAAATCGACCGTATATGAATTCTTCTTCTTAATACTGTAGAATATAGTTAATGACGTGTATCATATGACAAGAGAAATATTCCGTATCCACTTGGTGTTACTGGGGAAATATATACAGATAATTACAGTTCGTTTGTATAGTGTAGTGCACGTTAATATACCACAGAACATTCCAAGAAGCGGAATGAAATTATTCTGCAGGGAGAAAGTTCCATGCAGTCGACGAACTCTAAGAAGAAAGAACAATATCGCTGGGTCGACGTTAGGAAAACTCTTGTCAGAAGGGCCCTGTTTTTAATAAACTCTCGCAGGATCATTTACATTATTATAACGGTAACTTGAATTTTCCGGCACGTAACTCTGAAGAGAATATTGGTGTATTATTTCTTTTTAAGTGCCTGTATGGGAACCAGTGACATTAAACGAGGACGTGAATACTTTTAAAAGTACTTTTTTTCCCGAAGTAAGGCAACTGAAAGTTAATGAACGGGAGAAATTTTAAATGAGTGAACTGTTTACGCAAGCAAGTGGTAATTTATTAAAGAATTTATACAAGCAACAGTAATTCATTAAGGAATACGAAGTTAGGAGAAAAATTAATATTTATTGCCTGTTTGGAAAACCTGGGAGCAACTCACGCGATGAGGCGTTTTGCCGTTGGCAGAGAGATAATACTTTTACTGTGAGGTCAAGCGGAAATCGCCAGTATCCTATTTCCACTATGTTGTGTGTTAGTTTCGGATAAATCTCTCATCATCTACTATCTGCCTACTCATATCTGTCCAGAGTACAAGCTTGTTGAACATTTTCGTCAAAAAGTCGTACTTTTGAACATGTTGCATGTGACAAACATAGCGAAGAGGTGTTTGCTGTCAAGGTAACTCCGTTTATAGACATCGTAAAACAGGACACTACTTGGAAAGACTGTTTGGAGATTGTAAGTGTTTTTCTTTCTTCTTTTTCTACTATTAGAGACGTGATTTGCGAAAATCGCTCTGATTCGTACGAAGACGTGTATAAATTATCGCCTATTGGCTATTTCTGACAGGTATTGTTAAAAATTTATTCAAGAAGAATATCGACACAATCAGAAACATAGAGAAATATTGTCATTATAATATAACTTTTTTCATATACGTTGTCATGAAGATTAAAATGATTACGGCCACTAAACAGCATATGAGGTTTATTGTGATGACTCAAAGAGTAAGGAAGCTATTAACCCATTAATGTGCAGTTTTCTTCAGACTGGAGTGAGCCTCAAAAGCCATCATGATTTGGTTGAAAGAAACTGATTCTTTTCCTCAGCTGTTGCTTTATTTAAAATGTGGAATTACATCGCACGTTTTACCAGTTTACACATGTTGGTTATTTCCAAGTTTAACAAGGTGATACATAAACTAAAATAGAAACTATGGTAAATGGATCAAAAACAACGCAGAGCGCTAACTTGGATCGTGACGTATTGACAAGGTCATAATTTACAAGAAAGTTTAACATATAATTTGAATAACAGTTTCTTAGATGACCTTCATATCCAATATAATGCCTTAGCGGAATGAATGTAATGTCAGAAGGACATTCAAATACTGTAGCATATTCCACACACCAGTATTGGTGGGAGACAGTAAATCTTTGACAATGCCAACAACTACAACTGTCGAAACGACTGAAAACTGATCAAATAACTGTCCACAGGAGAATCAGAGAAGAAAAGAAGGCACACCACGAAAGCGTCAACGAATTGCAGTCAGTTTAATTACGAAACACTTTAGTTGTCAGTGACTTCGCATAAGAGAGAGAAAACTACAGCTCAAATGCTAAAGCTCATACATTTGTTTACACCTATCTTAATCGAACACAACAGACAGTAGCCTACGGTTAAGGAAATTAATCCGGGAGCACCTCGAACGAACGCTACAAACATGGTACTCCATTATTAACCTTTCTGTGAGATATTCTGATTAAAGATTCATGGTTACACGAGCTTATTTTCTGTGCAGAAAAAAATCCATTCGTACAGATAAAATATGGTGAGGGTATACGGTTGTTGTTGGAAATGTCTAGCTTTACTGGAATTTTTCAGGTGGAATTACTAACACAACACGTCCATAGGAAGGGCACATACGGCTTATCAATAGCTTTCACACTTTGATGATGTTTGAATCACTGACATAAAGTACGTGAGAGCATCGTATAGATAGATTGTGCGTAGAATTGGCTGTAGTGCTATGACTGCAGAACGAGTGGTGACGTAGTGAACTCAGACCGACAGTGTGGCAAGAGGTTTAGGCATAGGTCCTTCCAGAGCAGTGATTCCCAACCTTCCTTAGACCATTACCCCAGAGTGCAGTCAGACATTAGCTAGTTCCCCGACCCCCCTTTCCCCTGCAGCCTGTTGCCTCCCCCCCCCCCCCAACCACACTATTTCCAACTTTAGCACCTAACTAAATTGTACAATGGAAGAATTTTCTTGGAACACTTTTATTTTTAAGACGATGAAAGATGAATTGCATTTAGTTTGTTTGTATGTGTGTGTGTTAGAATGAATAACGAAGGAATTGATGGTGCATCGAAAGTGCTACCCACAATTCCTTCTCAGAAAAGAAAGGTAACTGTCCACAGTGAGGGTACACACTTGTTACAAAACTTGCTGCTCCAGCATTACTCCTCTCCAATGCGGCACTTGCTTGACTGCACACTGCAACCCCATTTGAAATAAATAAAGTTCAGATGTGTGCACTACATTAACTGTTCGTAAATCACTTCATTGCTGGACTCCTTACTTCCGAACTGTCAGGAGTTGGACGACTTCCGACTGTTAATGCCTTGTGTCTAACCACGTTAATAATAATAATAAAACTGTTTACAGCACTACAATAGCCCTTATGTTGTTACTGCTGTGTCATACTGTCAATTAATTCATTATCTGTATCGAAGCAAGCAATGAAGCAATCTCTGGACTACAGCTTGGTGAAGACATTTTCGTAGGATAGTTAGTATTTGCTACATATATGTCTCTTTTTTTATCATCTGCGCTGTACGGGACAAAGCACAAAATGTATGTGTAGTGGGTGGACTATGCAGCGAACCTGTAACCTCCACCCCATTAATGCTACTAACTGAGAAAAAGTAATTATTGGTAACTTATAAGTATTAGAGTCTTACAAAATTGTGATATTAGTAGTGATATTTTGAAAAAAAATTAGTTTCGTGACTGAAACAGAATCAAATCGTTAAGTTTTTACTCCTCAGATAATTTCACTTTACCCCTCAGGTGGTAATAACCCCCAGGCTGGGAACCACTATTTTAGAATGGTCGCAGCACAAGAAGAAAGTAGGTATATTCCACTGGTTCTGACGAACAGACAAATTACAATGGATAAAATCCGAACAGCCAGTATCAGTTTACTGGAAGATGGATTGAGACCTCGATTTGCTATGCTTTGCTTACCGCTGACATCAAACCAAAGATAGGTAGTTGTGTAGTGGAGAGCCACAGACAACTGTGACGTTAAGTGTCGTTTTGTGGTGTTCTGTGACGGGCCTCGCTACTCTTAATGGAAGCCAGGCGGACACCGTTTCCATTAATGAGCCGGAGGAAAGTCATAGGAGGCTGCGATTATCGAGACCCATACCTCTCGAAACTCTCTAATCATGCTTTGGGAAACTATTGGATGTGACACCAAGACTGGCTTGGTAATTGTTAAAGCGAGGCTGATAGCTCGACACTACATGATAAAAATTAAAAACCCTGTTGTCATATCCGTCATAACTAGAGTACAAAATGGCATATTCCAGAAGGATTATACAAGATTCCATACTGGTTTTCACACCACAAACGTCTCGAGGAATGTGCAGATTTTTTACTAGAATGCTAGGTAATTTAATTTGCCTCTCGTAGACCATGACTCAAGCATTTACGTCTGCAACTACGACCGGGGCGCTGGGCCAATAACCCGTGTTTCGGGACACATCGGTGGCGCTTGGCGCGCCGCTTACGTGACCTCAGCCACAACTAGATTTGCCTTCTCATATATGAAAGATGACCATCCGGCCTGGCTGGGCACTTCACTAAACTGGGCTCAAAATCGGCGTCCACAACGTGTTTGCTTCTACTGGGAGGCTGCCAGCGTTCCTCCACCATTACGACGGGAGCGACATCTGCAGTCCAACCGCATCCTCCATGGGCCAGGGATGGAGCGAACAACCTCTCAGTTCCGATTTACCCAAGTCCAGTCGTCCGGATAGCGCCAACCACGCCGAGTGGCGCACGAGAGCTCATTCTGACAGCAGTTACAAGTTAAACTCGGCCCCATGACACAGCACAGAGGCAGGACGATGCACTCATAAGAAAATCGCTACCGACCCATAGTAACGAAAAGCGCCAACAGCGACGCATCGTCGCCTGATCGCCCCGGCCCCTTTCATCGGCCGTCGTTGCCCGTCCACCTTCTGTAGATGCTGTAAGATGAGTTACAAACCCATTAAGCACTTGTCACCGATGGCTGCCTACGCGTTTTGCACATACCCACACTCACCGCCAGGAACCGCTCGCCCACACCCAGCCTACAGCCTTTACGTGTGGTATCAGGAGATCTGTTGACGTTGTAATGGTGACAGCGTCAGTGGCAGTGCAGCAGTGGCGTCCAGCGAAAGTGTACGAATAGTTTTTTGTTGAGGACAACCGCAACTCAAGTAATCCGTGTTTCTGAAATAAATCGCTTTCAGCTGTATGTGAACATTTACGGGAACACAAATTTCTTACACAGCGAAGTAAAGGGGCAGACCTGAAACATTATGGTGGAGACTGAAATTATGCGTAGTCTAAAGCTATACCCCACCACATCCTTAACAATCAGGTTGGGTTAAGGCATTACAGTACGATGTCGCATTTTGATTGCCTTTCAAGGACATAATGCAATAGTTGTTCTACTGCTTCGTTTCTGGTCATAGCCTTGTTATACGCTCTTGCGTTTGGTCTGTTTGGTTTTAGATATTCTTACGACGAAGTACTTTATAGTTTATATGGTTGTGCTGCGTAATGCGGGTCTCAGTCAAATGGTTCAAATGGCTCTGAGCACTATGGGACTAAACTTCTGAGGCCATCAGTCCCCTAGAACTTAGAACTACTTAAACCTAACTAACCTAGGGACATCACACACATCCATGCCCGAGGTAGGTTTCGAACCTGCGACCGTAGCAATCGCGCGGTTCCAGACTGTAGCGTCTAGAACCGCTCGGCCACCTCGGCCGGCGGGCCTCAGTCATTTCCAAGATATTTTGATACGTGCGAAAATGTTTGTAACTTTCTCCACTATGTGTATAGTGCCACTAGTGTCCTCCGTGATACACATGAGCACGTTCGCTAGCACTGTGGGCCTGCATGGTGAGGTGGTTGGAGAGTTGCTATTGACCGTTTCCCGATATTAAGTGAGTTTTATTAACCACGGGATTTCAGTGTTGATAGCTGTGGATTTTTACCTTTCCTTGTTTTCTTATTTTGCTCTTTTCATTGTAGGTAAATGCGCTCTTAACGTGTCAGTTTTTCAGCAGTTCAGTATGAACTATTTCGCCCTGCTTATTGCGTGTAACAGTATTTTATTTTGAGATGGTTGAGTCCCTCTCCTTCCTGTATCAGGAGTTAAAAGTTCTACTGAGTTGTGAATATTTTATACTGGTTCTCATAGAGCCTAGATTGTCAGAGTAGGTATATGTTTTTCTATCATAATATCGAGTGGACTGTTCCTGTCTTGCAGACGCACACCTGAAGATGTTATTTGACATCATGAAACCGATCGTGTTCCCGTAAAAGTTCATATGCAGCTGAAAGCTGTTTGTTTCAGAAATATGAATGTACTCAAGTAAGTGCGGACTTCGAAAAAAATGGTTCAAATGGCTCTGAGCACTATGGGACTTAACTGCTGAGGTCATCAGTCCCCTAGAACTTAGAACTACTTAAACCTAACTAACCAAAGGACATCACACACATCCATGCCCGAGGCAGGATTCGAACCCGCGGCCGTAGCGGTTACGCGGTTCCAGACTGTAGCGCCTAGAACCGCTCGTCCAACAGGCCGGCGCGTAATTCGAATTTCTTTCTGTACGGGCCTGTACAGGTGCTTCCTGTCTCGCCGTTTTCTCTTTTACCGTATGTGCTATATTGCGCGTTTCTGGAGGTAATAAATAGGCAAAAATCAGTTCAACACTTGCTGAAGCATTTAGCTCAAGTGCAGACTGATAAGGTGGATTTATGCAGGGATGTAGACAGGGTGAAGGAGGAAAGAGGTACACAGTCAATTCCTAACATATTCACATCTATTCTAGATTAAAGAGCCGCCTCATTAGTGCACCCATTTTGGGGTAAAATTCAGGAAGATGTATTTTATACACAGCTACCAAATTAGTGAACTAGAAAGAAGAGAAGTTGTTAAATATTTCTCTGCTGAAATTAGCAGGTGATGCTAGAGTATACCACGTATTGTGTAAAGCGAAGTTGCAAGCTGTCACTTGCTTTAATCATAAATATATGTCTGAGTGATGCTAAATGTTATTATCTTTACATAAAGAAATGTTTCATCTCCTCAATAACCTTCGAATCGTGAGCTTCTCTCTTAATTTTTATACGAAATTAGTGAATTTATTGTTGACAGTTTTGTTCCCCATGTCTCCAGTCACTTTCAGAACACAAATTAATAATCAACTCAACTATTTTAATTAGACTGAATTTTGAATTGTTGGTGTACCCATGTATCACCACAACAAAATAAAAACAGTGAATAGTTGAGGAAGTATGAATGAGAACAGCGGCGTATTTAAGTTTACAAAAATAATGAGAGATTTTTATTAATCCCTTTATAACTATAATGAGCTGATGAATCTAGCAAAAAAATGAAAAATAAAACGCAGAAAGGGATGGTACTTGATTGGCAAAGCAATCAAGCTCCGCGGATTGGCGTCTTGATTATTAGAACGTGGGAAACTTCGCCATCAGAGTCCTGAAATCATGGTAGGTTTCAGTGTGAGGTGCACCCGTTCACTGGTCTGGCCAAACCAGTTTGATTCACAGACACGGATACTGAGAACAAGTAAGTTCAGCCTCGTCACACACTATGGCCGAGATGATAAGCAGTTCCACTGTCGGTACAGTTAGAAACTTCCACTAGCCCTTAGTCCATCTCAAGCAGCAGACCACAAGTCTCACCCACTAGGGAAAGACATGAAGTTCTCCACCAGAGGAAGATCAGACGATAAAGAAGGCGAAGAGTCATTACCAGTTTCCACCAAGCCTCAGTATAGGAACTGAATTAGCAAAAACAAATCACCTCCATATTGAAAAAAGCAATTGAACCCCCCTCAACTCATTGAAACTCCCCTGTTGACTGTTATGTTGGCCTGGTAGCAAATCCAGACACTGGGGCTTCCCACGCTGGGAGTGATAGCCTCTGCTTTGCATATCCTAAGAGTAGCTAATCAGTGATTCAAAATATCCCTTGTCTGAAAAAAGAAGATTTTAGACTAGCGAGGCGTCATTTGTACGGCAAGGATGGTCATGTTTCGGCAAAAAACGTCTACCTAGACGGACCGGAGTCCCTCGTTTATGGAGGGTTCTAATCTTTCCTCTCCGACCGTTTCTAGTTTCTGAAAGAAGGCTGTTAAGCTTCCCAGACAGTCATGCCCATGAAATATACGTTTTCACCTCTCGCTAAAAGAACCTGGTGGCTTCCTGGAATCAGGACAGTTATAGTCTTGCCTCCACTCAATACGTGCACCAGCACTCTATCCCTATCGTCCCAGCTTCTAGCATGGGAATGCTAGAAGATTTATGACATTCCCACCATTTGTAAAAAAGTTCAGATTACTGCAATCTCTATTAAATGGCTTCCTCCACCCACTTTCTGCCGACAGGCCACTTTCTCTATGGGCTGTGGCCTGGCTCAGGTAAAATGTTTTGCAAACTAGCGCCCTCCTGCTCCGACCCTAAATGGAAAGTGTGGAGCACCATGACCCGACGTCCCTCTGCAGGTACATTGGACTGGGCATTTCTTCCCAGAATCACTCACACAGCCAAGCATTGGACTCACTATTCATGGCTCGGAATCCATCTTTCTCCCTTTCCTCTGTCCACTCCATTACATCCCCTTTGCAAGCTACACATGCAGTTATATGACCGTTCTCCCCACAATTTCCTTATGTAAAAAGTCTTACAACACATATACCAAATTTAGTACTGGGGAACACCGCCATCATGAACTAAAATATGAATACTAATCATACTGACGGTGTTGTTAAAGTGAGAGAGTGGCGTGGCACCTCTCGCTACCTCCCTCCCCATTATCCATTAATTTCTACATAGGGAGTGTCACACTTCTGTAAAGAGATTAGTGTGACACGGAGCAGAAAAAATTATGACACTAACTGGCTCTTTGAGAATGGCATGGCGCACCATGACACCTCTGCCAACCAAAATAACAGAGAAAGTCACGCACTGTCTTCATTTCATTCAACCAGGGGTCATACACACACTTACTGCTTCATGCTTGATAAAGTTTTGTGAATGTATGGGTGTCACAGTTGTTCCTGTGGACCCTCAGGTGTTTGACATACACCGCTGTCCGTAGATACAATGACTGAATGGTTAGAAAGGTAATGCAGACATTTAAATAATCAATTCATACCGTTGCTGATTGATTTCCCTAACCTCAATACAGTGTCGTTGAGCACTGAGCATTCTCTGTCTCAGAGATTATTTCACCTCTGCCCAATCATTCACAGTCATTCAATCTTTCGTAGAGACAATAGCATGACAAATTCTATCCAAGTGTTCAGAAAATCTAACTCGTTTCTTAAAACAGAGTGTATGCTGTTAACGCGCAATGAACAAAATTTAAATGACATGCGTAAAACCTTCCACAAACGACAAAGGCAAAATAAAAGCATGAGTCAGTTACAAAAGATGGTTTGAATATTAGTGTACTTGTTGTGTGTGATCTTTTTTCCGTTTAATTTTAGATGTGAGTGACCTTGTATTCCAGTGTGCATCTAAAATGGTGTTGCCCCTCATGACAAACATTGTTGTTGTTGTGGTGTTCAGTCCTGAGACTGGTTTGATGCGGCTCTCCATGCTACTCTATCCTGTGCAAGGTTCTTCATCTCCCAGTACCTACTGCAACCTACATCTTTCTGAATCTGCTTGGTGTATTCATCTCTTGGTCTCCCTCTACGATTTTTACCCTCCACGCTGCCCTACAATACTAAATTGGTGATCCCTTGATGCCTCAGAACATGTCCTACCAACCGATCCCTTCCTCTAGTCAAGTTGTGCCACAAACTTCTCTTCTCCCCAATCCTATTCAATACCTCCTCATTAGTTATGTGATCTACCCATCTAATCTTCAGCATTCTTCTGTAGCACCACATTTCGAAAGCTATAACAATCATAGTATCAAAGAAAAGTTAAAACTTAACTTTAACCTAATAAAATAAATACACAGGACACACAAAAATAAGAATTAAAAACATAAACATTTTGAGTCTCCTACTGCTCCGTTCTCAAGTGTCTTTAGGGATTCCAAAAATTAACTTCAACATTAGATGGACAAATAAACACAGCACTACACTCAAGGGGTGTGTAACATATTGTATGTGGCAGGTGTCGTGGGTCAGTTGGTGCTAAGAGAAGAGTTACCCCTTTACCTAACATCAGCCATGTAGGCAACAGTGTCGTGGGCAGGGCCTGTCTCCGGTCTATGGCAGCAACAGGTAGGTGTCTGGACTATCGACAGACCAGAGATGGGGCAGCAGAGGATCAACAGTTGCTCTAGTTGAAGTTAGTCCTCCACCACAAGTTGTCAGTGTTGTGGCAAGTGTTCAGAGATGCCAATCGCTTGGTCCAGCGCTCTCTAATCCCTCCTTTCTGGTCAGCGTCAGCGTTACATTCAGGTAGGGTCCCTCTAGACTCTTGCATCAGACCGCCGTGGTCCCAGGTGGTCTGCTACTCACTTGCCATTTGGAACGCTGTAGTCCTCTGCACAGTCCTTAGACCATGTTCTAGTGCCGTGTTTTTACAATGAAGTTTCACAAAAACACATACATAGAAAATCATAGCAAAAATATGAACTGTTGGTCATTTAACTTTACCATATTCCTAACAGAAAAAAGTGCCTTACTATTTTTTTTCATTTAAATAATACACAAAATGCCGATGGTTAATTGCTTATCTAAAAGACATAAAATGTTCATTTTCAGGTGGTGAAGCCGTGATGCTGTTGTGTATATTAGTGTTATGTTAGTTTCCCAACAACAGTAATGCACTCCACAGCCTGCACATTAATACTTCAAGCTCTCCCACACCATGCAGCACTTACTTTCAATTATTCTACCTCTTACCAAGTTTAGCTACTTCAAAACCTTTCTACTTTACGCTCTTCTCCTGATGGCCACTTACTGGATGGTGACGCTGATGCAGATATCTGGCGCCGAATCTAGGTCGCATACTGCTCACCGCCATCTGTTCACTCATCTCTGTTTACCAACTCACCTCCCTTTTGGACACTTACCAATAACTCTCAAAAATCGACGTACAGATATCATCAATTAACAGCTGCTCCAATGACATAAAAAATACCAGGTCTTTTTAATAGTTTTTAGTGTATAAAAATTTGTATCTTCCGGTTTCATTTGATCCCAATCGCCATTTCCTTCCTCTCCACCAGCCATGACTCGCACTTGACATTCTCTCGCCACGGAATACAAAACTTTGCCGATAACGCACCTATGACTCTGGCGATCCACAATCGAACTACCACAAAAAAATGGTTCAAATGGCTCTGAGCACTATGGGACTCAACATCTTAGGTCATAAGTCCCCTAGAACTTAGAACTACTTAAACCTAACTAACCTAAGGACATCACACACACCCATGCCCGAGGCAGGATTCGAACCTGCGACCGTAGCAGTCCCGCGGTTCCGGACTGCAGCGCCAGAACCGCTAGACCACCGCGGCCGGCGAACTACCACAAGGCAAACATCATCGGACTACTGGCGATAATCCAGAAGCGATAACAACAGACGAAAAAGTACATCAGCGAAAAATATCGCACCATAGGTGACACTCGAAAACTATCCCTGAAACCTGTGAAGATACCTGTACGTCACAAATTTGCGGTAATTATCAAAGTGAAAATGATGAAGAGAAAACTACCAACGCCAAACTCAGTGATCATATGTCACAAGAGAAGCCCTTACCAGAAAATTATACTAATAAATCACCCAAGAAGTTAAGTACAAACAAGTAAAAAACAATACACTAAATGACTATATAAATGAATCGGTAACAAATGAATCTAAAGACTAATTTAATGTCTTACTGCACAAGTTTTATTCTATGACGTGTTTCACACGGCAGATATGATGAATCCCTAAGGACTTCTTCGATTTCAAAGTTTCTACTTCCACCGTGTTTGGATGAGCTATCCTACGAACTAGAACAGTTCCGATATGATTTGGTAAAATTTGCGGAACAGATGCTCCTGACGAGAACATTTTGTCAATTTGAAACTCTCGTATCCGATCTTTCCTGTCCCACGCATCCTTTCTCTTCGTATCTGCCAACCACAGACTTCTGAGAGCCAGTTCTACAATATTTTAATGTTGTTTCCGGGTTCGCGGCGGAAAGTCAATTACCTCGCGAATCAGGGCATTGGGCTGCCTATTTTTAATACGGTCACTGCTGCCATTCTTCTGACACCGTGTGGCAGCTCATTCATTACGTCGTAGAAATAATGTAATAAGGTATCCCAGGTAGCGTGCCTTTTCGAGCAGTAGATGCGTCAGAGATTCCCGAGTCTTTTCATTATTCTCTCCATCGACAACGACCGGGGATGCCTTATGGATGCATACCTTTGTCTTACCTTGAGCCGTCTCAACATGGCCTTCCATTTATTTGAACTAAATTGGGGTCAGTTGTCGGAGATGATTCTGTTCACATGTGTTACTTGTGACAGTAAATCTTTGTAAAAAGTTTTGTTCACAGTTTGCTCGGTAGCTTTCTTCAGCGACGACAGTGTGACGTATTTAGATGTTAGCTCCACGACAACTAATATGTAGCAGTGCTCCTCAATCGTGCGTGGGGGAGGCCTCATGAGATCTGTGGCAACTATATGCTTTTATCTCGTCGGTATGATAGGGTACTGTGGCGCCGACTGTTAAGTGTTTCGAGTTCTGATATGCCTTACACACCGCCAGTACTCGCCTTAGCCTCCTTTCC
Source organism: Schistocerca nitens (assembly GCF_023898315.1). Taxonomy (NCBI): domain Eukaryota; kingdom Metazoa; phylum Arthropoda; class Insecta; order Orthoptera; family Acrididae; genus Schistocerca; species Schistocerca nitens. Next base: position 439,303,478 of record NC_064616.1, on the reverse strand, counting down.
ATATCTTTGAAACTACACTGTGTGCGTTGCATCAAATAACACTTTCTGGGTCCGAAGTGCGCGTAACTAAAGTGTGTGTGCCATATCACTGTATTTACGAGGTCATTAGGGAATCAGACGCGCCACGATACATCTTCCTCTTCGCCAAGGTAGAAAAGCACTCCTTTACATAACAAATAGAACTGCCTAATCTTTGTTTCTCTACGGTCTCGACTTTCCACGTGGAAATTGACAGAGCTGGGTCTTTCTCCTGTTCTATCCCGACGTCTTTCAAGCTCCCTATCACATAATTTTCCAATTCTACATTTTTTGTATAGTATAGACTGGAGTGCTCCTCCTGCAATGAATTCACAATATTTCTCTCCAACCCTATAGGTGGCCGCAGCAGCGGAGTGGCGATATTCCCTTCCCTAGGTAAGTGAGTGATTGTAAAATCAAATGCTTGTAATGCGAGAACACATCTTGTCAGTCTTTTATTGCGGAGTTTTACTGTGACAAGGAACTGTAACGCCTTTTGATCGGTGTATACTCACGTTTTTCTACCATATAAGAAGAATCTCAGTTTCTAGAAACCCCTGACGACCGCCAGTGCCTCCAACTCTGTGACAAATCAAAAATGGTTCAAGTGGCTCTGAGCACTATGGGATTTAACATCTGAGGTCATCAGCCCCTAGAATTTAGAAATACTTGAACCTAACTATCCTAAGGACATCACACACATCCATGCCCGAGGCAGGATTCGACCTGCGACCGTAGTAGTCGCGCGGTTCCAGACTGAAGCGCCTAGAACCACTCGGCCACCTCGGCCAGCTGTGACTAATCTTTTTCGGATTTGCTCAGGGCACGGCTTTCGAAATCTATGGCTTTCTGTACCATATACCACCTTATTTGTGCCTCTGGAAGACCATAACCCCCAGACCAGAATAGGGGCTGCTTATGACCATAAAACTTCTAGATTGGGGTGAGACAGGACTGGGGCATTAAAGAGCGCATTTTTCAGTGTTTGAAATTCATCTTCAGCCGCATTGTCCCATACCCATGTAGCCTTCTTACCAGAAACTCGGCCAAACCGTGGTGTTTCCAGCTGTTTTATGTGTATAAACCTCATTTAGAAATTGACATACCAAGAAAACCGTGGTATAGCTTTTTAGTTGGTGATATAAAAAATTTCGTTATTGCTTCTATGTTTTTTGATCTGTTGAGATTCCCCCTAGCACAATGATGCATCCTAGGAGTTTGACTCTGGATGTCCCGATATTTGATTTGGTAATATTTGCAGTTATGCCACACTCACTGAAGGTCGGCTCCTCAATCAGTAGATCGTCCGCATAGTTGGTGATCCTGTGCTTAATACAGTCACTAAGAACTCTGTCCAGTTCACTAACTAAAGCAGCCGAAGAGAAATTCAAACCAAATGGCAACAGCTTCAACTGGTAGTATTTACTGAATGCAAGAACTGCCAAGTATTTCTGACAGCTAGGTCTGAGGGTTATTTGCCAGAAGCTTGTTCTTAAATCGCTCGCAGAGAAAACAGTGTCCCTATGGAGAATGTGTAACAGTTCCTCTAGCTTTTCCAGTAGATCCGTTTCCAGTTCTATTATCGTGTTGATTTGGCTCGAATCTAGCACCAAGAGAATCATGCCATCTTGTTTCTCAGCCACAGTGATTGGATTATTGCAAGTGGAGGTCGCTGGTTTAATAACAACATCAACCAGCATGTTCTTAATCTCCAAGTAGACTTTCTGCCGGTATGTCCGTGGCTTCGTGTAGGGAGAGACAAGAAATTTGTTGTGGCCTCGTACCCATAACGCATATTCGAAATTTGAAATTGCGCTTGTCTTTGGCAAGACTACATCTGTGTTCTCTATTAACAAGGTCTCCAAATCGTCCTTGTGGCGCGTTGGGATATTGTCAAGGTTGCTGAACATGCAGTCTATTGCATTACTCACATCTTGCTGAATTTGTGTCGCCTCTTGTGCTGTCGGTCTATTCCCGTATCGACGTAGTGGTCCTCCAGCTCCTTGCCCATTGGTAGTGTATCACAGGTTTAAAAACTCTACCGGGATTACCCGCCAAAATTCTAAACTCCCGCCCATAGGGTAACTGGGGGAGGGTGGGAAGGGAGGAGTGTGCCGGAGCCCACGTGCAGCCTGCCAAAACACATGACATCATGTGGGGGCTTGGTCGGGGACTAATTAATTGATCAATTTCGTTAATTTGCATATAAATTTGATATTAAAATTGGGGTCGTACCACCGCTGCCCTACTACTGGTGGGGAGCCCTGGTGAAATTCTTGTGACTGAGAGAACACAAGATATTTCTGGAAGCACTTGATAGGAAGTCTCCCACACTCCTCTCCACTTCAGAGTTGCTGCAGTGGCAGTGATTGAACAACTTACCAACTACTTCACAAAGTTAGTACATGCCCTACCTGTATCATATCAGCTCAAGATGTATCATGCAGAGAATCCTGTATTCAATTCCTCTTGGGAGGTGACTGCAAGTGAAAATCAGTAATTAAAAGTATTGACTCCCACTTGCTGTTATTAGTAGCTGATTCATTAGTTATCATCTCTACCTGTTACGACCAATGCAGCCTCCGTAGCACATATTATTTAGAACTGCAAGGGCAAGGTTTATTGATCAGTGACACCAGCTGCAGCGTTTCCGAAACTATTTTCTGGGTACCTACTGCCATCTCTGGAACCAGAACACTGGAACCACCTATTCAATACTGTACTTCAGCAGACTTTCTCATAGAAACTTTGCCTAAAGACCTATCTGTGGGCTACCTTAGACTCGACCTTTCTAGCCTTCCAGGACCAGATACTAGCCACTCAGCACACTGGCAAATATGCTTCGGCAAGTGAAGAAATATAATACCACAAATCAGCATTGGCTCATTCCCATAGACTCTACTACATCGGTTGTGTATATTATCTTGGTGATCATAGGCATTATGAATTGCTACATCAAGAGTAGAGCTACCCAAATTCCACTTTTACCTGCGTTTGATGTGGGGGAGGGGGCTCGCTAATAGTGCTGGCATAAGAGAAGATGTGACCAAGCCTTGATGAAATCCTAAGTGGGGTAATGCAGAGATAAAGAATCAAACACTCCATGACTGTGCCCATACAAGTGTGATGGTGTAAATAGTGTACATATAAATGGGGGAACAAAGATTATAGGCTTAGGGCAGTTGATCTAGTATTTGTAATCCAGGCTTGGGTTTTGATTTGGAATGGCCGTATAGGTAAAAACACCTCTTGTTCGGCCAGACTTTATGCAATGAAAAATTCCGTGGACTGAATTGTTCCAAGAGGTGAAGAGTGTAGCAACGCAGGAATAGGTCATTGCTCGGTACTGAAATACGAACGCTTTGCTGACGCTCACTAACTCAAGCACTTATGTCATGCCAACGACTATACAACTATCACCTGGAAACTGTGGTTATAACCTACATTTCGATCCCATAGGATGGCCCTTGGCAGGCCATGTATGTGATTTCACCTGCAACGTGACCTTTCTTGTCGTTTATAAAAGCTGTTAATCCACAGAGGCTGAGCATCTCTCCAAAGCTAGGCTTCGGATCGGCGTTTGTAATGTGTTGGCATCCGTTTCGATGCCACAGACATTCTTTTGCCATCGTGTCGGGACCACCAGCCAGGGTCTAGCGGCAGCTTTGATGTGCTGGGGGTCTAGGTAACATCCCCTCAGCTCCGAATCATCCAGGTCCGATCCTGAACCACTGCCATCCACCACCTGGGCTGCACTCTATGTCGTTCCGAACACAGCTACGAGTGAAGAGCCGCGGCCCGCTGATGCATCACCGAGGTAGAACGATGCCCTGGTAGGAAAGTTGTCGCTGAACCACTCTGAGACGTTTCTGCTTGCCCCAGCCTGCGTTTATCGACTGGCAATTCCCGTACACCTCATGTGAACACTGTATCTATACTTATCTAATTCAGCAGTCAATATATCATGTGTCATCAGTGGCCACCTACATCTTCAGCTCCTCCTCACCATCAGCACCAGAGAACCACTTGCCCACACCTAGTCCACATCCTTTATAAGAGTGTGCAGTTTTATAAACGATTATTTATCTGGGCATTGTGGAATTATGTATCTGAGGTTGCACAGTCCATATGCAAAAAATTATTATGAAACAATTGAAGGGGTCGGAGGGATGTGGTCATAAGCTCCCTGTAGCAAGTTTTGGAATAAAGCAAATTTAAAGTTCCATGGGAATATGAAAATGCTTAATACAAAATGGAAATATTATTTCTACCTTTAATTATAGTTTAACATCTTACGAAGCATGTAGTAAAACCCTTTTTGTTCTATGTAATATTAATATCAAAGTCATTCTAATTAAGATGTAGTCAATAGCGAATGATTACTGTTTAGGACACAAAACGTTCTTTAGTAAGGATTTATTTTGTACTACACCTAAACACTGATTAGTATTTATAATATTTTAGACATTTATATATACGTGACAGATCACTCAGCATGGTAAATTAGTTTACATTAAGATAGATACATCAAGGGACATCCTCTGTCTCGTCATTGTTGACATTATACCCAGTGCAAGACCGAACGAATTGTTGATTTGCTGCAGGTACGTATGTCATTAGAGCCATAATATCATAAAATTTTTCTAGTTAAGCAAAAGATGACTTCTGTATTTTGCTGGCAGCTGGTGTGGATCTGGTTTACCACGTCCTCCTTTACTGATGATACAAATGTCCACTGACGTGAGGAACACTACATCTGAAATGCAGTGCTTCACGCTTAGCTTAACGTAATCGTCACACTCAGACTTAAGCTGAGTAGCTTCACTAAAGCGAATCTGATCCCTGGATATGAATAAGGATGGTTTCGAGATTAATGTCTGGAAGGTTATCCAAATTAGTAAAGTCGTCTCTTTCACAATAAATTGGTCACAATGAAACTTTTTGGAGTAACAGATTTTAATACTTCAAGTCAGTTATCTGGTGTACATTCTATTGGACATATATTTTTTGCATACACTTATTGCGACCAGTATCGAGATCACAAGGTGTGACCTATCACGGGGAAACAATGCTGGACAACAAGAGACATTTCCAAAGCAATAAATGCGCAGCTCTTCGCATGTCCCTTGTAGATGTCTTGATTATGTACAGATGTTTTGCCTCAAAGTATTTTATCAAGCAGCTTCAAGCTTCATCTGAACCCTCTCTTCCACGCTTCTCACTCCACGGAAATATGTAACTCTTATTTTATTGACAGTCGTGAGTACCTTAGCTATCTGTTCATATTTTCCTCTTGTAAAATTCTGAACTAGCTGTTAGTTTCGATGCGGGGAACGTTTGTTACATGTCCCTTGATGCTCTTTCGTGATCTTTCGGATTCTCTTTAGCCAGAGTAGTTAAAGACACTATCATATTTTGCCCACTATTAGCCTTTCTGAAATGTAATTCATATTGTTGCTCTCTTCCTGTAACTTTTAATGCATATAATTCTGGGTTAATAATTACCATCAGAAACAAACCAAATTTTAAAAAGGTTTAATTTTTTGGCAGTTAGAAGCCCATTTTAAATTCAGATACGAAAATTTCTCTGAATTTAGGTATAAATACTGTTATACCATCCTTTTCTTTACAGTATTGAGAGCATTTGTCTCGAAATAAGGATACAGTTATGAGATCATATTCAAAATACGCTTTGTTGATGTTCTGTTGCCTACTGTAAACACTGATTCTTTTGTATGGTATTGAGAAAACATCTGAAGCCTTATACAGCTCCATCTTGACGTGCAGGTAGACAGTTTCCAAATTTTCCTAACTGGAAAGACATATTAATTCATATTTTGGTTCCTAACACAAATATTTCGATAATATTCTATTTCGAGCAAAAGGGCAACTTGTAGTAGAAACGTATTCCGTTTTATCTTCTTTCGGAACAGAAAAAACCTGTTTCATTTACTGTTGTAAATTCCTCACTCTTATCAAATGTTTCTGTAAGTCATGAACCCTTAGGAACGCTTACTTGCAAATCATGAATTCCATTCCACGTACGGTATCAGCCTGAAGAGTATTGTTGGTTTTGGAAGACACATACTGCTGACCATCATGAAGTCGACGTTTCGCCTTCATTTCTTTCCATTGATCAATATTTTGCTTTCGTTTATTGAAGATTTTGATTTCTGTGCCGATTCTTCAGTTACTCTAGTAATTTAAAGCTGTAATATGAGAAGCAAAATATCCTCAGTACTTGCGTGAAATGTAGTCCTAAGCCACACCAAAAATTACACACTGCAGAAATGTCATTCATAAGAAAAATATTTATGCAAGTCTATTGTCATTAGAACTACATTATTAAGGTGTCAGACAGTCACTGAAATATGCCTTCAAAGTTTTCGCATTATCATAAAAGCCACTGAACATTGCTTACCAAAAGTAAAGACTTTTATGTATTTGCTGGAACATCATATGAGCTGGAACTGTACCTCGAGGGATGCCAAGATTTGTTACTATCGGTATAAAAAGGATCAGAGTCTTCATTTCCACTAACATCACCTACAAATAGTCGGTGAATATGCGAACCTTCACACCCACCTGAGCTATCTGTTATTTTACTGTGGCCTGTGAATGTTTCTTCTGAAAATATCACCAGATGGCGATGTATAGAACTCCGTCAAATACTGCCAAGTGATGCAGAAAGGCGGAACCTTTTCAACAGAACGTGAAGAGAGCATCGTTAAGAATTTCGTAGCACGAAAAATTCAGTTTCAAAGAAATTGCAACTGGTGACTATATCTCTCCGCCCCTTCAATTTCTAAAATATCAGCGTATCTTTGGTGATTGACACCAAACACTAGATGTCACCGTCTATAAATTACTCGTATAGAGTCACTGGTAGAGAACTTCACATATTTGATGCCATTACTCATGGCTGTTAATATCACAGAATCTTACTGTCAGTCCTAAGAATGCCACTTACCATGGTCAAAGCATGCACTTCTCTGTGCTACGGAATCTGCAGCTAACGAATTCGATATAAGGCCAGATCTCTCAACATGCTCCTCGCACTGCCCTTTTGTGACGATCCCGAGGCTATTTTTACTCCACTAACAACGCACGAGTTCCAGGAAACGAGCCAAAAAGTAGCTAGTATTGCTAACGATCGCGCCTTTCGTCTATAGAAAACTGGCGGTCTTTTCGCCACGTAACAGGCTGTTGACACAAGAGGTCACGTAAGACGCAGAGTGGATAAACCGCTCCTTTGTGTGTCCTTCTGTGGCGTTCACAAGAGTATTATTATACATCTAAAGATACCCGTCTTTCAAGTGTTTTCTCCTTACGTAGCACAGCAGACTTGATTTTCATTCAAATTCACCGTTACCATAACTAGTAAATAAAAGCAGAATATGAAGTTCTTCTGAATAATGGTGTCAGTTTCATTTCATAATAGTATTCGTCTCAAACGAGAACGTTCTTCAAAGTGGTCTGACATCATAGTTTCCAAGGACTTGAAAACATTGCAGACGACTGAAACCAACAGCGATAAAAATGTATGGATTTTTACAGCGATGACGAGACGAAAACTCATGTATAACAGGAAAGCACAAAATTGTAATTTAGAATAAAGAACTTTAGTGGCATAATAGTTCATTAAAAAATTACAAGCCAAACGGCCACCGAGAGTTATCACGACACAGTAAAACTTTCCCATTAACTGTTACGAGAATGTACTTTCGTTTTACGGCAGTTGTTCAGAATTTCGCCAAACATTTTTAGTTACAGCAATGGCAACATGACATTACACTGTGCCGCCCCTGTACTACATACATGTTATCGTCTGGACGCTATAAGTTGTAGCATTGTTTCTTTATCAATAATTTGTATTCGTTCACCAGAGATAAACATAACATTGTTTTTTAGTTTATTACACAAAAACTCGATGCAGATTGCATCAGACGGCTCGTTGGGCAAGGAATACGAGCTCCTTTGCCTGTTCATGTAGGAGAGTAACTGATATTCATTATCAAGCTCCATACCTACTTATGAATTGTATCGTGCCACTGAACGGACCTGCATTGACAAAGAAACAAAGTACATGTCATACAACCAGGGAGTTGGTTGCTCAGAAAAATAGTTCGCAGGATACACATATGTTATGTAATCGTACAATATAACTGCCTATATGTTAACTGCCAATCCCTGTTAATGTTCCTCTCAACTCTGGAAGTGGTATATTACAACAAAACGTTTGCAATCATTTTGGCTATTAAATACCCAATATCTAACGAAAAAAGTTTTATCAGTAAGAAGAATATAGATTTAAAATTTGATTTGGTAACGCAGTGCTACAGTTTTATCTGACTGTCTTGTATGTTTATTGCTTCGAACGGTCTGTTATTGGTGAGTACGGTTACGTTTTGCATCTTACTCCCTCAACTTAGAGTGTTCACATTCCATGACAAGCAGTCTGTGAAAGCTAATTACTGACAAAATTTCTTTGTGTTATGTAGTCGGTTGTTAATTTCACTTGTTTTCTACCATCATTTCTTGCTGTTTCTTGTGAAATAGCTGAGGATAAAACTTTTGGAAAGTTCATTCCCTGAGTATTGTTCAGTTTACCTGAGGGTATCAGCGAAAGCTTGAAATTATTGTTTTAGACAAATAACTGTGTGATGTAGTAATACTAGTGGTATTAGAAGTGAAGCAGTAGTCAGGAGCGGTTCAAGACATTATGTCACACAAGCAGCGACTTAACCCCACTCCCTCCTTCACACTCGTACACGTCAGTCAGCACCAGTTTTCGGAAGTAATTGTGATACGCATTGTAATCAAAACAAGCGCTTGGGCCCCAAGCTGCCGCTACCAAGTGTCGTACATCCTGTTTAGAAATCTTATTGTTGTAGCGACTCTGGCGTTCCTCTCAGCTCGGTGCCTCAAAGAGTAAAATTTGATATCACTGTAGTACCGTAATGTATATAACGAAGTCTGTTTTTTTGGATAATTTTAAAGGTTTTGCCATAGGTGAGAAGTTTATGAATAGCAAATTTCGGTGTGAGATTTTTTCAAAGTATTTTCATTTGGAGGAGTTCAGTGGGGAAGCGAGTGGACGTTCCAGTGAGATCCTCTCCTGGAATTGCATAACATGGAACAAAAATAAATTAGCAGAGGAGCAACGGCGTAAGATATGTACCTTTCACCGGCAAGGTGGAACTAGATAGGATAAGGACGGAGAAGAGGGCTGGGGAATGGGAATGGGCAGTTGGTAGGAAGGCTACTAGGAGAGGATGTATTTAGACAATATCGCCTCGTTTATCGCCAATAGTGTTGATCAATTCTCAGTTTAGTGGAAAGGTACAGGAAACATGGAACAGCCTTCAACGTTTAAGTCAGTTGTAAGTTCTAGGAGAAAGAAGAAGTTTCTGCTGTTAGGTAGTTCTTGGTGCAAACCAACAGTTGGAGGAACTCTTGGGGAAAGAATATAGGTCACGACCATTGTGAAGCCTATACCTGGATCAGAAAAATAGTGTTCCACAGCTAGTTGATTACAGGACAGCTACAGCAGCAACATTCAATGAGAGAATGAAATCGGACACAACTTCTGCTCTGTTCACCGTTGTCAAGTACCAACTGCCACACTCAGTTGCAGACGACGCATGCAGCCGCTAATGTAACAATTGTTTTTCTGTGCGAAGTGTTTACTTTACGCGACAGAATGTCTTAAATTATATGCGAAAGGGCGCAGAAAAGTGACTAGACTATTACCATCTTGCGGCACAAAGCCAGTATTGCACGTTGACGGGCCACGATTGAATGTTTCGAGTCGGAGAGCCGAGCTGTTAGTGCCATTTTTTGTGCTCATACAAAAGTGAGCCAACAACATCGCCTTTCCCCTGCTCGTCTGCCAATCACTTTGTTATTTTTATCGAAGTATAGTTGGTTCAGGTGACAGACTACATAGGGACGTTATATAGGAGTTCTACAAAAGAATATCAGATAGTGATTGTGGTGCAGTTGACAGGAACAGGGAGTATGACATACGTAGTGACATGGAAAATGTAGCTACTCAAATGGTGATCCAAATGTGCAGCTCCTGCAACTGTTTTAGCGTCTGACTGGCCTCTTCTTAATACAGCTCCTAGACATATTAATATGGGGCTTCAGAAGGCATTGATGACGGCGTATATGGCACACATTGCTGAGGAGCAAGTTGACTCTATCGATTTATCCGGTTTCATTAGGCGTGACCTGTATCTTCGTGGTCATGAGAAGGGGAAGTTGTCAAAGCTTATAGTTGATAGTGCAGTGGGGAGGGGAAATCACTCATGGAAAAGTTCTACATCTACATCTACATCCATACTCCGCAAGCCAACTGACGGTGTGTGGCGGAGGGTACCCTGAGTACCTCTATCGGTTCTCCCTTCTATTCCAGTCTCGTATTGTTCGTGGAAAGAAGGATTGTCGGTATGCTTCTGTGTAGTAATTCATGTTAGAGCTGCATCTTTTTCAGTACGAAGTCAGATGATAGGTATCCCTGCACATGAAAACTTTCTCTGACAAACGAATCATCTTAAAAAAAGGCTAATAAAGGAATCAGCATATTTCACCAATATACAGAGGTTAATGGAGATAAAGTTAGTGAACTGCCTGTAGTTGTGGACTGACACTGTTAGTATATCAGAGCAGCACTTAAACAATGTGACAGTCCAGAGGTTTCCAGTATCGGGACACAGAAAAACCGATTATTTTTCCAAGGAGCTCTTTGTGGAATGGGGGAGTGGCCATTTTCGTGAAAAGCGATATTAAATTTGAATCTATTGACGTATCAAAGTAGTGAGTGCATTGAAGAGGTCATGGAATGTTGTGCAGAAGTAGTTGAATTTATTGAAACTATATTTGTTATAGATGTCTATAGGCCCCATTATACAGGTTTTAGGACATTTCTGTTCAAACTGGAGATAATGCTTGGTTCATTATATAGTAAGTACAAAAAATTTGTTATATTTGATGACATTAATAATATAAGTGACTGTACAAGGAAAATATCATTGTTTTCCTCAGTTGATATCATCAGATGCCGACTGTAGTCTTTCTCTCTGAGTGCAGGGGAACAGTAGCACAACCACAGACAACCTTTCTGTTCATTCTTTATTACTAGAGGGCCAATCTCTTTGTAAAATGATAAATGGCCTTTCATGACATGCTACACGAGTTTTAACACTAAAAGGAATTTGTGAACACACACATGTTAAATATAATTACAAATCGTTTAGAAACGTTAATGCAGTTGTATGAGGGCCCCATAGGGTTTGGCGCTGAGATCACTGTAATTTCTTATACAGTATATACAGGATGGTAAGAAAATGTCTGAAACGCTTGTACGGATGTTGCAAGGCAGGTTGTAAGGAGACATAAACGCTAACACAAATATTCGATACGTTGCGACGTTCACGTGCTATTTAACATTGAAATTAGCCAACTGGGGCGCCACGCACTCACATTCAAGTGACCTGCCAGGGGCGGTGTTGCCCAACGAGTGTTTCATGTGGTTAGTTGGAACTTGAAATTGTTCGAGCGACCAACTGATTGGCTAAGTTCAATACTAAAAAACTCGGAAACGCCGCAACGTATCTAACTTTTTTCTTAATATTTATGTCTCAGAACAACCTGCCCTCACATTTTCTGACCACCCTGTATAAATGATATGTCTTGTTATAAGACAGGTGATTTTGAAAAACATATTTGTTTTCTGATGGGACTGGTTTGGTAGTGAAGATGTTATTTGCAACACAGACAATGTCTCAAATAGAGCCTTTCAGTACGTAGGTTCATGGTCTGTAGAATATAAATTAAAGCTAAATCGCAGTAAGACTTGATTTTTACTGTTTCCAAGACACAGTTAACGTAAAACTAGCAATGTGATTGCACGGAAGTGCCATATGATTAGTGAGTCTGAACAATTCCAATTCTTAAGTGTTCAGACAGATAATTAGCTGTCAAGGAATGCCCTTGTTCAGCATCTTGTTCAAAACCTGAATGTTGCCAATTTACCAATAGAAAAGTATCTCCAATTACTGATGATCCAATGTGAAAGTTTGTCAACTTGTCTCATTTTCCTTCGCTTATGACATACTGCATAATATTCTGGGGTAAAGCACCAATTCACGAAGTTCATTTCCGGATCAAAAACCTGCAGTTCGAGAAGTATTTGGTGCAAGTCGGAAAACATCTAGTCGATCCCTGTTCGGGTGTCTGAGAATTCTGATATCGACCTTTGAATATCTTTTTTAATGTAGTTTGTTGTTAACAGTAAGTCGTCTGCCAGAGGATTCTTGTAAATATTATTTTATTCATTATTAACTTTTCTGAAGGTAGTTTTATGTACTGCTGATGCTGAGTAAGTTTTTAAGGAGACCAGACAGCTAAGATCATCAGTCTTCTATTCACCCCCCACAATAGAAGCAGTGTGCACAATCTGCGTATAGAGTAAATTATACAAGCCTGTGTGAGACAGTATTGCAAATGTTTCCATTCGCTTATATGAGGCGGAATATGGTAAACACCCCGGTATTCACCTAATAGGACATGAAAACCGCCTAAAAATAACAAGTAGGCTGGCTGATATACCGACCCCTCCTCGTTAACACGTCGGCAGAATTTGATCCGCAGCCAGCAAACTTGCATTTCGCGAAAGTGGTCACGTTAACACGCGCCGTCAACCATTTGGTTCTAAAGAACTGGGCGTCTAAAATAAATAATGATGATACAGTAACAATCGACAAAACACAACATGAATTCGACAGTCAGTAGCTCACATGGCGGACGTCTGTGCAGCTCACAGGTTACAGCCACTGTTAACACAGGATTTGCATACAACATCAGCCATGTCAATTTCGCGCGCAACTGAGTAAGTATACAGTGATGGTTGTTCTTAGTGTCGATCACACTCTATATCTTCATGCTCGGAATTTCTTACTTTTTTCCTATTTCATCGTAATCTTGTGGCTGTAAGTACCCAAAACTATGGAAGTTTTCGTAATTTCTGGAAAAAGCTTTCTTTCGTTGGAATTTTTCTTTCTGAGCTTTTTATATTTTCCATTATAAGGACTTTACTGTCGTAGAAGTTGTTAAATAAACTGTTCAATTTATGTAGGCTACAACTCCTTCAAAAGAAATGTTAACACAAAGCTTTATGTTCCGAGAGTCTTGTTCTCGTCGTGTGAACTTAAATGTTTAAATAATCGATCAAATGTACTTAAACATTTTCGTAGTAGCAGTCATACGAGTATAATAAAAGATAGTCTGGATAAAACAATCTTGTCTTACTTTAAAGCCTCCAAATTGTACTCCGCAATTACTTTCAGTCACAATACTGCTCGATCGCCAGTGGGCTGCTTTTCTTCAGCATTGTTTCTGCATTCACTTGCTGTCACTCAAGCAGATTTTCAGTATATTCGTGTTTCCACTCAACGTTATCTGAACGACATCAAATTAATGGATTGAATCGCCATCGGTTCCTCTTATTCCGATGATGAGAACGCGTTGTGCCGAAGCAAATATTTTCGCCAGCTATCTCTGACAAATAGTGGCATACATGTATGTTTACACCAAAATCAGAAAACGTCGATGAAACCATTAAGGGATCACTTCTGCCTATCACCCGAAATCTGTCCTAATGAAATGCTAATTCAAAACTCGAGGTTAATCAAGTTTCTTTTTCCTTGTTCCATACTAGCAGTACTTCTGGAATCTCTTCAGTTGACTTGAAAATTCGCTAGTTTAAAGTCGTCTCTGTGTGTTTTTTATTTCGGCAGGAATGTTCCTCCCGACTGTCCGAAGTACACTGGGGTCACGAAAGTCATGGGATAGCGATATGCACATATACACATGGCGGTAGTATCGAGTACACGAGGTATACAAGGGCGGTGCATTGGTGGAGCTGTCATTTGAACTGACATGATACATGTGAAAATGTTAGTGAAGTGATTTTGCCGTACGGCGTGAATTAAGAGACTTAGAACGCAGAATGGTAGTTGGAGCAAGACGCACGGACATTCCATTTCGGATATCGTTAGGGAATTAAATATTTCACTATCCACAGAGTCAAGAGGGTGGTGAGATACCAAATTTCGGGCGTTACCTCTCACCACGGACAACACAGTGACCTACGGCTTTCATTCAACGACCGACAGCAGCTGCGTTGAAACAGATTTTTCAGTGCAAACAGACTAACATTACTGCGAGAAATCGATGTGCGACGTATGAAGAACATGTCCGTTAGGACATTGCTGCGAAATTTTCTCGTTAATAGGCTATGAAAGCCGACGACCGACGCGAGTGCCTTTGCTAACAGCGAATCGCCTGCAGCGCCTCTCCTGGGCTCGTGACCATATCGTAATGACCACAGAAGATTGGAAAACCGTAGCCTGTTCAGATGAGTCCCGTATTCAGCTGGTAGCAGTTGATGGTGGGGTTCGAGTGTGTTGCAAAACCCATGAAGCCATGAACCCATGCTGTCAACAGGGCAATGTGCAAGCTGGTGGTGGTTCCATAATGCTGTGGCGTCTGGTTACATGGAATAGATTGTACGTCATGTTCCCAAACAACGAGGTAAGTTTTAGTGATGAAAATGCGCTGTGTCATTGAGACACAGTTGTTCGCGATTGGCTGGGGCCTCTGAGAACTATAGGATTTAACATCTGAGGTCATCAGTCCCCTAGAACATAGAACTACTTAGACCTATCTAACCTAAGAACATCACACACATCCATGCCCGAGGAAGGATCCTGCGACCGCAGCAGTCGTGCGGTTCCGGACTGAAGCGCCTAGTACAGCCGGCTGTTCGCGATTGGTTTGAAGAACATTCTGGACACTTCAAGCGAATGAATTGGCCACCCAGAGCAATCGACATGAATCCCATTGAACATTTATTGGATATACTCGTAATCGTGAGGTCAAATCGCCCATAAAATCCTACATCGGCAACACTTTCGCAAAATGGCCTTCTATAGAGGAAGCATGACCCAATATTTTTGCTGGGAACTTCCAACGACTTGTTGAGTCCACGTCACGTCGAGGTGCTGTACTACGCTGTGCAAAATACGGTCCGATACAATATTAGGAGGTATCCCATCGCTTTCGCCACCTCAGTGCATATCGCGTCGTGCGAAGTACACCACGTTTTATGAAGTTCTGCTTGTTCCAGTTTATTCTTCTTATTCCCAAAGTCATATCTCAAGATATATGTGTCCTTAACGCATGTAAACTCAATTTTATTACAGTAAGTATTGTGTCAGTACCACTACCACGTTAGTCCATCACATAAGACATTTGAGCAAACTTTATCCAGAACGAAACATTTTTTTGAACAGGGTGTTTTGAGACAATATCTGGTCTCCTAAAGGCCTCTGAAAATTCGAAGAGTTTTAGATCTTTAAAATGTTTTCCCACACCTGTGAAATGTGCCTGATACGAGTGGTTTGTCATAAATTGGATGTTTAACTCAACAGTTAAAATCGACGCGATACACAGCTGCAAGTGCTCCATGGAAACCTCAAAAATAGCATTATATCACCAGTAATTTCTCCGTACTCATATTTGAGCAATTATTTGTCCACATGTCTGAACTATAAATGACATGTCGAACTTTTATGTTCTTTATCCGGACTGAACCTAAGCAACAATAGCCAGTGTAACTAAGCAATGCCTTTGTGCCTGACAGAGATTCGATCAGAGCAACATTCGTCTTTGGTAACTAAACATTAAGAGTCATGAAATATCGAAGTTTACCGCAGTATCAGTTAGTAAATCTCAATTTGTTAATTTTTGTGCCCTCTCTGGGATCGTGCCAAGTACCTTACCACCCTGTTAACTGAAAACGAATCCCCTTTAATATAAAGCAACAAAGACTGCACGTATTTAAAACGAAGTGAAATGATGTAAACGTTTTTGACAGAATCGAATCAGGCACCTACCGCCATTGTTTTGTGACCACGAATTGCTTGCTCACTAGTATTGAGATGTGTACAGGTTTGCCTAGTTGTTGCTGAAAAACACGAAGAGACCTTAAAAACCCAAATTATTTACCAGTTGTATTTCGGTGTGCTTATGCTAGGGCTTGAAATGATATTCTGATTATTTTTGTGCTTTACGTCAGTTAGACTCTGTGCCTTTCGTGGAGACCTAGACGAATTTGCAATCTTGGGTAAAACAAAGAAGTGATGAATTTCTATCGTTCCGTGCTGGTCAGATACGACGAAAGAGGAGATCAGAATCCCAGTCCAGCACCAAATTTTTCAGTATCTCGAATCAAAATAAAATAACGGCCCTGTCACCAGAAGTGGCCATTGGCTCCTTAAGAAAAGAAAGAGTCTATTGTAGGGAAGCTCTCTAGCGGCAGAGTTTCTGTTTGCCGCAACTTCCGTCTCTACCACGCCAGAACCTAAACCGGCTCTGCCCCAGTGGGTAAGCCGGCCGGTGTGGCCGAGTGGTTCTAGGCGCTTCAGTCTGGAACACGCGACCGCTACCGTCGCTGGTTCGAATCCTGCCTCCGGTATGGATGTGTGTGATGTCCTTAGGTTAGTTAGGTTTAAGTAGTTATAAGTTCTAGGAGACTGATGACCTCAGATGTTAAGTCCCATAGTGCTCAGAGCCATTTTTTGAACCCCAGTGGGTAGGGAAGGGAAACGATGTTTATAATGCGGATTATGAACTGCGGTGCGACCTGACGTTCTTCACTTGGCATTACTAGATGTGAATGTGAGTTGTTCGTGTGTGTTTGAAATACACGACAGAAGTGGGAATGGAACCCATACCTTGCAAACCTCGCAACCAAGAAACGAGGATCAAACCACGAGACCACCGAAGCCCACATCTTCAATGTTCATTGTACAGTAAAGTATGATGCGCTTAGCTTACAAAGTAGACACGATGAAAAAAATTCTGTTCCCTGTATTAACTGGTTAATTATCAGCAGGTTTCTGACACGGAAATTATGCTACGAGTACTTTCATGACAGCAGTATGTAAGGACGCTTTTAGCCATCATAGTCTTGATTCGAAATCATTTTGAAATTTTTCACCGTTTCAAGTAGTTTCTTAAATCGAGAAATACCATTGCAGAGTACGAAGTTACCTAATACCTCGATTAAGACTGCCATTATCGTTATGAATTTCTTCATTATACTGCTTTTACATGCGTGCTTGAATGAAACATTTAACGATTCTTATTCATTTTCTGAAATAGTTTCCCAAAAACAGGTAAAGAAATAGTTTGCACCAAATAGTTTTGGCGTTCTGTGACACCTGGACCTTCTCTTCGTCTGAGGTTTCCGGAAGGGAGAATAATCTTCCAACATGACAGTTCTCGTGTCCACGCAGCGAATAGTGTAAGACATTGGTTTTCAATGAACGGAAACGCTCAGCTATTGGACTGGCTTCCCAAAGATGCTGACCACACGCACATCTATCACTTATGGGCAGAGATGAAGGAAATTGATACATGTAGAAGATCAGTACCGACAACCAAGCCATCGTTCTCCGAAGCAATTCATGAGGCATGGGAAGAGTTGTCAGAGAATAACACATTCATCGGGAAACTTGTCGCCTCTATTTCCGAAAGGCTAAATGCAGTTCTAGAGGAGGAGAGAAACTGGCTTGGGTACTGAATTATTGTGTTGTAAGGAGAAAATTTTTTTTTGTGACAAATGAATGTTTTAAATTCCCTCGAAGAAGAAGAAAAAAATCGTTTGTCTTATTTTTTCCCTTTTTTTCAAGAATTGGGATGAGATTATGCATGTAAACTAGATTGTCTATTTCGCCCTTTTCTGTTGTTAAATAGACCCTTGATTTTGTATTATTTTACGACTATTGATCACATGGCACATGACACGAATATTGATGAAAGCATCAAAGAGGAAGTATTTACTATTTTTACGTAGAGAAAAATCATCATATTAATTTGTGTTCTCTTTGTTTACATATACGTAAGATGCCAACACCGACGAAAGCACTAAGGAAATCACAATACCTAAAGAAAAAATGTGTTGCGAGACTGGCGATCATTTGAATACACTACATCCTCAGTTATATACTTCTGAGTTCTTTAAAATTATGACTACATAATAGATCTCGTGGTCCTCCTGAACCACTAGCTTTTACCACGAATTCAAGTTCATGGAAGTCACAGATTTCGAAGCCTCTACCAGCGGATTAGAAGCAGACTGCCTTAATCACTACGTTCTTCTACGAACCGCAAACACCATACTTATGAAATCTTATTATACTGTTCGTGATATCACACTTTTTCCACGAAAAATAAGTGGTATACCGAGTGAAAGTGACGCATTACTTCTTCGACGGAAACGCCGGCAGTCCATCCGACTTTGAATTTTATTATTGGAGTTCTGAAGGACATAAAACAATTGAAAGTGACACAGTAGGCAATATGCTTGGTTTTACCATATCTGCTTGTTTTGGAGAGCCGTGTGTCGGGGAGTGAGAACCTAACAGTTGCAAACGCAATTGTGATAAAACTTCAACACAGTGATGGCAAAGTTGCTCATGTGGAAATTGCTCGTGCAGAAAATGGCTTGACAGTCTTTGAAGCATAAATTTTATCACCATGATTGAAACGTATCGGAAAATGAAGCGTAATTACACACTTATCATATCTGTCTCACGACAGAATTTGATATAACGAAAGAAAACTGTTTTTTCAGTCCCAGTTGTGCAGTGATTTAAGTGTATCAAATAGTAATCGTAATGTATATTTACAAGGAAAACGTATCTCTTCTGCTTAAGATAGCAAAAGAAATATATGAAAAATCGCGCAATTCTGCTATTCAGTACGTTTTTACCTCAGTATGGTAGTTGCTTCCGTAACGTTTGTCTTGGGTGATGATTCCCAAAAAGACAAGCAACACCCAAACTACTGTCATTAAGGGTCATTTTGATCCTTTTCTGAGGCTTCCTTGAGAAGTAACTCAGTATTTCCGTAACAGGTACTTCTGCTCACTCCTACGAAGAATTGAACTGAGGTTGTGAGATGGCTTACGATGCAAAGCTTCTCTTATGATTTTGTCTCTGAAATTCGTTTGGTCCAAATAAACTAATTTACGCACTCAGTGCCACATCTTAAATGAAAACCATTCAGAGAATATATCGAGATGACAAGCAAGTACAGTATCAGTCGTAAAAACTTTGCCGCTGGCCGCCCGCTGCAGACGTGAAATCCAAGTCCTTCAATTAATGCCGGCAGTATTGCCGACCACCACTCGTAATTCCAAGCCTGGCCATATGCAACATCTGGCAACACTTTAGAAGGCAGAAATGTATGCAGGAATTACTCTCAGTCTTCCGAGATGTTACGTGGTCCATTGGTAAACTATGTACTCTGTAAACATAAAGTGCCAAATTCAGAAACTATCTGCCTATCTGTGCTGCCACAATAGCACTCGATAAATCTCATACGACAAATGTGGTAGCCCATCGCCTCGTAAATATTACAACTTTTGAGGCTAAATTAATAACACTCGGTGCAAGCGGCGCATAGAATCTCAGCACAACGCTCAACTTGGTGAACCAGCTGTTGTTTCGGGTTCTCCCGGCCTTAAGATTACTGCACATCATCATAGGCACCTTTCGCTTTTATTGACAAATCATCAGCATCAGATACATTTTAATCATAACGAATATATGATACATATCTATCTTTTAGTATCTATGGACTGAATGACAGCTTTACTCAAGGGTGACTTATTCTAAATATTACTGTCAGCGTTTTGTGCTACCTGTTCCACTTTCTGATAACAACTGCTTCTCCTTGCACGTTAGCAGATGCTGCACTAGAATGTTGGCTGTATACATTGGCTCGTTTACTTTTCAACTAAGTTTTGAGTCTGCATTTTCTGTCATTACTCAAGGCTTCACTCATCGTAGCCTTTTCTGATTTGGCTCTACACATAATTTGTACCTTACAAGATCTGACTGTGGATGTTACGTTTTGCAACTTAATCTGTGTTGCTGTCTCTTCATTTGTGTGCCTGTGTTTCATGGATATTGCGATTAAAATTGATCTCAAGAAAAATATTTTGACACTCTGTTGCTATAAAAAGATTTGCTAACTGTTCATAATGTTTATAGTATAACTACTGCAGAGGTTCTAAAAATTTGAAACATGTCTGGCGACTAGTTCTTTAGTTTCATTATGCTTGAGACAGAAGAACACAAATAATTGTGACAGTTAAAGATTTGTGTTTTTTTTATTTCCACTTGACGCATCTGAGTATTATTAGTAATGTTGCTCTAGTTCCTAAAAATTGTTAAAAAAAGTAAATAAAACTCATTGACATATACTTCGGGTATTTTGGTGCTGAGGCGCCACGTCATCGACATGCGTAATGTAGTCAGTTCGTAGATCTCTCAAGGGTGGTGTTAACAGAAACTCGTCAACAATGCAGAATTCGTACGGGAAACCTGTAACAGACGAGTAACTTCCTTGTTGACACCGAACTATTCTAAAAAATTCACTTGATATATTCACGTCTTTTCCATTATATAATCTAAGTGATTTCCACATAAGGTGTGAAATGAAGTCATCAGTTTATGGTTTTAAGTCCTGGAAAGTCATTCGAGGTGAAAATTGCACTTAATCTTGCCTTTTAAGTTGTGAGCTTATCTGTTGTAGCCAGCACTGGAGCAATATGAGAGAGCACAATGCTGCAGTATTCTGCTGGCTGTGAAGAGACGTGGTAGCTTGTAAAGTGGGGGCTGCTTCGGTCCCTGCCTCCAGTTTAGCTAAAGTGTACATTTTAAACCACCTCGTGACAGAGTTACAAGAAGTCAGATGCAAAATCAATAAGGAAATTTCATTCATTTTATTTACTAAATATTAGATTTCCATAGTACTTCATTGTGACACAGGACAACGAGTAAACGCAGCCTCCGAAGTCGAGGATGAGTAATGTCTTACTAATTTGGCTGGCAATGTGACGTTCCTGTTACCGATACTATACGTGTTATTAAAATAGACTTTCGTTGTAAGAATATTGTGGTAATTTGAATTTCATTTGAAACAGGACAATGTTTATTTTAACAGTGTGGTCAGTTATTTTATTGAACACAACAGTAAACAGCAGAGAGAATCTAATCATCAACAATATATTCTCTTGCATTATGTAAGACAGTTAAAGTACCTTTAGGTTGTTTACCGATTCCACTCCTGCAGCAACCTAGAATATCTGAGTTAAAGATGCTCGTCAAACCAGGTTTCAAGTGCTTTTTTGTCCAGAGACATGTTTTGCTGATTGTTTTCCGAAAAGGAGCCTGAAAGGTAAACGTTTGTGGGCATAAAATCAGAGGAATAAGTGTGCGAGGATTCAATTCTCAAACTCTGGATAGTTTGTTAACGAAATCGGTAGAGTGCTTTATCGTGTAATATCACACGAGATGAAGCTTTGTAAGTCATTTTTCTTAAACTGCAACCAGTATGTGCAACATTTGTTGGCAAAAAGTACTAGCTAAGGTATACACTCCCCTGGGGAGGTTTTCATAATGTGCAGCACACTCTTTGAGCCACTCGAGGCAAGATATCACGTTCACATTGTCCTTTGCTGGATTATATGTCTTTCGTTACGGCTCAGCCATTATTTTTTCTTAAGAAGTTAGTATAAAGATATCGAAACGAGTCTCCAGTAGGAATACTACATTGGAATTCTCAATGAGCCAACTCATGACAGTCAAAATATAATGTATTCTTAATCACCCCCTCTGATTTTTGTTGTTTTAAATTAGAGCTTGCAGTACTACTGCTCCAGACATCTGAACCTTGCTGTTAAATGAAGATGTCTCACTGAGCTTAAATGGTCACAGTTCTTCATTTACATGTGATATCAAGGTTCAATGAACGTGAAAAACCGTTCATGCCAGAACGATCATTCTTGAAGCAAAAACTGCTTTCCTGACGTGCTTTGCCAAAAAGCACTCACCTCAAAGACAATACGAAGATTCAGAAATATCTCTGGCGCCTTCATCCCTCTACTAAACCAAAGCGAACAACATGTCGCAAATTTTAGACCCTTTTTCACTTGGTGAATACATTTTATCTCCCTTGAACAACGTTCGTAAGTTTCAGGCATGCAAAAACCAAATCGCAGCTGCGAGGTAGATACGAGAACTAGAAACAACAAAATGACCGCTGATAAATACACTTTAGCGCCCCCACCACTTTCACCTGGATGGCGGCGTCTGACATTGGCGGTGGGAAGGGAATGGTTTGAAGCCGGTAATTTCTGAGAAGCGAGGAAACTGTCAAGTGTAAACAGTACTGATCGCGACGCATCCACGAGCTGTTTGTCGGAAATGTTTCCGGAACACTTTGCTGTAACAGGTGGATTAGAGTATGAAACGAGTTATGTTTAAGGTTCCGTCTGACTGATAATTTAAGCAAACATCTGATATACAGTTTAAGAAAGTAGCTAATAGAGCGGATTCGAACGCGCGACTTTATGTGTACAAAGCACATAGTTTCCCACTGGACCACGTAACATCTCTAGAAGACTGACAATCAGATAATTTCTGCATCTACAGTGTTGCCAGATCTTGCATATGGCCAGACGTAGAATTCTGAGGGCTGGTCGGGAGTATTGGTCACATTGAATGGTCGACTCGGACTTCATCTCTGCGACAGCCTGTTACCTTCCAAGTTTTTATGTCTAATACTGTACTTCCTTGTCATCTCGATGATATACTCTGAATGCTTTCTATTTAAGATTTGATACTAAGTAAAATATGTTGTTTCAACTACGGTTTGACATTTGGCACATAAGCTACGATTTCTCTCTAAGGTTACGTTCCGAGTAATTTACATAAGGAAACACTGACGTTACGAAAAATAGTGCACCATAGTTGTGTCATGCATGTTAACTTAGCGGTAACATTTTCCAGTGTAGTGATTGATATACTAGTTGATTCGTGTCTCGCTGAAGAAACACTGCAGTTTGGAAGTCTTTCTCTCGTTTTCTTTACTCGGTCTGCAAACGCTCAGAACGAAATTCAGTGAGTAAATCATTAGTTAACTTTTGGATCGTAAGTCATCACAAAACAGCCATTCAGTACACTGTAGGAGTGAGCAGAAGTGTCTGTTTTGGAAATATTGAGTTAGTTCACAAGAAAGGCTCAGAAAAGGCTCAAAGTGACCATTAATGACAGTAATTTGTGTGTTGCTTGTCGTTTAGGGAATCATTACCCAAGACTAACATTACGGAAGCAATTACATACTGAGGAAACTCTGGAGATGGAAAACTTAGTGAATAGCAGAACTGCACGCTTTTTCACGTCTTTAATTTTCTGTCTGCAGAAGAAGAGATACATTTACCTTGTAAATACATATTTTGATCACTCTGTTATATGCTTGAACAATTTCGCAACTCTGACTGAAACAAACAGTTTTCTTGCATTATATCAAGCTTCCGTCGTAAGACAGATATGATAAGTGTATAATTCCACTGTATTTGCTCATACATTTCAACCGTGTTGATAGAACATGTGCTCCAAAGATCCTGAAACCATTTTCTGCAGAGGCAATTGCCACATGAGTAGCGTTGTCACCACTGTGTCGGATTTTTATCATACTTGCATTAGCATCTGTAAGTTCTCATACTCTCAGACTCACAGGATCACCAAAACAAGCAGATCTAATAAAACCTATCAGAATACCTACTCTGTCATTTTCAATTATCATATGTTCTTCTTACCTCCGTTCACCGTATTCAAAGTCAAATGGACTGACTGCATACCATCGAAGCCGCGCTGCATGCTTTCACCCGGTATATCACTTCTTTTTCTTGGAAAAGACGTGACATTGCATACTACACCATGAAAATTCGTATGATGCATGTAGTGGTTAAGGCAGTTAGTTACTATTCCACAGGTAAAGTGTTCGAATAATGCCACTTTCATGAATTTTATTTCGTGGTAACTGTTATTAGCTTAGGGGGACAAAGAGTATTGTTAAGTATTCCTAATTTTAGAGAATTCATAAGTATATATAAGATGATGTAGTTGACTGAAACACTTTTTCTTTTCATGTCTTGTAATTTGTGCTTGGCATTAAAAGAAAATGATGTACCTTTTGTGCTTTCGTCGTACTGATGTCCTGCCTGCAAGTGAATAAAGACAACACAAATTAATATAATGATTTTTCTTAACGAAAAAATTGTAAATACTTTCTCTGTGATGTCTTCATCGGCATTGACGTCATACGCCATCTGACAAAGAGAACTAGTTTTACGTTTGTCTGAGTCCTTTTGATCAATAGTCGTAAAATAATTTAAAATCAAGGGTCCCTTTAAAGACTGAAAAGAGTGAAACAGACTGAGGAATTTTCCTCTTCTTCGAGGAAACGTAATATATTCATTTGCCACAAAGGAAATTTTTTCACTAACAACACGTTAACTCAGTAACCTGTCCAGTTTCCGTCTTCCTCTACAACTGCATTTAGGCTCCGGGAAACAGAGGCACCAAATTTTCCGGATAAATATGTTATTCCGTGACAACTTTTCTCATGTGTCATAAACTGCTTCGGACAGCACTGGCTTGGTTGTCGGGGTTGGTCCTCTACATGCAATAATTTTCTCCATCTCTGCCCATAAGCGCTCGATGGGACTGCGGTCAGCACTTTGTGAGGTCACTCCAACAGCTCAACGTCTCCATTCCTTTGAAACCAGTGTTTTATACAGTTCGCCGTGTGGACAGCAGAACAGAAAGAAGCATTATGCCTCTAGTATTTCGCAGCAGTAATGACTAGAAAGCAGACGGTCAACTTACCACAGAACGCCACAGCCGTTTTCTGCGAAATAAACCTTTACCTGTTTTTGAGTAAATGGTTCTAAAAATGACCAGCAAGCATGTTTCCTTCTAGCAAGTGTGCAGCATCAGTAGACTGAAGTTCATAACGATAATGGCAGAATCGATCGAAGTATTTGGTAACTTCATCCTCTGGAATGGTATTTCTTTATCAAAGAAGTTACTTGAAATGGTCAAAATTTCAAAATAGTATCGAATCGAGGCTCTGATGGCTAAAAGCGTCTTTACTTACTGTTACCATGGAATTAGCACAATTTCCGTGTCAGAAATCTTCTGTTTGTTAACCAGTTAATACACAGAACTGATTTTTTTCAACATCTATGCTTTTTAAGCTAAGCGCATCACACGTTACGGTACAATGAATTTGGCGAATGTGGGCGTCAGTGGGCTTGTGGACTGATCCTAGTTTCTTGGTTGCGAGGTATGGGTTCATATCTGAGGTCATCAGTCCCCTAGACTTAGAACTACTTAAACCTAAGTAACCTAAGGATATGACACACATCCATGCCCGAGGCAAGATTCGAACCTGCGACCGCAGCAGCAGCGCGGTTCCGGACTGAAGCGCCTATAAGCGCTCGGCCACAGCGGTCGGTGGCATGCGTTCGATTCCCACTTCCGTCATGTATTTCAAACACACACGAACAGATCACATTCACGTCTAGTAATGTCAAGTGAAGAACCTCAGATCGCACCGTAGTTCAGAATCCGCGTTGTAAACATCATACCCCTACGTTAGCAACTGGGTAGAGTAGGCTTAGTTTGGGAATGCAGAGGCGGATTGCACTCCCCACGATTTCGTCAGTGGTAATAACAATTATAATACAATAACAATCGTAAAAATTTAATGTTACTCGATGGCCTGGTGAAATTATTTAAATTGGACGCCACTTTGACGTCTTGCATGGCCCAAATTACCCCAGTAACCCTACGGGAAAATCTGACCGACAGATTAATGTGGTGTTCAAACCACTTGTCTTTCCTAGTGAGCGTTCACAATGTTGCAAGGCGAATGCTGTATTAAAAGCAGATTGAAAAACATAATTGACTGAGAGGGATTCGACCCCGTGAGCTTTTGGCTTCCAGCCAAGGACTTTACCACTAAATTACCGGCCTAGACCTGTCAACAATGAAACGTTTCAATAGAAATGACCATCTCACAGAGCAACGTGCGTGTTCTTTTGTACTGTAATCTCAAATTTCTTGTTTGTTTTTGTATTTACGAGGCACAGAATCGCGTTTTATACACTGTTTAGTGTAGATTTATCCTCTATTATGCACCTCTGTCGTTAGTTTTGAGCAGGGGCAACGAGTGTTGTGTAAAGCTCAGTAAGTAGCTGTGTTGTAGGGCGCAATCATCCTCATGCGCGATAAAATAACACTGCCAATTCGATTTGCCGATTTCGTTCAGAAAAACGACAACATCCTCCGTACAGCCCGGATCTTTTACCGTGTGATCTTCACATCTATGGCGTCTTGAAGAAAGGCAAGTGTGGACGTCGGTTTCAGTCCGACGAGGAAGTGCGAGAGTGGGTGCGCTTGTGAATCCGTCAGCTGCCGACCGCGTTCTACGAAAGAGAAACTGATCGTCTCCCAGTTGCATATATGTTTTAGAACGTGTGGTGATTACTTTGAATGGTCTTGCGGTTCTAGGCGCGCAGTCCGGAACCGTGGGACTGCTACGGTCGCAGGTTCGAATCCTGCCTCGGGCATGGATGCGTGTGATGTCCTTAGGTTCGTTAGGTTTAAGTAGTTCTAAGTTCTAGGGGACTGATAACCACAGCAGTTGAGTCCCATAGTGCTCAGAGCCATTTGAACCATTACTTTGAATGGAAGCATTCCATGGTCTCGTTGTGGCGGGTGTTCGTTTTTCATTTGACAGCGCCCTATATTACGAACTTCTAAGTAGGAGCGAGTTATCTAATTAGGTTAGTCTGTGAGCTTCTCTACTTAAATCTTTTTTTATATGGGCATGGACTGCGATTACTGTGTTCATGTACAAGCTAGTTTGGCATCTGTTTCATCACAGCTCCAGGCAGTGCTGGCTTCCATCATGCAGTTTGATGCTATAGCCAATTGACATCGCTGTTAGCGGCCGGACGTAGTAATTTAAGGGAAGTTTAGTATGCCCCACGTGTCCCCTGATCACTCCACTCTTGTGGTAAGCCGGATTACTGCTGGAAATGAGTTTGGCTTTTCACCCGTGATTGAGTGGCAAGATTTGGCAAGACGCAAAAGACTTTCCAGGAGACCGATCGAAAGGCCACCCTGGTTTGCCTGACGAGTGTGTTTCAGGAGCAAGCTGTGGCTGATGAAGAGCCTTATCTAGCTGCAGCTCTTTACCCTTTTTTCAGATGAAACCTCTCAGCCCACAAGTTCCAGGCATTCGCAGAGACTGGGAATATGCGTTGTTGGGAGCTCAACTGTTAGGCGCATCATAGAGCGCCTTAGAGATATGACTCCCAAGGAGGGGAAGAAGTGTAGTGTGGACTTTGCACGCACGTCGAAGGGCAGTCGTCCCAGATGTAGAAGCACATGGTACAGCCAACTGCATGTGGTAGCTCACGTTAGTAATAACAATGTTTCTCTCTGCAACACCTTCTCCTCCATCACAGCGTGAAGGTAAGTCGGGATGCTCTTAATAGATCAGGGCTTCAGTACACTTGGGAGATGACTACCTGGAGCGTGGGGCTTATCGGGAGTGTAAATCGTGGTTTTGTTAGGTTACGTGGTGTCAGAAGAGTACAAACAGGGTACGCTCTCAAAAGGAGCATATAAGACAGGAAGAGCGAAGAAGTAAGATTCATCAGTATTTAGAGTTGTAAATTGTACCTAGCTGTGTTGGGAAAGAATCAGAGCTACTCTTACTCATAAAAAACACTGGGGCAGAAATCGTTACAGGAACTGCAATTCTGTTGGTGGTACGTATTTGTTGCTGATAGAATTAGTTTAACTTGTGGTTAAATTGAATTATATGCTTGCTGTGAGTTAGTAGGTGTATAGGTTATACCCTAGAACCGGAATAAGTTAATAGTCTGCCCCTTTTACGTACTCGCTGACTCAGATGAATAGGTATCCAACTCATACCTTCGATATGTTTGTGGAAATAAGTACTTAAAGTCGGAAGTTGGTACCAAATATCGTCTGATACTGTAATAAATGCTATCTAGATAAATTATTTTGAACAGTTTATTCAGGAGCCCACACAAGGTATAAGTGTATATGATAACGTAGTAGACTTTAAGGGGCAATCACTCCTGAGCAAGTATACTGCATCATGACAGATACAGCAATTAGTCACCACAAGGTCGTTGCAGCATGACTGAATTTCGTAACATGCAAATTCCACAAAAATAAATTCTAAATATAACCACTTACAGGCAAATAAAAATCCACATGGCACCTTCGTAAGAGACACTCTCCATACTATACATACCAACTGCTTCAGCGTCCACCTAATGTGGCTTGATCTCAGAGAAGTAGTATTGATGGCAGTGGAGAGTTTTATACCAAGCCATAATTAATTACAGACAGAACAGATCCCACGTACTACACAGAATAGGTCAGTACGCAATAGCAGAACAAACGAAAAGGCATGCCAGATTTAAAGGAGCGCAAAATATCCAAGACTGGTGACGTCTTGCAGACGCGCGAGACTCAGCGAAGATTTAAATACTAGATGATTTTAATAGTTTACAAAACGAAACTCTCTCTCCAAATCTGGCAAAAGTTAATAGAGTTCTGGTAGTATGTAAAATATACCAGCGACAAGGCACAATAAACGCCTTCACTGCACGATAACAATGGTGACGTTATCAACGACTGCACCATTAAATCGGAGTTACTTAGTAAGGTTTTCTGAAAATTCTCCATCAAATACTCTAGGATTCATATCGAAAACACCTTCCTGCAGGGTAAACTGGGAACAGATACTATAGGTTTAGCGAAGCAGCGTAAGTCACTTAATAAAGGCAGGTATTTCTACCCAGATTTTGTACCAATTAGATTCGTAGCAGAGTATGCTAATGAAATAGCTCTATTTTTTAGACAATGGCTCGCTAGACGAAAGATCCGTGCTTAAATAGTGAAATGTTGCTCAAGTCACATAAATACACAAGAAATGAAATAGATATAATCCACTGAATTGTAGTCCCATATGATGACATCAATCTATAGTAGAATTTTTGAACACATGAAGTGTTCTAATACGATAAAATACCCAGAAGAAAACGATCTATTGACACTTAACCAGCAGGAATTCCGAATAAATCGTTCTTGTGAAACACAGCTGCATCTTCATTCACACTATGTAATTAATGCTGTCGACAGATTATCTCAAATGGATATCATTTTACTATGTTTCCAAGAGACTTTTGACTGCGTTCCTCACAAGCGGCTTCTAATAACATTGTTTGTCAATGGTGTACCGTCTCAGTCGTGTGACTGGATTTGTGATTTACTGTCAGAAAGGCCAAAGTTTTTAGTAACTGACGGGAAGTCAACTAGTGAGACAGAAGTGATGTGTGATGTTGCCTAAGCCCTCTGCTGTTCACAACCTCCGACAAAAGAAGAACTTCATTCCTTGATAGAGAATGTCATTTTATGTTAGTAGTTATTTTTTGTTGAGAAATACGTCTTGTCTCGCTCATATTTGATTCTCATTGAATCAATATTTGTGTGTCAGCGACTAGCATTCTGTTTAATACTTTCGTTTAACGGCGCCAGGCTTGATTTCTAAGTCTCTGCTGTAAGAAGGCTCACCATGGTAGCTTAGCAGAATATTATAAGTTTTGGTGCATTGATAGAAAGGCTTCAAATTATCTGCAATAAAATTTAAATTTTTTAAGTCTAACATTTGAAGGAAATATTTTTAGAGCTGACGTGACACTGAACTGAGTGGGTTTGTTGTACTGCATTCAAAGGCGTGATGAGCTCTCTGAAGTGTTCTCCGGCTACAGTGAAGCACCTGCAACTATGTGGGGGACTGGTCTTTGCTGCAACACTCGCAAGTAAGCAGCGGCCAACTCCAAGAGTGTGCTGCGAACAGAGGCTGCTTGCACGCGTCATTACGCTTGTTAACAGACCAAACTATGCATACAGATTGCGACTTGGCAGTACTGCGCGTGGTTAATTAGTGCAAAGAATCCTGCGCGTTGGTAGTTTGCGTTCCAATTTGTCGGGACGCGGCTACTCTTCCGTGTGGGCATTATCTGGCTGGGCAACTTCCCGGCGCGTGGCGCCATTAACACGCCGTCGCCGCTGCCTTCGCTTTATCCGGTTGCACCTCTCCTACTGAACTTACCACACTCACCCAGTAAGTCTGATACGCTTCAGTAGGTCAGTTATTTCTATGGATCACTCGCAGTTCACACTGTAGCAGGCACGGAATGATGGTTCATTAATACGGCAACATCTTGGTGCATGGAAAATATGGAAAATACCCGTGTGACAATTCTGATAAGTATCATTTATGGCTAGTCTGGCTGTGACTGCAGGAAATATTGCTGTTCCCAAGATAAATCACAAAATTCACAACAGACTTATAATCGTCAAGCCTTTGAAGAAATGCGTTAAAACACTTTCCAAGTTCGATCTTCTAGAACTGGGTGTCAGAGCCTTTACAGTTTTTTTATTTATTTGACATATAGTCCACAAGGATGTTTCCTGTAAAGACAAAAGGAATTGTATGCTAAATCTTGTCTTGTTGGAGTGGAGATCATAAGTAGATTTCAAATTCGAGTGCACGCTTATTGCGACGTAGTTTTACATTAAACTTGCGAGATGAGATCCTGATGCTTCCATGTCCTCACCTCTCCTGCTGTTCCTACAAACCACACACAGTAAATCTGATAAGGTGGCTAGGTCAGTTATTTCAATCGATCATCTACAGCTCATCCTGTGGCTGGCACGGAATGACAGTTCATTAATACGACAGTTCTTCCATCTCACTTGGAAACAGCGTAGTCACTCGAAGACGTAATAGCAGTCGACATATAATTTATAGAAAGAAGCAGTTCGTTTAGAATTCAAATTTTGCGAATGTCTTTCTGTGTGAGCATATTGGACGTTTTGGTTTAAAATGTTCTAACTTTCATTAATCGTCTGTCCTTATAAACTAAGATAGCCGGTAAATTTCACTAAAGCAAGTAATTGAGTCCCTACCTTTAAAGAAAGAACTTCTGTACGAACAAATAGGATCAGTTTTATCTCCTGCGAAACAATTCTACCATTCCGTAAAACTTCTTTCGTTACTTGTTTTATGCCAAAGTGCCTTTAAGAGAATTGTATATGCAAGTTGCTATTTTGGTTCTTAGTGTTGTGTCAATCTGGAATTTGTTAGTTTACACGGTTGTGCATCAGTAAGGTATTGCCCTGCGCCGCCCAATACTTAATGAAGCCACTGACCTATCATTTCTTTTTCGTATACCGCACATTCTAGATTTAATTTATAGTGTAGAAACAGATAAAAGTGTAAGATCCATGACGTTCATCAAGGAACCAGTTTTCAAAATGTTATAGGCTAATGATTAAGATTTATATAAGAGTACTGTATTTTCCGCAAATATACAAAAAATGTCAATTGGTATACAGACTCCTCCAATTTTTCCCCAAGCTGAACTCAAAACAGCATACAAGGACCGAAAGAACAGATAATTTCAACTCTAAGGCGTAAATTACCTGAAGTCACTTCAACATTGCTAATTTGCTTTAACCTGCTTATTGTGATGCCATTCCACTACAGTTATAGTACTCTTTGGTATCTAAAACTTAAAATTTTGTTGTTGTGAGAGTATCATTTTTCAGTACCTTTATTTTAGGCTTAATTTAGTTCACACATTTATTTTACAAAGTCTCGTTTTTTCCGTCACGTAAAGGTTACTGGGATCACCCGTGTTCTAGGCATCTCGTCTTTGGTGTTGATCAAAAACACAAAGAGTTCTATGTTCGAACCCAGCCACTGCTTAAATTATGAATAAAAATCACCAGCAATGGTGGCTGAACACTTTCTGCATAAGATTACACCCTCTTTCTGCCAACGCTTTTATGAAAGACGGCGTAGGAACGGACAGAGTCTCGGGGCTCGCACTTGTCCTTGGGGTAGTAAAACTGCTCACAAAAGACGAAGAATTAGCAATGATGAACAGCTTGAGGATGCAAAGGCAACGGAAACCTCTACGTTAAAGACATATGACGTATATCCACAGGAAATGTGGCCTGTAACTGAATAAGTGTCATGATGATTTGTCCATTGACAAAAGATTCCGGTTTATATACCCATTCGGATCTCTGAGAAAGAGCGGCCTAGGGGGTGTGACCTTGAGAAGCAGATGGGATAACCAAGTAAAGGGTAACAGTCTACAGCTCAGAGAGTGGAGCATTATAAGTTCCAACGTGACAGGGAAGCTAGAAAATCTGAAAAGCGGATTGCAGAAGCTTTAACTAGGTATTGTGGAGTTCATTGAAGCGAAATGTAAAGGGCATAAGGATTTCTCGTCATATGAGTATCGGACAATATCAACAGCAGCAGAAAATAATGCAACTGGAGTATGATTCGTTATGAATAGGAAAATAGGGACGAGAGTGTGTTGCTGTGAACGCGGGCGTTGCGAAGCCAACAGAAGAACGGATTACGAGAGAACACGGCCTGGTTAGTAGGCATGAAAGGCGCGAAAGATAAGGAGCAGCTAAATATAGGTACATAGAAGGTGACTGCAAAGGAACCTTGGGTAACAACAGAAGTACTTGAACTGATAGAAGGAAGTACAAAAATGCTCAGAAAAATACAGGAATACAACATATCGATCGATCATTTAGGAACGAAATGTATAGGAAGTGCTGGACCTCATGGCGAAATGGCTAGTGGAAGGAGTACATTGTAGGCCTCTGTGAGGGGGAAGACTTGTGTGATGAAGTGACAGAAAAATAAGCTCGGGTCTATATGGAAGACAAAAGCGGTCCAGTATTAGAGTAAGAATTCTAAGATCTTTGGAAGACTTGAGAGTAAGTAAGGCAGAAGGCATAGGTCACATTCCATCGGAATTCATAAAAACATTTAGGGAAGTGAAACCAAAACGAATACTCAAGTTGGTCTGTAATATCTGTGACACTTTAGAAAAAAAAGTCATCTACACAATACCGTAGACTACAAGAAAAGGTAAGTACGAGATACATCGCACAATCAGTTTAAAAGTTAATGCATCCAAGCTGCTGACAAGAATAATACACAGAAGAATGGAGAAGAAAACTGAGGATCTATTAGATGGAGTTCAGTTCGGCCTCAGGAAAGGTACAGGCACCAGAGAGGCAGTTCTCAAGCTACACTTGCTAATGGATGAAACATTCACAGGATTTGTCGACCTGTGGTTAGAACTGTACACTGTAACGTGGTCAACATCTTCTAAATTCTAGGAAAAATAGAGTTATACAATAGGGAAAGACTGGTAAAATACAGTATGTACAAGAACCATGAGGAAACAATAAGATTGGAAGACCAAGAACCAAGCGCTCGGATTAAAATAAGTGTAAGTCAGGGATGCTGTGTTTCACCCTTACTGTTCAATCTGTATATCGAATAAGCGACGAAGGACGTAAAAGGAAGGTTCAAGAGTTGGATTAAAATTGGGTATGAGTTACAAGATTCGCTGATGACATTGCTATCGTCAACGAAAGTTAAGAATAATTACAGAACCTGTTGAAATGAATGAACAGTCTAATGCGTATGAAAGATGGATTGCGAGTAAACCGAAGAAAGACGAAAGTAATGAAACGTACGGGAAATGAGAATAGCGATAAGTTTAAACATCAAAATTGATGATCACGAAGTAGACGAAGTTTAGTAATTCTGCAATCTTGGAAGTAAAATAACTCATAATGGGTGGAGCCAGGTGAACATAAGAAACAGCCTCGCACAGGAAAAAAGGACATTCCTAACCCAGAGAATCCTACCGTTACCAAAGATAAGTCTTAACGCGAGGAGAAATTCCTGTGAGTGTACGTTTGTGGCATAACAACGTATGGCAGCGAATAATGGGCTGTGGCGAAACCGGAATAGAAGCGAATGTAAGGGTCTGAGATTTGGTGCTGCTGAATAGCGCCGAAAATTGGATGGGCTAATAACGTAAGGAATGAGAAGGCTCTTCGCAGAACCTGCGAAGTAGGGAACACAAGGAAAACACAGGCAAGAATTAAGGATAGGTTGAAAGGATTTGTGTTAAGCTATCAAGAAATAACTTCCAGGGCACTAGAGTGTTCTGTAGAGCGTAAACGTTGTAGGGGAAAACAGAAACTGGAATACATCCAACAGATAATTCAGGGCGTGCAAGCGCTAATGTGAACTGAAGATGTTGGCAAAGGGGAGGAATCCGTGGTGGGTTGCATCAAACCAGTCGTATGGATGATGACTCAAAACAATTATACAGGGTGTTACAAAAAGGTACTGCCAAACTTTCAGGAAACATTCCTCACACACAAAGAAAGAAAATATGTTATTTGGACATGCGTCCGGAAACGCTTACTTTCCATGTTAGAGCTCATTTTATTACTTCTCCTCAAATCACATTAATCACGGAATGGAAACACACAGCAACAGAACGTACCAGCGTGACTTCAAACACTTTATTACAGGAAATGTTCAAAATGTCCTCCGTTAGCGAGGATACATGCATCCACCCTCCGTCGCATGGAATCCCTGATGCGCTGATGCAGCCCTGGAGAATGGCGTATTGTATCACAGCCGTCCACAATACGAGCACGAAGAGTCTCTACATTTGGTACCGGGGTTGCGTAGACAAGAGCTTTCAAATGCCCCCATAAACGAAAGTCAAAAGGGTTGAGGTCAGGAGAGCGTGGAGGCCATGGAATTGGTCCGCCTCTACCAATCCGTCGGTCACCGAATCTGTTGTTGAGAAGCGTACGAACACTTCAACTGAAATGTGCAAGACCTCCATCGTGCATGAACTACATGTTGTGTCGTACTTGTAAAGGCACATGTTCTAGCAGCACAGGTAGAGTATCCCGTATGAAATCATGATAACGTGCTCCATTGAGCGTAGGTGGAAGGAACAAACTAAAATGAGCTCTAACATGGAAATTAAGCGTTTCCGGACACATGTACACATAACATCTTTTCTTTATTTGTGTGTGAGGAATGTTTCCTGAAAGTTTGGCCGTACCTTTTTGTAACACCCTGTATATATTGGGTATGTGATTCTGCCACAAGTAATGAAATTCTCAGGGAATAATAACTCAAGAAATGTAATAAATGTTGACTGAATGGCAACGTATTAGAAGAGCAGTAAAGATCAGACGAAGTATTAGACCATAAATTGTATATAGTAACCACCGAGACGAAAAATTTAGTATCATGGTAGAAAAGAACATTTCCTCATTAAAAATGTGAAGCTCTAGTGAGAGACCGTCCAAGAGATTCTTTGTGCATAAAAAATGGAAAGAACACACGTTGAAACTACAGTTAACTAACAAATTAATTTTTTCTGAGATGCACCTGAAATTGACCATAGCGGTAAAATCAGAGATATGCGACTTCGTACAAGGACTTAGCAACACTGGTTCATCCTGCCGGCTGTTCGTGAACAGTACAGGAGCGATGAATATGATGCTGTTATTTAACGTACGCTTCACCATACACTGAACGGAGTGTCGTGAAATATAGCCGCAGATGTAGAAATATTGAAAAGGTAAAATGATAAAAAATTTTAGTGCCTTAAAATTACTCTGGCGATTGCGCACAATTTGATACGCTTAGTATAAAAGACGTTGTTTCTGCAATGTCCTATCCGACTGTATGAGTTCTATGGCTTGTATAATATCATCTCCGTCTGTTTTGCAAGTGGTGTTACAGCAGGTGCCTTCATATTAATGATTTCAGTCCTGTCACTTATGCAGTGTATAATATGGAACGCCTACCCCCATGAACCATGGACCTTGCCGTTGGTGGGGAGGCTTGCGTGCCTCAGCGATACAGATAGCCGTACCGCAGGTGCAACCACAAAGGAGGGTATCTGTTGAGAGGCCAGACAAACGTGTGGTTCCTGAAGATGGGCAGCACCCTTTTCAGTAGTTGCAGGTGCAATAGTCTGGATGATTGACTGGTCTCGCCTTGTAACACCTACCAAAACACCCTTGCTGTGCTGGTACTGCGAACGGCGGAAAGCAAGGGGAACTACGGCCGTAAATTTTCCCGAGGGCATGCAGCTTTACTGTATGGTTAAATGGGACTACTCGAGAGGATGTCGTTATCATGAGAAAGAAAACTGGCGTTCTACGTATCGGAGCGTGGAATGTCAGATCAATGTAAAAGTAAAAGATGATATTCACGAAATTAACCAAGAGAACAAGTATAAACGCCAGAATAATAATTACCATGCTGAGAATAAGAATATATATATAAAGTATAAACAGCTCCTAAAAAAAGAGATAATTCTATTTAATAATCTAAGTTCACCTACCAAATTTAATGATGGAGGAGCAGCTATATTTGATGATCTTAAAAGAAATCACCATAAAGAAATTGTGGGTATTAAATTAATTATACCCTTGTTAATTAATAATCTTCGTCTACCTGAACTGGAAAAGGGAGAGATGGAAACGTAGTAGGTGAATATGGATTGGGGGCAAGAAACGAAAGAGGAAGCCGCCTGGTAGAATTTTGCAGAGAGCACAACTTAATCATAGCTAACACTTGGTTCAAGAATTATAAAAGAAGGTTGTATACATGGAAGAAGCCTGGAGATACTGACAGGTTTCAGAAAGATTATATAATGGTAAGACAGAGATTTAGGAACCAGGTTTTAAATTGTAAGACATTTCCAGGCGCAGATGTGGACTCTGACCACAATCAATTGGTTATGAACTGTAGATTAAAACTGAAGAAACTGCAAAAAGGTGGGAATTCAAGGAGATGGGACCTGGATAAACTGAATAAACCAGAGATTGTACAGAGTTTCAGGGAGAGCATAAGGGCACATATGACAAGAATGGGGAAAAGAAATACGGTAGAAGAAGAATGGGTGGCTTTGAGGGATGAGATGGTGAAGGCAGCAGAGGATCAAGTAGGTAAAAAGACGAGGACTAGTAGAAATCCTTGAGTAACAGAAGAAGTATTGAATTTCATTGATGAAAGGAGAAAATATAAAAATGCAGTAAATGAAGCAGGCCAAAAGGAATACAAACGTCTCAAAAATGAGATCGACAGGAAGTGCAAAATGGCTAAGCACGGATGGCTAGAGGACAAATGTAATGACGTAGAGGCTTATCTCACTAGGGGTAAGATAGATACTGCCTACAGGAAAATTAAAGAGACCTTTGGAGAAAAGAGAGCCACTTGTATGAATATCAAGAGCTCAGATGGAAACCCAGTTCTAAGCAAAGAAGGGAAAGCAGAAAGGTGGAAGGAGCATATAGAGGGTCTATACAAGGGTGATGTTCTTGAGGACAATATTATGGAAGTGGAAGAGGATGTAGATGAAGATGAAATGGGAGATATGATACTGCGTGCAGGGTTTGACAAAGCACTGAAAGACCTGAGTCGCAACAAAGCTCCGGGAGTAGACAACATTCAATTAGAACTACTGGCAGCCTTGGGAGAGCCAGTCCTGACAAAACTCTACCATCTGGTGAGCAAGATGTATGAGACAGGCGAAATACCCTCAGACTTCAAGAAGAATATAATAATTCCAATCCCAAAGAAAGCAGGTGTTGACAGATGTGAAAATTACCGAACTATCAGTTTAATAAAAATTGTTCAAACGGCTCTGAGCACTATGCGACTTAACTTCTGAGGTCATCAGACGCCTAGAACTTAGAACTAATTAAACCTAACTAACCTAAGGACATCACACACATCAATGCCCGAGGCAGGATTCGAACCTGCGACCGTAGCGGTCGCTCGGCTCCAGACTGTAGCGCCTAGAACCGTCAGTTTAATAAGTCACGGCTGCAAAATACTAACACAAATTCTTTACAAACGAATGGAAAAGCTAGTAGAAGCCGACCTCGGGGAAGATCAGTTTGGATTCCGTAGAAATATTGGAACACGTGAGGCAATACTGACCCTACGACGTATCTTAGAAGATAGATTAAGGAAAGGCAAACCTACGTTCCTAGCATTTGTAGACTTAGAGAAAGCTTTTGACAATGTTGACGGGAATACTCTCTTTCAAATTCTGAAGGTTGCAGGGGTAAAATACAGGGAGCGAAAAGCTATTTACAATTTGTACAGAAACCAGATGGCAGTTATAAGAGTCGAGGGACATGAAAGGGAAGCAGTGGTTGGTAATGGAGTGAGACAGGGTTGTAGCCTCTACCCGATGTTGTTCAATCTGTATATTGAGCAAGCAGTAAAGGAAACAAAAGAAAAATTCGGAGTAGGTATTAAAATCCATGGAGAAGAAATTAAAACTTTAAGGCTCGCCGATGACATTGTACTGTCAGAGGCAGCAAAGAACTTGGAAGAGCAGTTGAACGGAATGGATGTTGTCTTGAAAGGAGGATATAAGATGAACACGAACAGAAGAAACACGATGATAATGGAATGTAGTCGAACCAATTTGGGTGATGCTGAGGGAATTAGATTAGGAAATAAGACACTTAAAGTAGTAAATGAGTTCTGCTATTTGGGGAGCAAAATAACTGATGATGGTCAAAGTAGAGAGGATATAAAATGTAGACTGGCAATGGCAAGGAAAGCATTTCTGAAGAAGAGAAATTTGTTAACATCGAGTTTAGGTTTAAGTGTCAGGATGTCGTTTCTGAAAGTATTTGTATGGAGTGTGGCCATGTATGGAAGTGAAACATGGGCAATAAATAGTTTGGACAAGAAGAGAATAGAAGCTTTCGAAATGTGGTGCTACACAAGAATGCTGAAGATTAGATGGGTAGATCACATAACTAATGAGGAAGTATTGAATAGGATTGTGAAGAAGAGAAGTTTGTGGCACAACTTGACTAGAAGATGGGATCGGTTGTTAGGACATGTTCTGAGTCATCAAGGGATCACCAGTTTAGTATTGGAGGGCAGCGTGGAGGGTAAAAATTGTAGAGGGAGACCAAGAGATGAATACACTAAGCAGATTCAGAAGGATGTAGGTTGCAGTAGGTACTGGGAGATGAAGAACCTTGCACAGGATGGAGTAGCATGGAGAGCTGTATCAAACCAGTCTCAGGACTGAAGACCACAACAATAACAACAATATAGAACACTTCGAAAATTAACTGTGACAGCATTACAGAAATGTTGAAGCTGTAATAATCGAGTTGATTTACTTTAGAAATTTACTCACGCATAAAAATTTATGTAATTTTTAAGATTAAATTCGTCGATTTAGAGCATATCGTGTACAATTATCACTCTGTGACTTACTGTCCACCAGCTTTCTGGTTTTCAGGTCGGAGTATCTGCCACACTTAGCTAATAATACTTCATTCAAAGCGAAGTATCGGCAAAATAACGGAACATCCTCAGTTATGCAACTGTTCGGAGTAAGAATATGCCTCTTCGACCATACTGTTCTTCCTGTCATTTTATCGTAGAATAACGGACGCTAAACAAATACGAAAAATTTTAAATATTCGCCATTTTAGCAGCAGTGATTTAGTAACATCAGTGGTAGATAAAAGAAATAGCGTGACTATTTTCCAGTGCTTGCATGGACCATGTAGAGATATATAGCTACTTAGACGTTATTAGTGTTTGTAAGGAGAGACCAGACAATAAAACGGGAGAGATAATTGAGGAATTTGAAAAGATGACTAGACAGCGAACATGAAACATCTGGGCGTTCCCAGCGCAATAGTAGGACATTCGAAACGGAAAGGACTGTGGTACAGATCCACAACCCATCATATAGGTTTAGGTTTTGTATGATTTCCCCAAACTGCTGTAGGAAATTGATGCCTTCTCGCTCTGAAATGGATACGACCTATCTTTCCCCGATCTGAGCTGGTGAACTGTGTCTAGGAACCTTGTCGTCGACGGATTTTCCAAAATTGCTAGTCTATGTACGAGGAACGTGAACCTATTCTATATTTTGAACGTACAACTGAACTACAGCATCGAAAAAAGTCGGCGAAATCGACAAACGAAATACAAATCTACACTCATATTTTGCAAGCCATCTTGCGGCGTGCAGCGGAGGGTATACCGGTTGCCACACATTTCCCACGTTTTCTCTTCCATTTCGCCAGCCGATCTACTGTTGGTAAGATTTCGTCTGAACACTAATTTCTCTAATTTTATCGTCATGATCACTTCATGTAATTTATGGGATATGACGGATGGAGAATAAGTAACGTAATGCTTGACTCTTCTTGAAACATGCGCACTCGGATAATGTTACTTGTAAATCGTGACGTGTAACAGCGATGTTCTGATGTCTGCTTCTGGAACTGGATGAACGTTCCGTCACACTATCACACTTATTAAACGAACCTGTGGAAGATCTAATTAATGATTGGATAATCTGTATCAGCCGTGTAAGTGCTACCTAACGAGAATTAAGACTGAAGACCAAAAGTCAGGAATCTTCCGAACGAAGTGTCCATAAGCTGCGTCCATGAGTAAATTACATTTGCTTAAAATTATTTCCGTGAATTTTAGTACACTATCTGCCGGTCCTGCAACTAGTTTTATGTGCTCATTTCCCTACAAACCGCAGAAGACTCACACGTTTCTGATTTGAAGGCTGTGTACACAGCGACTGAGTTATAAAAATCACCTTTATACTCGTATTAGCTGGGGACATTACACTGCCCGGATACACATTCATCAGAATTCTATTAGTCCTTCTCCTCCTTCCCCCTCACACTTCCTGCCCCTCCATTCCGTCTTTGTCCATCTGCTTCTGCCTATCCCTCTCTCCAATTCCTCCTCCCCAATTCTCCGTCCATCTGCCATTCCCCATCCTTTCTGTCCATTTGCTCCTCCCCTTCCGTCCCTCTGTTCCTTCCTTCTCTGTCCATCTCCTGTTTCCTCCTCTAAGTATATCTCCAACTATAAACTCTACCTGCTCCTCCCCCTCCCACCATTCACCTCAACTCCCCCACCTCTCTATCTATCTCCTCCTCTCCCTCGTTCTGTTCATCTGCTCCTCCTTCTTTCTCGGTCCATCTCCTCCCCCACCCCCCTCTCTCTCTCTCTCTCTGACCATCTCCAAAATCTGTGTATTGGCGCATCGTAGGTTTACTTTTAATCCACACCCCAAGCCCTTTGAGAGGATGGTTGATTTTACCCACACACTGATTTCTTGCAGAAAGTGAGTGAGATGTGTACCATGTTTGACTGAAAGCGGTCCAAGGCTATAATATATATGGATTTCTGTTTTCAGTGTTATTTTGATGTCTGAGTATCGAGCTGAGTTGCTCTTAGAAGCAGTAGGGAAAGCACACTCGCATGTGGGTGAGTAGCATGAATGTGTACAGCATCATCGTTTTATCAAATATCGCTGACAACTGTTCTGGAGGAAATATCCACATAACACGTGAATTCATGCGGTCTTTTTGAGCTTCGCGCTTCTAATATACATGACACTAGTACACAGAGTCATATCACAAACAGAACAGACGCTAATAATGAGATCGTGGTCCGCCATACTTTATGTGCTCCATTCCGGCTGAGAAACGACCAGGCAAGAGCCATTCAATCATCTTTTCGTGGGTCTCACTAGAAATAGTGTGAAGTGGAGGAGAAAACAATAACATATATTCAACAAAAATCTGTTTTAAGCTTTTTTGTGTGTGCACCAGTTAAGCTGTGCGCTGAACACCAACCTCCAATATTTTTCCAATGTCATTTATAGGCAACAGACAAATGTCGATTAAAAGTAATAAATGTTATACGCTGATATTGCACTTTCAAACTGAAATTAAACGGGGAAAATAAGTCCTTTCTTACCACAGTTAACAATACTCACAGTAAAATATTAACAAAGGGATAGATGAAACCAAAAGAAACTCCTTATGTTTGATACCACATGAATCTCTAAAAACAGTTTCTGAAAACTCAAGACTATGCCACTTCAGTCTGCCATTGTGCGTCACCTTGTTAACATATTACCTGATGTATAAAGCGGGCGCTTCCCTGCACTCTACAGTTTTAATGTAGTTAGTGAAAAACTTTGTTCTACAAATCACCATACAGATACTTGACTTCAGATGTCCTCACACATAGAGGACACCTTGTTAACATATTACCTGATGTATAAAGCGGGCGCTTCCCTGCACTCTACAGTTTTAATGTAGTTAGTGAAAAACTTTGTTCTACAAATCACCATACAGATACTTGACTTCAGATGTCCTCACACATAGAAATATAATAAATTTTGATGGTGTTGGGACAGCAACCAGCTATTTGTGGCTGGTTGCTGTCCCAACACCATCCACATTTGTCTCCAAACAACAGCCATGGTCTCCATCATGTCATCATATGACAAAATTGCAGAAATATAATAAACTTGTATCTGGAGAACGTGGCAGAAACTCCACAGGACTTCTAAAACTTTTCCATCTCCAGAGGAGTTTTATATCAATGTGCGCCGACAGATACCCCGTAATAACGTGGAGCTCTCCCGAGATGAGACAAGGCGAAAATGTTCCGTCTTCAGACACTAGAGACCGCAGCATACCTTCGTCTAATAACTGTAGATAACGAGTTACTTTTAATGTACCGTGAGTGAAAAAGGACCAAGCGATACGAGAATCCTGTATTCCAATCCGAAACATCACTTCCGATGAGCCAGTTATATTTCGAAGGATTCATCCTTTGAGAGCTCGTTTCTAACCAGTATCTTTGATTCTGTTTATCTACGTCTCCATTCACACAGAAATTAGCTTCAGCCGTGAACAGTGCATCATAGCCGAAGCGACGCACATCGTCCAGCTTGCGTCTCGACCATTCTGCAAATGGTAACCGACGATCTGGATCGTCCGCGGTGTGATGCCGTAAAATCTTCATTTTGTGAGGGTGACATACACATGTGTCCAAATTGTCTTTATTAACGGATGGCTGACCTAAGTTCCTTAAGACATGCGAAAAGTACCGCACTCGGGACCCTTACTGAACAATGACAAAACAACGATTGATGTTGCTTCAAGCATAGTCGTTTTCGATCTTCCAGCTATCCGTTTGTCTACGACAGAACCAGATCCACCGGAATTCCCGAGAAATTTCAACAGCACACTGTGGATAATGGGTGATCTGTTTTGGTGGCACTGTTTGCAGTCCTATACGGAAACATCGGTGATCTTCTCTACAGATAAACAGGACGATCTCAGTGCGTTCATGCTCTGTTGACGCCACGAACTTTACGACACCTGTAAACATCTACATCTACATCTACATTCACATTTAAGTACTTGGCAGAGGGTTCATCGAACCACAATCATACTATCTCTCTACCATTCCACTCCCGAACTGCGCGCGGGAAAAACGAATACCTAATCCTTTCTGTTCGAGCTCTGATTTCTCTTATTTTATTTTGATGATCATTCCTACCTATGTAGGTTGGGCTCAACAAAATGTTTTCGCATTCGGAAGAGAAAGTTGGTGACTGAAATTACGTAAATAGATCTCGCAGCGACGAAAAACATCTTTGCTCTAATGACTTACATCCCAACTCGCTTATCATATATGCCACAATCTCTCCCCTATTACATGATAATATAAAACGAGCTGCCCTTTTTGCATCCTTTCGATGTCCTCCGTCAATCCCACCTGGTAAGGATCCCACACCGCGCAGCAAGATTCTAACAGAGGACGAACGAGTGTAGTGTAAGCTGTCTCTTTAGTGGACTTGTTGCATCTTCTAAGTTTCCTGCCAATGAAACGCAGCCTTTGGCTCGCCTTCCCCACAATATTATCTATGTGGTCTTTCCAAATGAAGTTGTTCGTAATTTTAACACCCAGGTACTTAGTTGAATTGGCAGTCTTGAGAATTGTACTATTTATCGAGTAATCGAATTCCAACGGATTTCTTTTGGAACTCATGTGGATCACCTCACACTTTTCGTTATTTAGCGTCAACTACCACCTGCCACACCTTACAGCAATCTTTTCTAAATCGCTGTGCAACTGATACTGGTCTTCGGATGACCTTACTAGACGGTAAATAACAGCATCATCTGCTAACAACCTAAGAGAACTGCTCCGATTGTCACCCAGGTCGTTTATATAGATCAGGAACAGCAGAGGTCCCAGGACGCTTCCCTGGGGAACACCTGATATCACTTCAGTTTTACTCGATGATTTGCCGTCTATTACTACGAACTGCGACCTTCC
This sequence comes from Schistocerca nitens, assembly GCF_023898315.1. NCBI lineage: Eukaryota > Metazoa > Arthropoda > Insecta > Orthoptera > Acrididae > Schistocerca > Schistocerca nitens. The sequence goes on along the minus strand of NC_064616.1, from coordinate 439,259,321 downwards.
TGACAGGAAATCACGAATCCAGTCGCACAACTGAGACGATACCCCGTAGGCCTGCAGCTTGATTAGAAGTCGCTTGTGAGGAGCAGTGTCAAAAGCTTTCCGGAAATCTAGAAATACGGAATCAACTTGGGATCCCCTGTCGATAGTGGCCATTACTTCGTGCGAATAAAGAGCTAGCTGCGTTGCACAGGAACGATGTTTTCTGAAACCATGCTGATAACGTATCAATAGATCGTTCCCTACGAGGTGATTCATAATGTTTCAATACAGTATATTCTCCAAAACCCTACTGCAAACCAACGTCAATGATATAGGTCTGTAGTTCGATGGATTACTCCTACTACCCTTCTTAAACACTGGTGCGACCTGCGCAATTTTCCAATCTGTAGGTACAGATCTATCGGTGAGCGAGCGGTTGTATATGATTGCTAAGTAGGGAGCTATTGTATCAGCGTAATTTGAAAGGAACCTAATTGATATACTATCTGGACCTGAAGACTTGCCCGTATCAAGCGATTTGAGTTGCTTCGCAACCCCTAAGGTATCTACTTCTAAGAAACTCATGCTACCAGCTGTTCGAGTTTCAAATTCTGGAATATTCCATTCGTCTTCCCTGGTGAAGGAATTTCGGAAAACTGCGTTCAATAACTCCGCTTTAGCAGCACAGTCGTCGGTAACAGTACCATCGGCACTGCGCAGCGGAGGTATTGACTGCGTCTTGCCGCTTGAGTACTTCACATACGACCAGAATTTCTTCGGATTTTCTACCAAATTTCGAGACAATGTTTCGTTGTGGAACCTATTAAAGGCATCTCGCATTGAAGTCTGTGCCAAATTTCGCGCGTCTGTAAATTTTAGCCAATCTTCAGGATTGTAAAGAAGAAACATCGCTGATAACTCGATAATGCATAAAGCTGCGCTCAAATGAAAGGGCATCGATCGTTGTTTCCTCTCCCCATCTGAAAGGTACGCTTTGCATCCAAGATGTGGGCTTCCTAAACGGCCATCATGCTGGTAATACAGCCCCATAAGTTTCCACCCTCTGCCATCTCATAGTGACCACCTATGGGTGGTAGGGGAGGTTGACTGCCATACGTAGGATCCGAATTCAATTCCCAGTATTGCCAGGGATTTTTCCTTCGTAGGAGGACCTCTAATTGGGACCACTCAGGCTCGTGATGCCAAATGAGGAACAATTTGAGTGAGAAGTTGCGGCTACAAGATCTGCAAAGCCGACAACGGCCGGGAGAGAAGTATACTGCCCCACCTCCATATATCATCCGAATGACACCATTGGCAAAGGATGACAAGGCGGGTGGTCGGTACCAATTCACCAGTCGAAGCCCAGAACGGTCGACCTTTCCGTCACACAATGCATGAATTTAAATTTCTGTTTATGCACCTGTTTTGATTTTGGAAGGATGGTTCCACACCTATGGACCAGGATGTGGAAACAAATGATCATGTTTGGACGCTTCATCTATAATTACTGTCGCTTTATACGTTTCAGAATGGTTTGATGCTCGAACGAAAATGATATAGAGCTCTTGTGTCATATGATGATTTTTCAGAAGCATTTAAAACTTGTAACTTATCGTGTCTTTAAATTAATCAAAAATAATGTTACCTATGCACATAAAGTGAAATACATCTCGAACCCAGGGGAGGTTAGTTTTGGATCCGTGCACACTGAGAGTCCTTCCACTACTTAAGATCAAATACTGCTCTTAGAATTATGAAATATAATTTGTAACACCATAAATGTTTGTGTGTTAGTGAAATTACACTGAGGTGACGTAGTCAAAGGATGCCTCCAAATATGGTGTCGGACCTCGTTATACCCGTCGTTGTGCGGAAACTCGCAGAAATATTGAGCCATGTTACTGGTGCAGGATTTTATGGATGAACTGACCTCTGGATTACGTTCCATTAATGTACAATGGGATTCATGTTGGGTGATTTGGATGGCCAAATCATTCTCTCAAACTATACAGGATGTTCTTCAAACCAATCGCGAACAATTGCGGCCCGATGACATGGCGCATTGTCGTCCATAAAAATTCCCTCGTTGTTAGGGCACATGACGTGCACGAATGGTTGCAAATGCTCTCCAAGTAGCCGACTATAACCATTTACAGTCAGTTACCAGTTCAGTTGAACCAAACGACCCAGTCCATTCCATGTAAGCACAGCCCATACAATTATGGAGCCTATTACCAGCGTGAACAGTGCCTTGTTGACAGCATGGTCCGTGGCCTCGTGGGGGCTGCGCCACACGCGATCCCTACCCACAGCTTTTACCCACTGAAACCGGGACTCATCTGACCAGGTCGCGGTTTTCCAGTCGTCTAGGATCCAACTGATACGATGAAGACTGAAGGACACTAGCTGCAGGCGATGGCGCGCTGTTAGCAAAGACACTCGCATAGGTCGTCTTCTCCCATGGCTCATTAATGCCCAATTTCGTTGCACTGTTCTAACCGATATGTTCGCCGTACGCTCCACAGTAATATCTGCGGTTACGTTACGCAGTGTTACTTGTCTGTTAGCACTGGCTGATAGTGTACTAAAATTCACAGGGATACTTTTACGCAAACTCCACTGCTCTCATGCATTCATTGTAGGACATCGGCCACTGCGTTGTCCTTGGTGAGAGGTAGTGCCTGAAATTTGGTATTCTCGAAATACTCTTTACGTTCTGGATCTCGGAATATTGATTTCCTTATCGATTTCCGAAATGGAATGTCCCATGCGTCTAGCTCCAGCTACCATTCCGCGTTCAAAGTTTGTTAAGTCCCATCGTGACGGAATAATCACATCCGAAACCTTTTCACGTGATAACCTGAGTACAAAAGACAGCTGCGCCAACGCACTGTCCTTTTCTACGGTGTGTACGAGATACTACCACTGTCTGTATATGTGCATATCGCTATCCCATGACTTTCGTAACCTCAGTGTACAGAGTTCATGATTTTAATTTTTCTTGTACATTATAGATTGCAGCAATTTGTCGTCTTTTTCAAATTTTATTATGCAGATGAAGATTTCGGCTAGAAGCTAGCCATTCTCAATGCTAAGATTACAAAAAGTACATAGTCAGATGATGTCATAAAAAGTTACAAGTAATGGTTTAACTCATATGGTTTGTGTATTACATACAACTATTATTTTCGCTCAATGCAAATTTGAAGTGGTTTACTTCCCTTGAATTTTATATACGTAGTTCATCTAGATGGCGCCATGTAACGTACCGATGTGTTCTCCATAAAGCCTGCCTTATGCAAACAATAGTATTCAATGAACTGTGGGTGAAGCCCGATCAACAGGGACTTACATGCATTGAGCGAAAGTAATAGTGGTATGTTACTCTATTACTTGTAACTTTTAATGACATCATCTGACTATGTACGTCTTGTATTCTTAGCACTGAGAATGGCTAACTTCTAGCCGAAATCTAGATCTGCATAATAAAATTTAAAAAGGACGACTGATTGCTGCAATCTATAATTCACAAGTCAATATAACGGTCGCTGAGTGAAACCGCTTTCCGGATGGAAGATAACCTGATTTAATTTTTCTTATTAATTTAAAAGTTTTAAACAATATTTTAAATATGAACAGTTTTACAGAGGGAGGGATGTTGGGCGAGTGACTCATGACAACACGATACGGATATAGAGAACAAGTAAATTACTGGGCAGGAGTAATAATCATGAATACTAACGCAGTTTAGCAAAATTGGAAAATTGTTATTTATATATTATATGAGTTAGTGAAAAAGAATATGCGATCTACGCTGACGTCAAGGTCGTGCTGCATTTGTCGTGATGAGTAGCACCATGCCAGACTAGACATGCTCAGCGAACCTCAGCTGAGCAGTTCGTCTTGAATGCTGGAATAGGCAGAAGTGGAGAATTACTTCTGTTCGTTCCAGAATATCTCACAAACTTGCCTAATGATCTGGCATTCTTCGACATCTTTCATATTTATAGGTCAGTGACTGGAGATCAGTTTCGTAAATCAGTACGAGGCGATTTTCAGAAGCCTCACACCAACATTAGTCAGTAGCTTATTACGTAGTGCATAAGGAATGTAATCGGCAAGTTCAATACCCACAACTTTAATATAAATTTATCATTCACTCTCATCGAAAGTGTTGAATAAAATATAATGAATCATAATTTTTGCCTATATCATGTATTATTGGTGGTGGTAAGTGCCTATGGGACCAAACTGCTTAGGTCATCGGTCCCTTGACTTACACACTACTTAATCTAACTTAAACTAACTTACGCTAAGGACGAGACACACACCCATGCGCGAGGGAGGACTTGAACTTCCGACTGGGAGAGAAATGCGAACCGTGGCAAGGCGCCTTGGACCACGCGGCTACCTCACGCGGCCATCATGTATTATTAATTCCGTATGTACAATAATAATTGATGTACATATATGTGGCTTAGAGTAGTCTGCGTTTTTTCAAATTTCTTGTTTCTTCACACACTCTTCGTTATTTTCTTCCTTTGGTTTTAAGAAGCACTAAGACCTACTTTGTTGAAATTGTAGAGGAGGTACCAATGCCGCACTTGTCTTCAAGATGTTTCATGTCACTAAGTGTTGTTTATTACTCCTTAAGCGTGTGATTGACTGCTGTAATGCTACCGAATGAAATTTTCTCTACAGTGGAATGTGCGCTGATATGAAACTTCCTGGCACATTAAAACTGTGTGATGGACCGATCTCCGAAATGAGGACCTTTGACTTTCGCGGGCAAGTGCTCTACCGACTAACCTACACAAGGAGGACTCACTACTCGTTCCTCACAATTTTACTCCCGTCAGTAAATCGTCCCCTACCTTCCAAACTTCACAGAAGCTTTTCCGTGTAACTTCCGGGACAAGCACTCCTGAACAAAGGACACTGCAGAGAACTGGCTTAGGCACAGGGTAGGGAATGTTCCCAGAATGAATTCTTCACACTAAAGCGGAGTAGTGAGTTCACTGCAGTCAAGAGTTTGTACATGTTAAAGGAGTTAGCCATAGATTTAGATTGTTTAGATAAGTTTCCTTTTTCTTGGTATTCAGACACTTCCTACCTGAGTGCCAAGGAGGCTACGAAAAATTTTAAGACTGTGGCTAAGCCAAGTCTCAGCAATATCCTTTCTTCCAGGTGTGTTAGTCCCGCAAGTTTCACAGAAGAGCTTTGTTAAATATTGAAAGGCAGGGGATGAGGTACAGGCGGAAGTAAAGCTATGAGGGGAGTCTTGAGTTGTTCTTGGATAGGTTAGTCGGTAGAGCAGTTGCAATCGACAGGCAAGGTTCAGAGTTAGGGTCTCGGTCCAACAAACTGCCAGTAAATCATATATCAGCCTACACAACACTGTTGGTAGAGTGAATATTTCATTCTGCATTATGATAACAGTCAAGCACACGCATAAGTAGTAACAAACAACACTAGTGGAATGACGCAGATTGCCGGCCACTGTGGCATGCGTTTCCCGTCTTCAGTTTCAATAAAATAGGTCTTAAAATTCTTCTTAAGACCAAAGGAAAAAGACTACGCTGCTTGTGAAAAGAAATACGAAATTCGAAAAACTAGCGGCCATACACCTCCCCCCCCCCCCCCGATATATATATATATATATACCTTCCACACTTCCACCTAAACTACTGCACCGATTTCAACCAAACTAACCACGCCTGTCAGATACTGTCTGGACACCATCCCTGTGGTGATAATAACCTCCTACCAGTCAAAGGAGTGGGGCTCGGGGTGAACAAGCAGTGTAGCACACGATGCCCGAAAACCCGTAATTTAATCATCCAGCACGTGCGAATGAGAACACTTACACATTTACATCGACCATTAAATATAATTGCAAAACTTTTGGAAACATTTTATCGTTGACTATTCGCACAAAAAGATGAAAGGAAAAAAGTTTAGTGTTTACCAGATTTTCGCTGTTCGTGCAGTAAAAGCGCTGCACGAAGCATAATGTTTTAATATATTACTTCTCGACTTCCAGTTACGTTCGAGATAAATTTTACAGAAGTTTTCACATATACCATTGAATATACCAGAAAAACTGTATCATTGTATGACACATATTTTAGGAGACATGACACACAGTGTCAAGTGTGGATAATTGCCACATCATGCATGACGTTTTAATTTATTACTTCCTTATTGAAATGATAATTAAATGGACACCCTAGCTGCAAACAGGCGTTGATGTACTTCATTGGGGACATGTTGAAAATGTGTGCCCCGACAGGGACTCGAACCCGGGATCTCCTGCTTACATGGCAGACTCTCTATCCATCTGAGCCACCGCGGGCACAGAGGATAGTGCGTCTGCAGGGACTTATCCCTTGCACGCTCCCCGTGAGATCCACATTCCCAACATGTCCACACCACTACATTCGTAGTGCGCCTAATAGATGTTTGCCCATCATACAGTATTCGAAACACATTTCGCAGACAGTATCCTCGTACCAGGGGGTACCGGAAACAAGGTGAACTTCGTTGAATTTGTTTATTCACATATTAAACACAAACCTCCAGTATCCTTCAAAGTATTCTCCGCTTGCACTAATACACTTGTCTAATCTTTTATTTCACTTTTCAAAACGTTGTTTAAATTCATCTTTTGTGACGCTAGACAGTGCCTCCGTCGTTTTTTTTCTTCACTTCAGCAAATCAGCAAAACGATTTCCTATCATGTCTCCTTTCACTCTAGGAAACCAAAAAAGTCGCACGAGGCAAGGTCAGGAGAGTATGGGGTTTGAGGAACAGGGGTCTTACCGTTTCTGGTCCAGAACTGTCACACAGGCAGGGCTGCATGAGCAGGGGCATTGTCTTGATGGAAAAACCAGTCAGCCGACTGCCACAAATCAGGCTGCTTCCGTCGCACGCTGTTGCGCAGTCTTTCCAGAACTTCCAAGTAGAAAGCCTGCTTAAACTGTCTGACCCTGCGGATTTAACTCTGAATGGGCTACTCCTCTCAGACCGAAAAAACAAATCAGCATTGTTTTAATGATCGATTTCACCGGACAAACTTCATTGCGGCGAGGCGAACCTAAAATCTTCCACTGAATTGATTGTTGCTTTGATTCAGGATCGTAAGCATAGAATCAAGTTTTGTCACCTGTGATATCTTTTGAAGAAAATGTACTTGTAGATCATTTCGGGACTCCACCTTCGTTTTCTTCAGTAGTCAGCAGTGGCTGGACGAATTTGGCAGCCAACATTTTCATTGCCAAAACTTCTCTCACAACTAGCTTCACTGAACTCCAAGTAACTGTCGTCAGCTCCACAATTTCTGTAATGGACTGTCATCAATCTTCGTTGATGATTGCGCCAATGTTTTCGACAATTTCATGTGGTTGGGTCTTGCAAGGACGACCTGAACGAGGTTTGTCATCAGTTGACATTTCACAATTTTTGAAATGGGCAAACCACTCGGATATTTGAGTTTTTCCCGTAGCATCGTCCTTGTACGCCATTTTCAACATATGAGGAAAGTATGTTCCACATCTTCCGAATGGAAAGCAGAATTTCACCACCTCATGACGTTCAGGAAAATCATCCATTGCAAAAATTACAATCACTGGAAACAGTTGTCACTCTAAACTCTGCTGAAACCGGTCGTGACCTTCTTCAGCGACGGCACTCGGCTTACGGACTCTGGAATGTTCACTCTGTGCGCTCTTAGTGGCAAAACGCTTTGCTATTAAATATTTGCCGGCAAAAAAATAATTGTTCGGCTTCTTCTGGATACCCCCACCCCCCTCCCCCTCGTATGTCGTTGAATGTGTCTACAAAAATACATCTTTGTAAGACACATAGTTCTTTAGATATGGCGTCAAATTCTGAGCTGCGGCCGGCCGCGGTGGTCTCGCGGTTCTAGGCGCGCAGTCCGGAACCATGCGACTGCTACGGTCGCAGGTTCGAATCCTGCCTCGGGCATGGATGTGTGTGATGTCCTTAGGTTAGTTAGGTTTAAGTAGTTCTAAGTTCTAGGGGACTGATGACCACAGCAGTTGAGTCCCATAGTGCTCAGAGCCATTTGAACCATTTTTTTCTGAGCTGTGCATCAAGCTGCCGCATCACGTGCTATGCTTTAAGTTGTTACTTCTTTACCACCGACTCTATTCGTCACAAATTTGGCAGACAACATCCTCACATGGCGCTGAATATACTTAGATAAATATGTTACTGCAGGACATATTGTTCACGAGGTATGACGTCATCAAAGCAAAGATACGTGAAACACTGCAACAGCTTAAATGATGTTTTAATTTATTACTATTTTACTATTAACTCTATACGCAACACGTTTCTCAGACAGTACCCACATACACCACTCGACATACATGAAAAACTGTATCAGTGGACAGCACATAGTTAAGGAGATCCGACGTCATGTATAATCACCAGCGTGAAAATGAAACTACAGGGTGAAATTCGCTAGAGATACAGGTGAAATGTACGTACAAATACTCGTGAAAAATCTTAAAAATGTGTGGAACGGATCTGTCATATGCCTACGTGGGCAAAGCCACGGATAGAGAGTTCATCCCAAACCCCCGCAAACATTTCAACCAAACTTGGAACAGATGTTGGTTACAATTTGGAAAGAAATACTGTGGGGCTATGAACCACCAGCCTCCTATTGGGGTGAGCGTGATAACTAGGAGAGTGAAGTGGGTCATGCAGATTAATACGGACGCAAGGCAAAAGTGATTTCAAGAAAATATCCAGTAAGCGTAATCACTGCATTACATCTCCACTTCATTGACAAATTTGTTTAGTAAATCGGACACGAAAATAACAACACACCCTAACCTGTATCAGCTAAATTACTATTCATGGGCAGGGCTGCTATCGTTAAGTTTAGTGACAAGAGAATATCTCACACTAAGGTACACTATCTGCTTTAGAGTGTAAAGGATAATGACCAACAAAACAGATGAAAAGTATTACAATCTGGACCTGAACTGGCTTTAAAACTTCATTGCTGAAGGAAATTTATTTTGAAAAAGTTACCAAGGTGTTATCTGAACTAACAAGATCAAATGGTTCAAATCGTTCAAATGGCTCTTAGCACTATGGGACTTAACCTCTGAGGTCATCAGTCCCCTAGAACTCAGAACTACTTAAACCTGACTAACCTGAGAACATCACACACATCTATGACCGAGGCAGGATTCGAACCTGCGACCGTAGCGATCGCGCGGTTCCAGACTGAAGTGCCTAGAACCTCTCGACCACACCAACAAGAATACAAGTAGCTTTTATAGAATGTATGTAAGCCTTTGTTTAACGCAGAGCAATGAGTGACGCATGGGGGTCACTGAATGTGTTGTTGATTTGCTCAGTAATTGCCAGTTATATGTTCAAGTGCACCAATGTTTCTATAATAAAACAGGCTTGCGAAAACTTTCACCATAAAATTATTAAACCACTGACTCAACGTAGAGGGTATCAGAAACTGTTCTGTCTGCTGACTGAGTTTCTGACTAACACTTCTAACGTGGCACAGTAACAATAAACACGTAAACACAAGTATAGAAACAAAAGCAAAAATCAGGTGAGTGCAGGCTTATGAAACTTTTATGTCCTATCCTAAATGTTTGTAACCACTGTTTTACTATGCACAATTTAAGCATTGTGCAGTGATTTTAATATTTATTAAAAATTATCACTTCAGTTAAGTATTATAAACACTTACTCATTTGCTCTGCTTTAACGCTGCACTTTGCCAACCATGTTGGGCACTCTATAGAAAAGGCAAATAAACCAATAAAGATAATTGTTACACCACGAAGTTTAGCAGAATAGAAATTAGGAAAAGGGTCTTATGAAGGTAAACGATTAAAGAGAAATCACAGTTCACCTCGCAAATTCAAAACTAGTACAATTATTATTTGAGGCTTTGTCAATCTTTTTGTCCATTGATATAAATCTAAAGTTTATATTTAACTTTGCTTGACGATGATTGCAGCAACGCTCATCTGTCGCATCAGAACGAAGTCGAACGATGAAATCGTCGTTCTAGAAGTAGTATGCTCTGTAAAATATGTTCATGGAGTTGGAATTTAACGTATCACAGCAAACCGATAAATGCGATGATATAACAGGGGATAGTGAACAACATCAGAGGCATATTTCTTCCTCTTTTATTGCATTTATTGTCTCGTTAAGCACTCTGGATATTAACTCGCTGGACGGTGACCACAGACTATCTGTGCCACAAAGTCTCATCACGCCACTTCGCGCTTAACCCCCTTTTACACTCCCGCCTTCGCCTTTTCGTTGCAGAGGGACTTCCCTCCAGCTCTTTAACATCGTATACAGTCCTAAGTCGCTAAGCGTTGAACAGTTATACGTACAATAATTTAGTGTATATACACCTAGAAAGAACAAAGTTTTAAAAAAGACATTTACAAAAATATTTCAGCTTACATAATGTTACTGAATAGGAAAAATTATTTCCGTGTCTTTCAAGTCAAAGAATTTACGTAACATCAGTCTTACAGTCTCTACTGGAAACATAGAGGTTACTTAAAACTGTCGCAGTTGATTTCAAACATAAGTGCTACATAATCCCCATGTTTCAGTGTTGTTTCCTGTTAACTATACCATACTAGAAACCACAATAGCGCTTCGCACTGTTGGACGCAACAATATACAAGCACCACAAAAAACACAATTCTTGCATAGTTTGCAACAAATGGAAGATTATCTCTTCAACATAACATAAATGTATTATCACAGAAATTTGTTTGTGTGTCACAGAAAAATTTTGTGTAACAGTGGGTAAATACACATAGAAATTTTATACATGTGTAGAACAAGTAACACTTATACAAGGTACACACTTTGAAGATATCACTGCAGAAAATTATGCACAGGAAGTTTCCCTTATAGTAAATTTTCAGTTGTAATTCCAAGCAGGTTTTTTCACTTTACCTGTTATTTACTTTTTGTAATTATTTAAATTTCAGAACTACTAATGAAGATTTTGCTGTCAAGCTTTTGACAGACATTTCGGTGAAAAGATTCTTTTTATCTGAAGTATGCTTTTATCTGCTCAAAATTTTCGTTGCAAAGCAAAAGATCACAAAAAATTATTAAACACACTATTTAAAGGAGTAGAAGACCTTTAGATTCCCATTTACTATTTCAAGCAGCCATATTAAACGTTTACTTGTTGTAAACTATTCTCGTTTGGAAAAACAATTCGCTTTCCCTTTTCCACCCGTGCAGTCCATATTAAACACTGTTTATCCATATTTGCTTAGCAGAAGGGTGAGCTGTCCATTTATAAAGGTGGCAAGCGGTTACTCACTTTCCATTTGCTTAGCTACTCACAGTATTAGAATACAGATCACTGTGCAATGTGGTCATGTCTCTGTTAACATCATTCCATTCCATTTTATGGAATGTCCATTCTATCATATATACCGTTATTTGATTCAGAATCTGAAATTTAGATATCTTTTAGTGTGGTTATAGCAGAAATTCTCCACAACAGTAGATAATCAAAGGCACAAGAACAGTGTGTTGCCGGAGTATGATTTTTGTAATTAGTATTTAGGTCAGTTTTCAGATAAAATTATTTTTTATTCGGTTCTATGGACATAAGATTTCAAGTCCACTATTTTACGAACACCTAATCGTTTCTTGGGCTTCAGATGTGCCTGACTGTATGCAATAGTGTAAGGAGTTCCCTGCAATTCTGCTGTCATATTGCGTCACAGAATATAATTTATTTTTTCTTATCCTCCCACAAGTACTAAAGATGCCTAATTTCATCCCAAGGGATTTTATCTATATGCACTTTATCTATATCTGGGCGTTCCTTTGATTTTGTGATCTCAAAATCTTTTTAGACCTGAACCCATTGTTGACAGTGTGTAGTGCTGTACGGTGGTTCTTCCTTTTTAGGTTCTGTATTCAGTTCTAGCTTTCTCTTTGAAAAAATTTAATTTTTCGCATGCAACACTATTTATCTAAGAAATCATCAATTCCAGTTTCATCTCCACATTCTTCATCAGAAATATGTCTTGAATTTGACCACTCGCGATCACTGTTTGTTTTGAACACAAACACTTACCTCAGTTGTGAGGTAAATTCTTTGTCTGATCTTTCGTCATAATTTGAACATTTGAAGGTAATGCATGCTTGTCCGAAGTAACATTGTATTATTCTTCTTAAGAACACAGGAAATGCTGTATCTTATTTATCCGTTGATACCAGGCAGCAGCTTAAAAATAAAATGTCCTACCCGTTACGGGAATTACATAATGTGTGTATAAGTACAGGCTGTGACGCAGGAACGATTACATACGTAAGTTTGGGTCTGGCCGTGGGTCGTGCACGGATAACCAAAGAAGTTAAGATTATCGCTCCAGTAATGCAGGGGATACGTGTTGGAGTCCCCGTCCGGCCGAAATTTTCGCTGTCGTCACTCCCTTACAGAGCAGGTGGTTGTCCATCTTCCTAAAAAAGCCTCACATTTTGTACGTAAATCACTATACAAATATCACTGTAAAAAGCAGGGGCCATTGAAGGGAAATAAGGAAAAATAAGCATATTTTTCCAAGCATTTTAGATACATTTTTCAAACATTTTCGTTACATTTGCTATTTAAGTCACAAACTTTTTCATGTGTTTTCAGGAATTTTCTCCAACACGTTATCTAGTTGCCTAATACTTACGGGTCATTTCCAATAAAATTCCGTGAAAAACATGATCAATAAAGGAAAGTTTTAAAAACGTTATTAATAATATAAAAAATAAACAAGAAAAATAATTTTGTGGCTAAATATTTGATTGGATATTGGAGTTTCTGGATCTCTTCTTTAAAAAAAATAGCATTTGAAGGTCAACTCACAGTAAAGAGCGTCAGACTCAAAATCCCGATCAAAATCTTCATAAAAAAGCCTCACATTTTGTATATAAATCACTATAAAATATTACTGTAAAAATTAGCGGTCACTGAAGGGAAATGAGGAAAAAAAAGCATTTTTTCAAGCATCTTAGCTACATTTTTGAATCATTTTCACAACATTTCCAATTTAAGTCACAACTTTTTCAAGTATTTTCAGCAATTGTCTCAGACACATTACCTAGTACCTAATAATTACCTGTCATTTCGCATAAAATTTGGTGAAAAGCATGATCAATAAAGGAAAATTTTAAATACATTATTAATTATATAGAAAATAAACAACAAAAAATATTTTTGCTGGGTAAATATTTGATTAGGTAATGCCTATATGTTAATGTACGTATTTTATTCTACAAAGCATATCTTTTATCATCATCATGACTTATTGCTTTTTACTAACCTCAACAAAGTAAATTTCATTTTTATTTGTACGTATCAAATTCAAAGTTATATATTGTTCCATATTTTTAATTAAGCTATCTTTCTAACTAACTGAGCATATTTTATTTACTAAAACATATTTCTTAACTTATTTCGTTTTCTCTCAACAAAATCACCACCTTTTATGCATAAATTTTGGATCTTCAACGACGAATCTTCTCCATTATTTTTCCACTTAAGACGGTGCGAGTGCAGAGTTTGGAAGTGACCACTTTCAGGTCAGAGACACGTTACAAGAACAGTGCACAGGAAGGACCACGGAGAAGCCAGAGAAGGCTGACAGATACCACGTTCAAAGGTGAAGCGTTTTAATGATGGGTTTTTCAAAGACTCAGGTGACAAAACCCTGACCTATTGTAGAGAAATCGCCGAAAGGTGGAAAGAGTATTTCAACAACCTTCTCAGAAGTTATAAACCCAACGTGCGGTTCGATCTCAAGTCTCTAATCACAGCTGATGCAGACCAACCCCCACCCTCCTGCTTCCCACCTATATTGGATGAGGTCAAAATGCAAATCAAATCGTTTAAGAAGAATAAGAGCGCAAGTGAAAACGGAATAGAGGCCGAGATTATCCAGGCAGAACGGCTACACTGAAAGATACAAATAATCTTGGCCAAAGAAGAAGTACCTACAGAATGGACGGTTCCGATCTATTTAGTCCATCAGAAGGGCGACTAATTGAAATGTGACAACTATTGAGGAATCGCCCTGCTTAATTTATGCTGCAACATCCTGTCCAACTGCGTCGTACATAGAACTCAACGCATGGTAGAATTGTAACTGGTGAATATCAGGGAGGTTTTGAGGCATGGCCGTCAACAATAGGTCCCATCTTCTTCCTCCGACACCTCACTGAAAAACTGGGAGAATGCAATAAAGACCCACACATTCTATTTTGTAGGTTTTAACAATGCCTACGATTGTACATCCTGCAAGAGACGGTTCAGTTGTTTTAAACAGTTCGGGACGCCATAGAAGGTCACTAGCCTGGTTAAGATCTGCGTGACTGAAACACGCGGTGAGGTGAAGATGGAAGGCCGACTAAAAGATGAATCTGAAATAGTGGCAGGTCTCAAGCAAGGAAATGTTTATCTCCTACTCTGTTCAGTTTTGTTCTTGTGAAGATCATAGGTGTAACTTTAAAACAGGATTTTCAAGGGATTGAAATAGAAGGGAAGAACCTGGCATTTCTAGCCCATGCAGATGATATCTGCTTAATCAGCAGCTCTGAAGAGGAATAGAAACAAATTAACAAGGCACTAGAGATGGCTGGCAGCCAATTTGAGCTTCCCAGAAACTAAGTCAATATAGATCACCACGTTATGACTCGTCGGCAAGACAAAGATACTGAATAGTTGCACTCACTGCGGGTCGGAAACCGGTCCCGCAAGAGAGTCCACGAATTCAAGTACCTGAAAGCACTTTTCACGGATAAATCGTCATACAAAACAGAGATCAGTGCCAGGTTACAGGTAGGAGATCGATATTTCTACAGCTTTACACAAGTGCTTCGGTCCAGGAGTCTCTCAAGATACTTCAAGCCCGACTAAGTAAAACCCTCACCAAACCCATGGTACCATGTGACCGTGAGACGTGGAGTATCAGAAAGTAAGACTTTCTTAAACTTCTCGTATTTCAGAGAAAAGCGCTGTGGAAGATCTTGGTCCGATGTTGGGCGCAAACACCTGGGAATGGAGAATCAGACGCAACCATAAGCTAGACGAACTGAGCCAAGATGCCAATATAGTAGGATTCATAAGACGCAAGCGGCTATAGTGGGCTGGACATGTACCTCGGATGGTAGACGACAGGTGGCCACGGAAGCTCACGTATTTCAACCCCACACCAGTGAGACCCCCAGGAAGCCCAAGGAAGAGGTGGAGGGACGTTCTCGGTTGCGAAAGCAATTTTTGACAACGCATTGTAAGAATTCTGAATCTGGAGAAAACTGTTGTTCTCCGGATAGGTGAAAAGCCTCCCTTCAATACCCGACCACTTCCACTCGAAATGGGTTTGCGCACAGTTCTACTTGGAAAGAAGTACAGGAACACAGTTAACTCCTTATCATTCAGAGAAAGTGCAAATATCTCCCAGACTTCGGGTCACACGTCACGCAGAGCCAATGGGTGGTGCAAGACTGTATCGTCTATGTCCACGTCACTGCGAATGTAATTTTCTCGGATAATGCCTGTCACACCAGAGACGGAATACCAATCAGCTGCAATAGTCATGTGTGGTCCTTTGAAGTTGTGACTGTAGGCTTCACACGCAGAGCCAAAAACGAAGGTCGGAACTGTACATTTTGGTTTGCATAATTGATGACTATAGATTAAGAGGCCCATATCTGCTTCCTACAGCTGACCTATACCAGTGTACACTGTTTATGTAACTCAAATATTCCCCACATTCTTTGAAGATATCCAACTTGATCTCCGAGCATGAGTGTGATTCTAACACGAATGTGTCCCAGCACGGTCTGCGTATCTTGCTCTTAAACATTTTTGTCCGACTTACCTTAAAGCAGAGTAATATGAGATAGTTTTGTCTTCGTGACCAGCTGATCCATATCATATCATTCCAAATGATTTTATCTTGTGGGGACATGTGGAAAGTTGTGCAAATCACATTTTGAGACTAAAGAGGATTTTCGGTTCTCGCGGCAACATTTCTCGCTGCCTGTAAAACTGTTAAATCAGTATTTGTGGTGGATATTATAACGGATACTACAGAACTTCGAGGGAAGACATTATGTCTGCGTAGTAGCTGAGAAATGCCACTTGAGGCAAATTTTCTGGATACACCAGCTTGTGCAGCTTGAGCAAATGAATGAAATTCTTAATATAATGTGTTTAATTTAACTTTTACTTTCACCAACAGACTAATGGAAGATTCGATAGGTTGTCTTTTCGATTATGTAGGGCTTGGCTCGGTGCTCTAGCCTATTCCGCTTGAAACGCCGTACAGGTAGAACGTTGTTAACTTTCGCCTCGTCACAGAGCTACGAGGATTGGAACTTCGATATTTACGAGACGCTTTGTGCTTTATGAGTGTATACCCTACATCGAATTCGTTTAAGTGCGCTCCTCGTATCGGTGTTGTCCTCTTCTTTTGTTCCCATTGTGTCCAGATGTATTCCCAGTAAAGGTAGTGTGAGTTTTTCATTCTACAAGTCGACCTGTCGTGTGCAGCCCTTTTCTCTGGAAATCCACGACTGTTTGGTAGATACATTTATTTGACTTCTCATCAGGTACATGCAGCGTGTTTTGACACCGAACTCTATGTCTTTTATTTTGCTAAATTTCTAAATCCCTCACAAGTCGAAAACTTACTGCTTAAATGTGGTTCCCAGGCCTTTTACGCCACACAATCACTCAGTACAGTAATCCTTAAGCATGCTGACGTTGAATATTCGAATGTTCGTGTGTTAAACCTGCCTCCATGAAGTAGATAATGTTTACTGTAACGACATTTTGCTTAATGTTGAAGTCAAAAACATTCGATAGTCCAGCCACTACAGGCTTCAATGTTACAGTGGCATCTGGTCTGTACAAATGTAGGTGAAACAGAATGTTCCATCCCATTTACAAGTATTGGTTACCGTATACATGTTACATACAGTGGCCAGGTAGGGATGAGTTTTTGATGGAATGACAGTCGTCATCTTCAGTAGTGCGCCAAAGAGAGCGTCGCTCCACTCTCCATTGTTGGCAAATTTATTGAAGATGGCGAATCTAAGATGCCGACAATAGATATGGCAATGTCACGAAGACTTCATGGCGGGAAGTCCAAATTTTGGCAGGAAAATAGGTCAATTGTACTAACTCTGCTAACCTGTCTCAACTCCCCCCTTCCAACCCATGCTCAGAAAATGATGGCAAGTTCAAATTCCAGCAGGACAATGCAACACAACATAGCTGCTACCTCCACTAACCTAAGAAACTGGCGGGAAAATAGGTGATTTTGGCTACCTCCACTAACCTAAGTCAACCGGCCGCCACCTCTTCCTGGGAATTGGACTCAGCCTGTGCTGGATAGGATGGACGTAAGTCTTTATTTTGCATGCGGTGTTCATTTAAACAATTTGAGGCAGTAGCTCCATCCAGTGTGTCCACCATGAGGTCTGGAGTGCAACCGACCTAGTACACAGTACTGCCACCAGAGCACACTGTCGTCACTTCCGTGACGAAATCCCAGATGGCGGTCTGGGGTAGATAGTGGGAAAAGGAATCAGCCTGTTCTGGGGACTGTACTTTATTTCTTTGGGAACAATTTACTTATGGATGGATTTCACATATTTTGTTACACTGATACAGAACACTCACTCTGATGTGCTTGGTGTCTCAGTAAATAGTCTAGAGACCTACAAACTACTCGTAAATCACCGAAATAATGCAGTACACTAATGAGCAAACACGAAAACAACTCGTAAATTGTAAAAAAATAATGCGTGTTAAAGGCTCTGCAAAGATGCTCACAACGTTTAAACAGCCGAAAATAATACATTACACAAACACTTACTGCACTCAAGAAACGCTTTCGAACTACCATGAACTGCAACTATCAGAGGCTCCAACACACGCACGCACAGACGCTGCTGTGTGCCACCAGCAGACGCAAGCCAGCGCCAGAGTGCGAGAAATCACTCTCACGCCACTGCCCCCTACAGCAAGCAGGTGAAAGTCGTCTCTCTTTCTGGGTATACAGATAGAGTTCTTCGAGTGTGTTACTGATGTCACATGTCAATGTAAACAAGAGCCAAGTCACCTTCTGGGCCACATGTGCGTGTTTCCCGTTTCTGCCACGAAACCTCTCTACTTATGGATAATGACGTCACATTCGGTGCTATAGAAATATGTTCCAGTGCTTCCCAGAATAGCAACGGGTGCATTGTTCATAGTGATACTAATGGGGCACACGAGACACCTCCAGCCATGTACATGTTTTCCCAGCCACAACGAGTAGGTGCCGGTCCAGTGCTAGAATGATTGCGAAGTGGAAGATGTCTGCATAGCGACTCACCCAAACAGGTGCAGTTAAATGTTCTCA
This sequence comes from Schistocerca nitens, assembly GCF_023898315.1. Taxonomy (NCBI): domain Eukaryota; kingdom Metazoa; phylum Arthropoda; class Insecta; order Orthoptera; family Acrididae; genus Schistocerca; species Schistocerca nitens. The sequence goes on along the minus strand of NC_064616.1, from coordinate 439,240,875 downwards.
ATGTTATACTGATGTGTCATCTCTATATAAATAACAGCCAATCCCCCCTCTGGACGCGCTATGGAAATCTTCTGCTATGATTTGAGATACTGTTAATGAAAATAGTCGCGAATGACACCTAATGCATTCATCCTGATTCTCCTAATGGCAGAGCCCATAAATCACATATCAGCCCCTAACGGAAATCGTAAAGTGTCCCAGAAATAGTTAACGGTCGCTATTGCAGGAACTTTCGTGATGTCTCAGCTTATCTGCATGGAAATTCTTCACTAACAAGAGCTGTTTACGAAACTAGCAAAAAATAATACCAAACGCATTTCTCCTGACGGTTCTAATGTGGTCTCCCCCCCGCCCCATCACCTATCCATCATGTGTTACACTTCCTAGGAATCATTAAGTCCTGCTTTCAACATATGTCTCCGAAACGCAAATGTTCTCACAGCTGTGTAGAATCTCCTATGTCACAGCACAAAAGATCTCTTGTGGCTGAATGGAGCATTTTAATTGGCTCTTACTGAATTTACCCGCCAAATTACGGATGCTGCCAGTGTGGAAGAACTATCCTCCTTTTCCTTTCTACAGATGCGACTTTCAGCGACAAAACTGCTTTGTACAGATCACCATATTGCACAGACAGTTAAACAGTGCAAAGAGACCTACAGATCATCGAATACATCCCATGTACTCACCGTGCTGCAGTCCAGTGCCAACGGAGGAAATTGCCACTGCAAACGCGGGCCCATGACTACATATGGGGAAGCATGTTTCAGCCAGAGAGAGGTCAGCCAGCTGAGGACGACCCCTTAGCCCAGGAGAATCTGAGTAATAGGAGTTTGAATGCAGTCAATGCTAGCAGAGCAAACTCTCGTTGTATTGAAGCTTCTCTAATTTCTGCAGAGTATACACGTGACACGTGCTGTCCCGAAGTCAGCTCAGCCCAAACTGTGTATTAGTTCTCCATTCACCCATCCAGGTGTAGCTATGAGCCAAATCATCACAAGTCGAAAGGTTTTTCTGACTCTCTAAACAGCTGTATTATAGATGGCATGCTTTCTTGCCGCTATGCTTCCTAAAGCCATCGCCCGATTCACAAGAATATTAGGAACCAAACACATATTTCTCAGTGTAACTACAGTTAAATATTTATCTTGCTGCCACAGTCTGACACTGAGCAATGTACTGGATGTGAGTCCTCTCTACGACTGTGTTCCTGGAATGAATCTCAGTATCTATAGGGAACATAATTTTCCAGGCAAAGAAAATTTTTTTTCATTCCCCTTATGCCAATCGATGTGCTGAATCGACACTTCCCTTACGATAGGACACGTAGTAGCGACCAATAGACACTCGCACATATACCATGAAGACTCTTGTACAAAGGCTGGGTCGGTTCTCCTCGGGCCAAAGACGCCACTGTTTCTGGCCCCGACCTATTTGCTTGCTTGCTTACTTTCTACCCACATCTCCAGACTCTCGATGTATAAGAACACATTTATTTTTACTTGGTTTTCCAGAATATTATACCATTTACGTGATACTTCTCGATATCAAGCACGTAGCAATATCACTTGCTTAGCAGTATCGCTCGGGCAACATTATTCCGAAGATATAGACTGTAAAGTATTTCCTTAGAAACCCAAAGCTTAGTGAGGTGGAGCGTGATATAAATCACTGTGTAAATAGAAACTTATCCCATGTCAAAGACTTTTACGTGAAAACTAGAAAAAAACCAGGAAACTGATAATTCCGCTCGCGAATAGCAATGTTGGTAATGTAACAGATTCGAAACCATCCCCATAATTTACAAAGTCCACTAAGCTGTTTTTCATGTCTATAGAACCAGCAAACGTGTCTTTCACCTGTCTCATACCTGCTAATGCACACACCATAATCGATGTTCCCTCAACTAAATAAAGGCGCGAAATGTGCTTAAGCAGTCAACCGGACAATTTACGTGAGAGGGAATAATGGTCCAGTGTAAAAACACACGTCCATATTGAATCTTCTCAAATTTCCACGTGATCACGAAAGCTGTCCAACACACACTAAGTATTAGTTAGCTATTTGGCCGTCTAGAGGGCGACACGGTTAAGTCAGCTACAGTTCATGCATACCAACAGCCTCTCCATCCTCCATTCAGACAGCTCCTACCGTTAGCTGGAAACGTGAATCACGCACCCATAGACAGCATCGTCCTAGGAAATTGGTCACAAAGATATTTGATAGCCATACTTAAAATTAAATGTTACGATTGCGTTCTCAACTGACGAAATTCGACAACGATCGAAGTAACGGAAATACACCCTGCTGACGGCTGCAGCCATGTAAGTAGAAATATCTGTACTATTCTTATGACGACATACTTCTCCCTTTGCTATCACAGTATTCCACTTCAAATCCATACCTTCCTCACGAATGGACATAGTCATTCCCTTTGCATATGTCGGACCTCACATACATACTTTATCGGCCTGATGCTCAAGGCGAACCTATCACGCATCCGCTACTACTAAGTATAATTCTTCGCCAATAACTGACTGCTGACGATACGAAATAATACTGAGAGATAATCAGTGATGGGTGGACATGTCTCTCAAATTTTTCTTGCGAGTGCTACCACTTTGCCTTAGAAAGAGAGGTGTAATCGTCTTACAAACCATGAGATGTTAAGAAACACGATCGTAACAACTACTGTATGTTTCTGTCACAAGCGGTCATGGTTCTACAGGTGCACACAAGTATCCACGTTAAAGGCTATACTAGCTTTATAAATCAAGGTATGGCAGTACCTCCGAATGACGCATTCTGTCTCGATGCCATGTCCGAGTTTCTGCGATATATCCATTGAGTTATAGGTGATGGTTGATTGAGAAGGATCATTAATAGTAGTAGATCGTGTACTGACTGATGTCGTAAGAAGTGTACACTATCTTTTCAGATCTCTAGGGCTATGCTTTCGGTAGAAATGATGTCTATGATTTGGAATCAACTCTTTCCATTCAACCACATGCCTGCAATGTAACCGATGAAGAATTCTTCTAATGATTAGAGCCACTAGTGAGTTATGTTTCTGCGCTCTCATATATCTAAATGAGTCAGCTTTCTCGAACCTATCTGCTACAGTAAAATTCCAACGTCGTTGTATGTAGTCGCTGTGAATCTTGCAACTGTCCCTCAGACTCTGCGCTACCACCCCTTTCAAAATGTTCAAATGTGTGTGAAATCTTATGGGACTTAACTGCTAAGGTCATCAGTCCCTAAGCTTACACACTACTTAACCAAAATTATCCTAAGGATAAACACACACACCCGAGGGAGGACTCGAACCTCCGCCAAGACCAGCCACACAGTCCAGGACTGCAACGCCCTAGACCGCTCGGCTAATCGCGCGCGGCTATAGCACATGTGACAATGCTATTAAATGTACAGGTATTAAATATACAGATATTTATCCACTGCACAGACCAGTTTAAAGTTTCGTCACCTGTACTGTAGAAGGATGACCGTATCCCACAGACAATACTATCAGTCGCAAGAGACACTCCCTGTGACACTATGTCATTGTTTGAAACACTGTTGCTTTGTACACTGCCATACATTTTGTTTTTCCGCCACGACATCGTGGTCTGTGTCAGGTTCTAAACTGACATTAACACTTTCTGATCCACTGCCTCTTGCCGAAAACTTGATGTGGCATGGTGTAAATCATGTTGTCACTGCTGCTACCATAACACACCACACACACTGGATGATTTTAAATAAAGGACAGTTACAGCATAACGAAACTGCAAGAGTTTGGTGGCGTTGTGGAGAGTTTCCAAACTGCAGTCGAAAGGTGATTGACGACCTCTCCATTTAAACTCACCTGTCATAGTAATCGAACAGCTGATGGCTCTGCATTCCGTTTCGACTGATTCCTCATATTGCAGTCATGTACGCAATCACCGTTTCGGTGCTAGCCATCCCCGGAAGATGTTACCCCTCTTACAAAACTCTTTCTCCAACTCAAACAAGCGTTGTCAGTCGATCATTATGTGGTAACCAATAGTGTGCCAGGTGACAGACGGAATGGAAAGACACTGTTGATGTACTGTAATAATAAGCATCAGAGTTGATGGTGTGAACAATTTTAGAAATTTTGCAGTAATTTCAACACTGACCAACGATGCGATAGCATGTTTCCCAATTTCAGTATCATTGCTAAACTGCCCCTTCTCTACTTTGGGAGTATCATTGCAAATGTAGATAATTGACTGTGCAGTATGTTCATTCATTGCTAACTCTCTAACACATACATCATCAAAGTATACCAGACAGCACTCTACACATTTCTAGCACCTCGAGCAAAGTGCATAATTTACGATATATCTATATGCAGATTCGAGTCACAGAGCATTCTCGCAGTCTTAGGATAAAATTAGAGGCTGCACGAGCCTGTCTTTGACCGGACGCCCGGCAGCACCGGTGCCGATTTAATCTGCGGTTGACCAGACATAGACCGCTACATTCTCCGTCTCATCAATGAAGGGACCTTACCGAGTCCTCGCACAGCCCAGTGCACAAGATTTCTCCAGATGCGTCCACGTCGAGAAGGTTAGCAATCCTTATCGATGTATAGTAGCAGATGTGAGAGTGTTGTGATGTAATAGCAGACGGTTAAGAAGAACACGAAACGGATGATTTTGTTGCATGTTACATCTCCAGGCAGATGGAGTTCGAAGCATTTTACGTAAATAAACTACAGTATCAATTTTAAAGTATTTTTCTAGGGTCTGGGATCAATAACAGGAGGGTATTGGTAAGAGAGAATATTAACAAACGCACTCCTGAGGCTACAGGTTTCAACACTTAAAACAGGCTATAATGTTAGATCGCTTGAGTTTCCGATCTGCGAGTCGTATGCAGTGCAGTGCTGTTAATATTACAATGTAAGAAATATATTTCCAGAGCATCACATACATTCTTCTTGCAGATTTTTCTGTGATACACTATGGTAACAAACTGCAAAACGGACAAACTACTTCCTTAAAACAGTGGCTTGGGGTGATACACGCACAATATAGTTTTACGGATTTGTATAGCGTCCAGTGTTTACATCCGATCATGATTCAGAAATTATACTATGCCCACTTCAGTCCTATATACAATGATCGTCAGTAACGGCGAATACGTCCTACAAGTAAACACATAAACGCATAGCAGCGACGTCCGATATGTGGAATTACAAGTCATGCCGCCACCAACTCTGTAAACAGCACAACTGTCAAACAGATGTAACTGTATTTTATTTAAAATCATCCAGTGTGTGTGATGCGTTATGGTAGCAGCAGTAACAATATGATTTACACTGTGCGACGTCTAATTTTTTGCGAGAGGCAATGGATCAGGACGTGCTAATGTCAGTTTAGAACCTGACACAGATCTCAAAGTCGTGGCGGAAAAACAAAATTTATGGCAGTGTACAAAGCGTGTTACAGCAGAGTAAAAATCAATGTTTCAAACAACGACACAGGGTCACAGGGAGTGTCTCTTGAGACATATGGTACAGTCCGTGGGATATGGTCACCCTCCTACAATACAGGTGATGAAACTTTAAACTGGTCTGTGCAGTGGATCAATACCTGTTTATTTAATACCTGTTAACAGGATTCTCACACACGCTCGATGCCGGCAGGCATTTGGTATTTGTTTTCGATATAAGGGAGGAGAGAGATGCATTAAAAGTCTTGTCGAGTTCTCCATCGGAAGAAGTTAGTGGACCTTTAGCACGCCCTGTTGGCCGTGGGGTGTAACGCACAGTTTTCCAGGCGGTAAGGAGCGCCTGGTCCCCGGCACGAATCCGCCCGGCTGATTTGTGTCGAGGTCCGGTGAACCGGCCAGTCTGTCGATGGTTTTTAGGCGGCTTTCCATCTGCCTCGGCGAATGCGGGCTGGTTCCACTTATTCCGCCTCAGTTACACTATGTCGGCGATTGCCGCGCAAACAAGTTCTCCACCTACGCGTACACCACCATTACTCTACCACGCAAACATAGGGGCTACACTCGTCTGGTGTGAGACGTTCCCTAGGGGGTCCACCGGGGGCCGAACCGCACAATAACCCTGGGTTCGTTGTGGGGCGGCGGAGGGTTGAAGTGGACTGCAATAGTCGTCGTGGGGTTGTGGACCACTGCAACTGCGGCGGGGACGGAGCCTCTCCGTCATTTCTAGATCCCCGGTTAACATACCATACAATACAACAGTGGACCTTTTATAGTTCGTAATTACTCTCTGTTGAATCGGACAGAGTAACGATGATAGAATGTTAAGGTGATAGATGTGATTGGGCCCTGAGGGACGTGGATCTGTAGTACCTGCTTGGAGTTTGGAGAAGCACCACAATGCAGTAGCAAAATCCACATCCTTCCATCAGTTCCAGTACTATCTTTTATACTACCTCGTGTGGCAGGAGCAGGCTTCGTTTGTCACTAACCTTACACATCATGCATAGTTGGCAGTGCTACGACAACATGTTCCCGTTTCCCTCGAATGGTCAAGACACAGTCCTGTCACAGTATCTCAGCTTAGCCTGTTTCTACACTCGTTGCCGAAGTTGGTAAATGTAGCTTTATACAAGTTCTACTCAGTTCCGACTTACATTGGAACATTCACATTTGCAAAGCTTCACGGTTGGTAACCCAGAGTCTGGGGGGCATTTGCAAGATACATAGGGACTACGTAAAATCACGTTGGAATTTTACTGCAGCAGATATGTTCAAGAAGGGTGACTCATTTCGAGATATGAGAGGCTAGAAATATAATTCCTTAGTGGCTGTAATCGTGAAAGGACTTCTTCATCGGTTACAATGCAGGTGTGTGGTTGAATGGAAAGATTTGATTCCAAATCATAGACATCATTCCTACCGAAAGCATAGCCCTTGAGATCTGAAAAGATAGTGTACACTTCTTATGACATCAGTCAGTACACCATCTACTACTATTAATGATCCTTCTCAATCAACCATCACCTATAATTCAGTGGATATATCGCAGAACCTCTGACATGGCTTCGAGACAGAATGCGTGACAAATACTGGAGAAATATCTAGCGGCGACATAAGGCAGTTGCAAATACCCAATTCATACCACGCTCCTTAGCCGAATCACTTTCATATTCGGTAATTTTATTACGAGAGTGCACCGTTAGTTACGTGTAACTGCACTGCTGGTCTGATAATATACATTCCTTCGATCACCGTTTATATTCAGTGTTTCGGTATTTGTCTGGAAAAACTAAGTCATTCGGAGGAACTCCCATACCTTGATTTTTAAAGCTAGTATAGATTTTAACGTGAATACTTGTGTGCACCAGTAGAACCATGACCGTTTGTGACAGTAACATACAGTAGTTGCTACGATCGTGTTTTTTTAACATCTGATGGTCTGTAAGAAGATTACGCCTCTCTTTCCAAGACACAGTGGTAGCACTCGCAAGAAAAACTTATGAGACATATCCACTCATCACTGATTATCTCTCAATATTATTTCGTATCGTCAAAAACCAGTTATTGGCGAAGTTTTATACTTAGTAGTAAGTGATGCATGGTAGGTTCGCCTTAACCATCAGGCGTATAAAGTATATGTGTGTGTTCCAACATATGCAAAGGTAATGGCTATGTCCAGTCGTGAGGAAGGTATGTAGTTGACGTGGAATACTGTGAGAGCAAAGGGAGAAGTATGTTAAGTCATACGAATGGTACAGATATTTATATTTCCAGGGCTGCAGCCGTCAGCAGGGTGTATTTCCAATACTTTGCTCATTGTTGAATGACGTTCAACTGAGACCGCAGTCGTAACATTCAATCGTAAATATAGCCATCAAATATGTTTGTGACCGATTTCCTAGGACGATTACGTCTAGGGGAGCGTGGCGCGCCGGTGGGAACCTGTGGCTAACGGTAGCAGCTGCCCGAATGGAGAGAACCGATTTCCTAGGACGATTACGTCTAGGGGAGCGTGGCGCGCCGGTGGGAACCTGTGGCTAACGGTAGCAGCTGCCCGAATGGAGAGACGTGTTGAGATGCTGGAATGTAGCTGACTTAACCGTTTCGTCCTCTAGATGGCCCAAAAGCGAACTAATACTTAGTACAAGTTGAACAGCTTTCGTGATCGCGTGGAAATTTGAAAAGATTTAATATGGACGTGTGTCTGTGCTGGACCAATGTTCCCTTCGAGTTAATTTGTCCGGTTGACTGTTTCCGCACTTTTCGCGCCTTTATTTAGTTGACGGAACATCGATTGTGGCGTTTGCAGCTAGCAGCTGAAAGATGGGTGGAAGACACGTTTGCTGGTTCTCTAGACATGAGAAACATCTTAGTTGACTTTGTAAATTAAAGGGATGATTTAGAGTCTGTTACCTCACTGGCATTGCTGTTCGCGAGCGGCAATATCAGTTTCCTGTATTTTTTCTAGTTCTCACGTAAAGGTCTTTGAGGATGGGAGAAGTTTCTAGTTACTCATTAGTTTACAGCACGCTCCACCTCGCTAAGTTTCGGGTTTCTAGAGAAATAATTCACAATCAATATCTTTGGAATTTTGTTTTGCGAGCGATACTGCTAAACAAGCGATATTGCTATGTGCTTGATATGGAGAACTATCGCGTAAATGGTATAATATTCTGGCAAAATTTGTTAAAATACAAGTGTATTTTATACCCCCAGAGTCTGGAGATCTGTGTAGAAAGTAAGCAAGCAGGAAAACAGGTCGGGGTCAGAAGCAGTGACAAATTTGTGCCGAAGGGAACTGACCCAGTCTTTGTAGAAGAGTCTTCGTGATACATGTGCGAGTGTCTGGTGGTCGCTACTGCGTGTCCTGTCGTGAGGGGGGTATAGATTCAGCACATCGATAGGCGCAAGGGGAAAGAAAAATTACTTTTTTTTGCATAGAAAATTACGTCCGCAATAGATACGGCGATTCATTCCAGAATCACAGTCTTAAAAATGAGACATATCTAGTACACTGCTTGGTGTCAGACTGCGGCCGCAATCCTAATTGTAGTTGCACTAAGAAATATGTATCTCGTTCCCAATGTTCTTTTGAGTCTGGAGATGGCTGTAGAAAGTGTAGCAGCAAGCAAGCATGACATCCTTTGTACACCTGTTCAGAGAGTCCGAGAAACCTTTCGACTTATGATGATTTGGCTCATAGCTACACCTGGATGGGTGAATGGAGAACTAATACACAGTTTGGGCTGAGCTGACTTCGGGACAGCGTGTGTCACGTGTATGCTCTGCAGAAATTAGAGAAGAATCAATACAATGAGTGTTTGTGCTAGGAGTATTGACAGCATTCGAACTCTTACTATTCAGATCCTCCTGGGCTAAGTGGTCGTCATCAGCTGGGTGACCTCTGTCTGACTCACACACACTTCCCAGATGCAGTCATGGGCCCGCGTTTGCAGTGGCAATTTCCTCCGTTGGCGCTGGACTGCAGCACGGTCAGTACATGAGATGTATTTGATGATCTGTAGGTCTCTTTGCACTGTTTAACTGTCTGTGCAATATGGCGATCTGTAGAAAGCAGTTTTGTCGTTGAAAGTCGCATCTGCAGAAAAGAAAAGGTGGACAGTTCTTCCACACTGGCAGCAGCAGTAATTTGGCGAGTAAATTCAGTAAGAGCCAATTAAAATGCTCCATTTATTCGCAAGAAATTCTTCGTGCTGTGACATAGGAGCCTCTACGTAGCTGTGAGAACACTTGTGTTTCTGAGGCATATGTTGAAAGCAGGACTTAATGATTCCTAGGAGGGGTAACACGTGATGTCCGGGAGGAAGGGGGAGACAACGTTAGGAGTATCAGGAGGAATGCAATTTGCGGTTTTTTGGGATATTTTCTTAAACAGCTCCGGTTAGAGTAAGAATTTCCATGCATATAAGGTGAGGCACCATAAAACCTCCTACAAAAGCGACTGTGAACTATTTCTGGGACACTTTGCGATTTCCATAAGGGGCTGATATATGACGGACAGGCCCTGCCATTAGGAGCATCAGGAAGAATGTATTCGGTGTTATTCTCGACTATTTTCTTTAAGAGTGTCTGAAAGCATTGCAGAAGATTTCGATAGCGTGTCCAGATGGGGCTTGGCAGTTATTTACATAGAGATGGGACATCAGCATAACACTGAGAGCATTTACATGTATCTGTGTGGGTGAGTATGTGTGATGGCTGAGTAAGCACTTACATGGCTGGAGGCGTCTCGCATGCCCTGTTAGGATCGCTAGGAACAATGCACCCTCTGATATTCTTGGAAGCATTGGAAGAGATTTCTATAGCGCCACCTATGACGTCAGAATCCATAGGAAGAGAGGTTTTGCGCCAGCAACGGTAAAGACAGATGCATGGCCCAGGGGGTGACTTGGCTCTAATTTACACAGACATGTGACATCAGTATAACACTCTAGGAACTGTATACCCGAAAATAGACGTGACTATCACCTTCTTGCTGTAGGTGGCAGTTGCGAGAGGACGATGACTCACATTCCAGCACTGGCTTGTGTCCGCCTGTGGCTCGTGGCCTCGTCCATGCATGCACATGTTTGAGCCTAAGATAGTTGCGGTTGCCAGTAGTTCGAAAGCGTTTTTTACATGCAATGAGTGTTTGTGTAATGTATTATTTTCGGGTGTTTAAACGTTATGAGAGTGTTTGCAGAGCCTTTAACATGCATTATTTTTTGACAATTTACGAGTTGTTTTCGTGTCTGCACATGAGAGGGTTCACGTGTAGTTTGCAGGTCTCTAGACTATTTACTGTGACCCCAAGCACGTAAGAGTGAGTGTTCTGTATCAGTGTAACATATAAAATACGCGAAATCCATCTATAAGTAAATTGTTCCAATATAAAGAAAGTGCAGTTCTTCCTCTCTCCAGCAGCCCAGAACAGGCTGAACCCTTTTCCCACTATTTTCCCCAGACCGCCATCTAGTATTTCATCACAGAAGGAACGACAGCGCACTCTGGTGGCAGTACTGTGTACTAGGTCTACTGGACTCCAGACCTCATGGTGGACACAGTGGTTGGAGTTACTGCCTTAAATTGTTCAAATGAATACTGAATGCATCCTATCCAGCTCAGGGTGAGTCCTTTTCCTGCCAGTATCTAGGAAGAGGAGGTGGTTGGATGACTTAGGTTAGTGGAGGTAGCTCAAGTGACCTATTTTCCTGCCATTTTTTTAGGTTAGTGGAAGTAGCCAGAGTCTATTGCATTGTCCTGCTGGAATTTGAACTTACTGTCATTTTCTGGGTGAGGGGATGGGAGGGGCCTGGGGAGGGGTTAGGTAGTTGAGGTAATCCAATTGACCTATTTTCCCACAAAAATATGAAATTCCTGCCATGATGTTACTGCAACATTTCCATATCTTTCGCCGACATCTTGGATCCACCATCTTGAATAAATTTGGCAACAATGGAGAGTCAGATGATGCTCTCTTTGTCCCTACTATCTTCGTACCAGTGGTCCTTGAAGAGTTATTGTTTTGCGATATTCTCTCGAAGAGCAACAGGTGTTTGACCATGTCCCAAATGGCACTGAATCGGGGACTGGGAAATCCACCAGTGATGCCCACCAGGCGGATCTAAATTTCCCAGCGGGTGATTTTCCACCCTGACGACTGGAGACAGGTCCTGATGTGGCGATTCGCACAGATTCTTAAGTGATTCAAAATATCTGGCGCCAACCACCAGCCAGAACCTCGTGCATCTGCTGATCCTCTGCATGCTGGGTATAGAGTTAGGACTAACGAGCCATGAATTGAGATGGAAGATTCTGATGCTCCTTCGATTCTTACCGCACATTTCCTCTGAACCTCTCTAGCTGTTGGAAAACTTTGTGTCGATACCCTGTCACCTTTTCTGTTCGATCCACCAGTTGAGTCGCTGCACTCTCCTTGTTCCTTGCCTAGTACTCCTCACGAAGGCTCTAGTTACTTGCTCTTGGAGAAGCCGGACTTGGGGGTACTTTCACGTGTTTTGTCTCCTGTGACGCCCTTTCTGTTGTCTGACTCCCTTGCTGAAATGGGTCGTCGCTTTCGCTGGGTTTCCGCCTGTGCTGACAGCTTCCGATTCAGGCTTGGCACTGATTGACTTGAATGCGATGGACGATCCTCCAACTTCGCTGGGGGCTGATGGTCACTTGAAACACAGCCGGTGTAAACAACGAATCCAGCTGGATCGTGCTGTTGCAAGGAGAAAGCATCAGCATAAAGATTCGGTAGGAAGTGGCATTGGAACCCCTCCCTGAGATTCATCGACGGATGCGGCGATAGATAGTGAGGGTCGAGAGGTGGAATAAATTGTGTTTCTCAGCTTTCATCTGTCTCGTACTTACATCTTTATTACCCTAAATGTTAATAGTATTGACACAAATCTAAGATTGGTTCGTTATGTCAATTTATTTATCATTCTTGTGCTGATATTGTGCTTTCACAAGAAGTTTTGTTCATCAGTTTTACTCTCTTTGGATTTCAGATTGTTATTAATGTGGCCCCTCAATGTGCAATGAATATCGTGCTTTTCTTTCGTGAGCGTATTCCCATTCCGATATTGAAGAACTTTACTCTGGAAGGGGGATAGACAGTCGTCTTTTTTACCTTGGCTTTGTTGTCTGGTTCGGATTGCATAGCGGTGCGTTCATGCTTTTACAACGAGCAGGTTGTCTATCTTTCGCGCAAGAGCCGGCCGAAGTGGCCGTCGTGCGGTTAAAGGCGCTGCAGCCTGGAACCGCAAGACCGCTATGGTCGCAGGTTAGAATCCTGCCTCGGGCATGGATGTTTGTGATGTCCTTAGATTAGTTAGCTTTAACTAGTTCTAAGTTCTAGGGGACTAATGACCTCAGCAGTTGAGTCCCATAGTGCTCAGAGCCATTTTTTTGCGCAAGAGTCGTCGCTGTCTCATGACAGGTGGCGATTTTAATAGTGTTTTACGTCCTAGCGATCAGTCTCCAGTCCCCATATTTGTCGTGGTCTAAGTGAATTGCTTCATTCGATGAATTTGCTTGACGTGTGGGAGCAGAAATCTCCCATCTTGGTGAGAAACACATTTTTGCCACCACTTCTTGTAACGTATTGACAGGTTTTATTTATTTAATAATTTATGTGATAGGTTTCTTGTGGTTGACCTTATCCTAGTTTCATTTCTGAGCACTGTGCTGTGGCGGCCACTGTAAACCTTGAGCAGCAACCTGCGGAACTGTTTCGGACTCAGCTGGATGTTGAATGTCTCCCAACTCCGGACAGCGCGCTGGATGAAGTGCTTGGCTCTGTGTGGGAACGTTACCTCAACTCCGTTGCTCGTAACTCATTGCTGTTGGATTGGAGAACAGATTTAGCGAAGCCGAAAATTCGTCAGTCCATAATATCTTACTGTGCTGCTCGAGGGAGGGACTTTAGGGAAACTTCCGAATTTTACAACTCTCCTCTATGTGAACTGTACGAACGATCGGGTGATACCCTCTGCGGATGTAAAATGTTCATCGCTTTAAAGCAAAGATGCTGCAGCTCAAGCGGCATCAATGGAGGGTTTACAGGTTAGATCTAAACCTCGGTCACCTGTTAAAGGGGACTGGCACACTTGTATCACCTGTTTCGCTATCAGTCACAACGTCTTCTCTCCTTCATCACATCTCTCACATTTTCTGAAGGCCACCAAGTGACTGCGCAAAGTGACACTGTTCGTGCTCTCAGTCAGTATTACCGGGAATTATATGCGACGGATGACAATGAGAGACGCCTTCACATGATGTTTACGGGGCCGTAAGTGATGAGAATTTTGAATGTTGACCGCCTTTAAGACAGATGAGGTACTTTCTCTTACTGTTGCATCCCCCACACGTAAATCACCTGGTCCGGATGGTGCCCTGAGAAGTATTATGTCCGCTTTTGGCACCTCTTGGATGTGACATTTACGGAAATGTTAAACGGGGTTGTGCAGGGGAAACTGTGAAAAGACAAAAGGAAGATTAGAGTTTAACGTCCCGTCGACATCGAGTTCATTGGAGAGGGGGCACAAGCTCGCATTATTCCAAGGACGGAGAAGGAAATCGTGCGTGCCCTTTCGAAGGAACAATCCCGGAATTAGCCTAGAGAGATTTAAGGAAATCACGGAAAACCGAAATCTGGATGGCCAGACGCGAGTTTGAACCTTTGTCCTCCCGAGTGCGAGTCCAATGTGCTAGCCACTAGGCAACCTCGCTCCGTGGGAAAACTGTACCTGCTGACTTCAAGAATGGCTAAATAGTATTAAACCGAAACACACTGGGTGTGCCTCTGTTGTTCTTTTCGTCCTTTCACTTTGTTTAATTTTGTTCATAAAACTGTTTCTACTACAATCAGTAACCAGTTATCTTCTCTGTTGGTGAACGTGATTGGAGATCCTAAGAGTTTCCTTCCTATTCTCCCGATTTTGACTCCAGTAGTGGAGTATTGGGATGTGGATTCAGTTGCTGCAGTCACTTGTGTTCACTGTTCCCTTAGTTTTCTGGGTTTTCACAAAATCCACCGTGTTTCTTATAGTTATTTGGCCCATATCTTGGAGATACTTGGTTCTACACCCCAGACTCTGGTAATTCTTTCTCACATGTATGAATGCATAGCGGCGAAGATACTTAAAGATCAGCTGATGCCGCCGATTGCTTTTAGTCGGGGTGTGCTCCAGGGCAGCCCTCTTTCGTGTGTTTATTTGTTCTCTGTCTGAAACCGTTGCTTCGCATTCTCTCACTTCAGTTACGTAGAAAGACCCTGTCTGATGCAGTCCCCACGTTAGGGCATATGCCGAGGATGTGTTGGCTTTCCTCCGCCGTAGGGAGGTTTTTCCCTTGCTAAAAGTGTTAGTTGATTGTTGTCGGGTTTCTGATGCATGGCTTAATGAAGGCAAAAGTAAAATTCTTACACTTCGCGGTTTCGACGATACTATGGTTCCCTGGGTTGCAGCTGTGGACCGCCATAAATCATCGGGGATCATCGTCGATCGTTGCCCTATTAAAATGGCGACATTTAACTGGAAAGTAGGATGAAAGAGAGTGTTCTGGAGCATTTTTATCTAATTTACGACTTGACTCCTGATCCCTGATAAGAAGTTCAATAACGTGTAATTGGGCACTGCGTAATATTGCTCTATCTCTCTGAACCCTGTCAGTCACCCCCTGTCCACTCCTGCCTCCCTGTATAGTGTTTTGTGGGGCGAATAGCTTTTGAGTATCAGGGCCTTACGGCCAATGGGCATCTTAAACTCAACGCTCCCAGTACTCCGTGTGGTGTGGATGTTCGTACTATCAGTTGGGCGGGAAGCGCCTACACCACTTGCTTCCCGTACTTCGAGCAGTAATTATGATGAAGGGTATCCAACAGCAGCGAGAAGTTAGGAAGAATAAGAAGACTGCATTTGAAAGTGAGTACTTGCCCATTATTATTATTATTGCTGCTGTTACTATGAATGCTCATATACCTTCGTTATTGTACTACTGTTGCAGACCTGAATGAGTCCACACAGCCACTAACGGCAGCTACCTTGGCAGCTGCGCTCCACGACCTGCTGGCGTTTGAGCAAGCACTGAAGCAGCAGCAGCAGCTGTCTGCTGTTGAGCTCCTGAACTTCTGGCGTTCGATCGACGCCACCCAGCGGCAGCAGCATCGTAACTGCAGTCGAGTGCTGATACTACTACTAGCTGAATGCTGCCACTAATCTTCATTAAGACGTAGAATTTAACACGAAGTGCTACAAAGTGTACCAATGTGAGGCTGGCACTAAACAAGGACTTTATGATTGTCATCGATATAGAGAATGTGCAGTGAAGTGGTTGTAAAGTGCACTACACGTGGCTGAAATTAGACTACTACTACTTGTACGGTATGATCGAGTACATAAAAACAAAATGACTGACGAGTATAATCCACCGCCTCCGTCGATTAATGTTGGAATGTTAAAAGGTGGAACAGCATTAGTGCACATGTAAGAGAGTCAACTGCCGAGTTAAGAACTGATGGTGCGGCCATATACATCTAACATTCATGTGTAGTGTATTTGTGAAAACTGTCCTGTGCATTATTGATCACGTCAGACAGATTGTGTCACTGGTCACGACGTGTTAGAACGGCTGTTTCAGCGACAACAAAGTGAATCTATACCAGCTAGATCACTTTATTAACCCTTGTATTCTATATGAGCCGCAGTCTGTAGAAGCTGAAACTAAAACCGCGTACTCCGCGGACACTGAATATACTGAATACATCAATGTATGTAATTAATCCAATAGAATTAAATACAATGGAAGCCGTATTAAAGAAGTATAAACATAGTATTTGGACAATATTGTGCACAAATGTTAAAAAAATATGACGTTAAAAAGACTACCTTTTTTCTGGCACCTAATATCATCACCAATATATTTATATAAAAAAAACTTACACACTCAGAGGATAATCCACACACACTCATGCAAACACATTTGTTTACGAACAAAAATAAATACCTTATCCAAACACACATGAATTCAATCAGATTCAGGTGAAGGTGTGAAAAAGGATGAGTTCTAATCCCTTCATAACAGATGAATTGCCTGTCATCGTGACTCACAAACTCCACACATGCGAGCCATTCACCTTGTCCTTCATCAGGCCAATTATATTATTGTTTTGTGGTGTTATACCTCAAGGAATATCGGTCTCGTATGCAAACAGTTGAATTCCTCATGAAGCATTGTAGGCACAGTGAAGAAATCTATTGTAGAATTGAAATCCCTGCAGCACCTTTGCACACAATTACTCTTTGTGAGTCAGGTGCCGTGACTCTAACGTGCTATGATGGGAAAAAGAACAAAGATGTGCTTCTTATGAATTCAGTACGTGACACAGTTACTATCAACGAACAACACCCTAAAAAGCTACCAAAATCAGTGGTGCACTACGTAACACCGACTGAGGCACTGTCGTTATCGACCAGATCATTCGACTTTACATTGTGAAGTATGGATGTCGCAGATGGCCTATGCCTTTTCTTTCTTTTTTTTCGGTGGGCTTGGCAGCTGTTAATTCATTGGAACTCTGTAGGGAAGTAACAGGTGAAAAAATAAGCAGGCATCACTTCATATACAACTTGGTACAGAAATTGGTTTCAGAGTATAAAGCCATACATCTACATCTACATTTACATGGATACTCTGCGAATCACGTTTATGTGCCTGGCAGAGGGTTCATCGAACCACATTCACAATTCTCTATTATTCCTATCTCGTAAAGCGCGCGGAAAAAAGGAACACTATATCTTCCCATAAGAGTACAAAATACACTCCCCAGTATAGTACCGCAACATAGCAACATTCATGAGAATTTCCAAGTTGGAGAATGTTGAGGGAAGAATACGAGTAAGCGTTTGTGTATAAAATGCAGCAAGTATAACTGTGGACCAGGCAACGCTGAATACACATGTGCTAGGTGTCACGATGCAGTAGGTAATCTTGAACAGGTCAAGCTCATAATGGGTCCTTTCAGACAGATGGACATGCAGTGAGGCGGTGAAATGTGCGTACACCAGATTTGGAGGACCAGTCTTACAAGATACTGAGACGAACCCTAGTACAAGCTCCAGGCAAATGGCCCACCAACATGGTGCAAGAGGAAGTACGTTTAAGTGTATCCTGCATGACAGCCCCACTGTCCCTATCACCAGCAATTCCATGGAGGCCACTTTAAATGTCTGTGGTGACGTTGATGCCATGCAGTTTTAAACTGTGTTCCGGGACGATTTGTTGTCGTTGCATGCACACCGTCCGTTTCCAGACACTGTTTCATAGAACCATTTTTCCTCCATATCAAGTCAGGAATCCGTTACCGCAGTTTGTCGGTTTTATTAATGTTTCCCCTATATATTTGGATTAATTATTAGGCATAAACGTTCATTGTAGCATGCAATCGTTCAGAAAAATTAAAATATATCCCGGTAAACCATGTAAATAGTATGAAATAAGTTGGTATATATGCAAATCTGTTTCCTATTCTTAATAAGGCAAATAAATTTGTATCTATCAAAATGACGGGTTGGTCCTTCTAGGTCGATCATAATCCGTTTTTCATCTAGTGTTACATGAATATACTTGCAAAACTACCGTAGGCTACCGTAGACTACCATAAGTAACTGTAGACCATGGTAGTTTTCCTCGTAGGTGTGGTCAGTTAAAGTCGTATGTTAAGTGAGTAGCACAATTATCAAGCGTTACCTAGTAACGATCCCTTTCTATGCGTATGCGAAATGTATCTTACCAGTTTCCCACAAAAACAGGAAGCGGTAAACAATATACAGACTGATTGAGGATATCTACAGGGCAGCATAGCCTACGGAATATTTTTGTTCCGCATAGTTATTCTCCTGTTCGTTAAAAATAAACGCTATCTATAACAAAATTTAACTTGTTAACATTTAATTCAGGTTTTATTCGAAAGTTGCTGATTTTTTAACGTGAAACAGGGGCATGTTGTAGTAACGATAAGGAAAACAATACAGATCTACCATGTAGCGCTAGAAGACTCGACATATCAAACATTGCTTCATTACATCGTCGAACATGCTTCTGGTTTCCATAAACAACTTCCGCATGTATCAGTAATAACAGGAAACTCTCACCTATCCTCATGATGAAGAACGTTCCATTGTGTATAGAAAACCACAATAACTGTTTATAATTTATATGTATGTGCATGTAATCTGTGCTTGGATCAAAAGTAACTGTTGTGATTACATAAAAGCGCGGAAGTTACGCGATTAGCTAATTCAGGCGTTGAGATCAAAGAGGGGACTTGTCATCATTATTAGGGTATGTGAGCTATTACTCTGGTTGCTATTTTCATACGATAATGTATCTATTGGTTCTAAAATCGGACTTTTTCAGGTATTATCGTTAGACGGCTCCTCACTCATTCGTGGGTTATTCGCCTTAACATATCTGTGCGCTCTTTGGCAAAGTACCCAGCGTATTCCGTATTCGAAAAACAGTAGAATATTAACATCAGTCAAAATAGAGATGTTAACATGCGTATATCATAACGCTACGTCCTAGAAAAATCTCAGCACAGTGTAATCAAAGGCAGGATCTAGAGAGTATGTGTTCAACAACACATTCCAAAACTTCTCAAAAATGTCTGCGAGCAGTTGTACATCAGTGTTCATATAAAATCCTGCATACTCCTTTAACTTAGGAAAGTGAACCCCCGGCAAAAATTCACTACTTGCTTATACTTCGTATTCGTTATCACACTGCCTCGAAGTCTGCTGCAGAATGCAGCTATGTAGAGCAGTGTGGTTTTACGGAGTATCTCCTACGAATCCAAGTATTCATACGGAAAAATCCCCACTTCATCGCAAGCTGAAACTTTGCATCATCGGGATATGCTGCTCTTATGCTAAACATACACTCTTGACACGTCATTTAACCAAAGAGAATCCAAGAAGCGAAGCGTTATCCTTGGCGTCATTCTCTTCGCAAACGAGATGTACCGTTCACCGGTGTCGAGTGTGACACTGACTTTTTCATCTATAAAGCTGAAATCATTAAAGTGCTCAACAAGAAACTGAGCATCATACCTTCTCAAATTATGAAAGGAAACCGGCATATGTCATGGTAATTGGTACGGCAAGTTGCACCCATTTTGAGATGCACAACTTAACTTCCCTATTAGATGACAATGGTCTGTACAAAAAGTTTCCGCATCTTTGTCCAGCTGCAGTGCACAGATACGACAGTCGACGAATTTCTTGTATAGTTTCTCATTGGCCCTGGAGATGATGTCGCTGTAATAGCGATCAACCTTCCATTCGAGCTCAGTGAGCAGCAGTCTCCCAGGATTATCTCCTACACATGATCTGAAACGACTGGGATTTGAATCTTATGTACACACAACGTGAAATGGAACCACATACGGTACGTGCCATTCTGTGAAGATCGTGTGAAAGGCAGAGGAGCTGCCTTCACAATGTGGGATAGCTGCCAGAAGACACTCGAAGCCCGCATAAACTAAAAAGCAACATAACTCCTGGTAGCGGGCATTCTTAAACCTTAAAAGCTTGTCTGCCTCACTAAGCATCTCCACATTCACTGGTTCCTGGGATAAACAATCAGTTAGATGTTTCGATAAATACTCGCTTCGAAGTAAAAGAGTTGAGACATCTCAGACAAAAACGCTGCGCTCTCTTACGTTGTGACAGCTGGGCAGAAAGAAGGCGGGATATGCTCTTGATCGAGACTTAGTGTTGTTGTCTCAATCGGAAATTAACAGTAAATCTACACATATGGCACGCTCACCGGCTGCTTTTGAAAAATAGAGTAGTCCACCTACTTTATGCTTCACATCATTTGAAGAGTGTGCTCATTTTTCCATGCTTGATTTCATCCAGGCCTTAAGCACGTGCAGATTAATTGGGATTCTGCTCTCAAAATTTGGGTGGTCCTTGATTTTTGACGAGGAATGATATATCGTTGTAGTTATAATGCCCACAGATGTTATTCGTTTAGTATTTACCATTACGCGCTGCACCCCACTCATAATTTCTATCATAAGTAAGAAGCGACCGTGTAAAGCAAACTAAATGTCCCTTAGCAGTACTTCGGACATTGATACAGACCTTTTTAGGGGTAGTATCTTCAGGAAGACGGATGAAGTTGGACCCGTCCATCTACTGAATCACAGGCGTACAAGTACACATCGAGTTGGATTACGCTGCTGATTGCCTTACTTTTCCTGCGTTTCAGAAAACTAACCCAGAATGACACTCAAAGTAAAAGTACTGAAACCACTCTGTGATTAAATCAAATTGCGAGATCACATCATTTTCGCCCCAAATGTAGACAAAGTGTATCTTTCCAACACAATCCGAGCGAGGTGGCGCTGTGATTAGAACATTGGACTCGCATTCTGGAGGACGACGGCTCAAAGCCGCGTCCGGCCTTCCTGATTTAAGTCTTCCGTGATTGCCATAAATCGCCTCAGGCAAATCCCGGGATGGTTCCTTGAAAAGGGCGCGGGCGACTTCCTTCCCCATTGTTCTCTGATCCGACTGGACCGATGTCTTTGCTCTTTGGTCCCCTCCCCCAGATCAACCAAGCACAACCAGCGATCGCACCACACTTAATGGCACGATTCCGTCAATTACTAATGATTATAGGAAACTCCCTTTCCAAAACAGGCAAAACCACATTGAAGAAAGTGGTAAGATCCCTATAGCCCAATGTAGAGTTATCTATGCAGACATTTGAGGAGCTGTTCCTAAAACTGCCAGCAGTCAGTGAGTAAGCTAAAGCAGATGTGTGACTACCCTGATGGTCTACTAAGAGGATGAGCTGCTGATGAACTGCTACTTTTGGTGTATAGCGAGAGTGGTGTTGTGGGACTCCGCACTAGTCTGTCCTGGATGGTGGGCCGTGGAGTGGATGGTGTTGGCGGTGGTTGTCAGCTCAATGGTCCATGGTGCTTCTCCCAGTGAGAGGACCGAGGCAGCGGAAATGGGGTGGTGGCCTGGCTGCAGAGAGAGTGGTGGCAGTGGTAGCAGCCATTCTGATGGCCCAGGTCGTGGTTGCCAGTGAGAGATACCGGCTTGAGGCGTAGTATTCAATGTGAGACCACCATCTTCCAATATCTCTGCACAGAAGATGAAATAAACGATGTTGATAAGCATGTAATGATTAAGAAAAAATAGAAACTGCATTCAGTCGTCCATAATAATAACTTCCGATTACTTACGCATAAAATGATTGTTGCCCTCACTGCTGTAATATACTTCTAGCAGCTCATCATCAACTGGTGTGTCATCCTCTAGAAGTATATGGAGCAGCATGGGTCTCGCTAGAGGCGGAGGAAGAGCTGTGTTGCGTTGGCTGAGGAGTGCATACGGTAGAATACGGTCAATTCCGAATGACGACATAGGTGCAAGTAATCCAGCGACTGGTGGTAGCGCCCGAATACCGATATTCTCATCGGGCACATCTACACACAAAAACATCTCATAAGTAATAACAACAAAAAATACTATTGTAGTATAATGATTGAATTATTGCTCCATATCGGGATTGTACAGGAATCATTATACTCATCATCATCATCAACTGCTGGGCAATGATCCAAAAGCGACAGCGCATCTAGAAAGGAGGAAGTACAACGCATAAGAATCACAAATAAACAAGGAAAAAAATATGCTTTACTACAACGGGTGACCATTAATAAAACCGACAAACTGCAGGGACAGCTTGCTGACGGGAATTGAAGGAGAAGAGACCCGATGAACGTGTATCCGGAAATACATGATTGCTACGGTAGATGGTGCTGACGAATGAAAGTTCCTCTGACCACGTGCTGTGTGTTCGTTGTGTGATCCAGGCTGTGTGATTGACGCAGCGTACTCTAAGCCACAGAATAGTCCGGTATTCATGTCGGGAACAAACAGAGATAGTGTTTGTGGACGGACAAGCAAATAGAAACGGTAGAGAGGCAGCACGGCTATACAAAAACAAGTACACTCACAGACACCAACCACATCACAAAACATTTGAAGCCCTTTTTGAGTGTTTGTGTGATCATGGGTCCTTTCAGACAGACAAACGTGCAGGGAGGCGGCGGACTGTGCGTGCACCGGATTTGGAGGACTGGGTTCTACAGGAAACTGAGACCAACCCTTGTACAAGCTCCAGCTAGGTGGCTCACCAACATAGTGTAAGACAAAGTACGATTATGTGTATTCTGCATGACTAACGCTACCATGGAAGCCACTTTCAACATCTACTGCGGCGTGGGTGCGATGTAGCTCTGTACCGCGTTGCGAGACGATTTGTTGTCGTTGCGCACACACTGTCCATTTCCGGACTCATGTTCCTTCAGCTTGTCGGTTCTATTAGTGTTCACTCTGCTTATTTTCATCATGATCTGCCAACTCATTCATAATGCATGATATCACGCCATCGTACGTAAATTGTGACAACAGTGTGGTGCCATCACAGTTATCTTATGCGTGCGGCTGTTTACCGCATTTTTCCTCACGATTACCGCCTGGTCATTTCATTTTCCTCCTCTAAGCTGACCGTCGATTGGGGAGAGAATGAGAGCGGGACTACATTCCACAGAACTATTTAAAAGCTCCTGCAGCAATGTGGTGATCGCTGATAAGGCGTTGAAGACCCGCAATGCTTCTTCATTCTTCTCTCTCACGGTTTTGTCAGTAACACTACTTATCCATAATGTATTGCGACAGACTACTACTGTTGTTACTTACTAGCCACGGAGACCGAAAGAAGAAGTAGTTCACATATTTAACGACAGGGACTATACTGCATACAGAGTAGCAAAAAATGGAATATGTAGGAAGCAAGCAGCTGCTCATCGTTTACATTTTGAGAAAAATATTACAGTGACTTCTAAAATCATTTCTCCAATTCCTGAATAATAACACGAGGTCGGGTGTCAAAAAAATAATAAAATATGGAGTTATCTGATAAACAAACCTGTAGAAAAAGAAGGTAGAGAGTGTCTAAATAAATACAAATTTTTATTAATGTCTCAACCATTCTAATTATATTTGTACATTATGTGAACCACAGATAAATCTCCAACACCATACACATGGTTCAGATGTCGAACTGATGGGCAGTTGAATGATTCCAAATTTAAATAGCAGCATTCTTGAAAATTTAACATATCGTGACAACCTTGTAACAGCCTTTGAAATTCACGATGCTGTATCTGCTATCAGAGGTTCAGAGTGACGTCAGCATATTCTTGTAGCTCAATCCTGATTCATCATAGCTTTTGACGTGATGGAATAGAGTCAACGGCCGGCCGAAGTGGCCGTGCGGTTAAAGGCGCTGCAGTCTGGAACTGCAAGACCGCTACGGTCGCAGGTTCGAATCCTGCCTCGGGCATGGATGTTTGTGATGTCCTTAGGTTAGTTAGGTTTAACTAGTTCTAAGTTCTAGGGGACTAATGACCTTAGCAGTTGAGTCCCATAGTGCTCAGAGCCATTTGAACCATTTAGAGTCAACCAAGCAACAGTCTTCCGAGCTTTGGCACCTTTTGTTGTTCTGAATGACTGGGGTGAAGAGACGTTTGTGTGGAAACTTGTTAAAACACACCCTGAGTCGGTGAAGTCGACGAAAGCCATATCTTTAAACAGAAAATGGCTGCACTCGGCGGGAAAGCGGTGCAAACCAGCAACAATGTTGGCACACTGGGGATTCATTTTGAAATGTTCCACATGTGAGACACATACACACTTGTGTCCAGCTTGCTGTAAAAGAGATGTCGGAAGGCGAGTAATTTAAGAGGCAATCATGCTGTAAAATTGTATATGCCGCAAAGCCTTGTGAGAAATTTTCGTATGATTGAAATTAAGTTCAAATATCAATGGGACCCATTTTAATACTTTCAGTTCGTTTAGAGCAGTCTATCACGATGACTGGTGCCAAGTCCTTAAATTGCTTTTCGTTGAGCATTCATCCAGATTCATCTCCCTCACAGTAAGAAGAGCGAAACCTTGAATAGATTTTATACAATAGACTATACATGTCATTATCCAACTCATGCTGCTAAATATTGTTGTGTGGAAAACATTCAACATTCTGAAACATCCCTGCATTGATTATTTTACAGTTGTCGTACACGCCTGAATCTTTTTTCAGATTTCTCTTTTTGTCTGTTTGCCGTGCCAAAATTGTGTAGCGAGGTGTTTCTAGTTGTATAGCCGTGTTAATGGTGCCAGCCTGTGTTTATGGTGTTGGTAGAAATGAGTATTCATACAGCTCCCATGACCAGAAACTTAATGGGAGTGTAATATTCGATTTCAACACTTGAAGAAATTTTAGCTTCTCTTCAGCTGGAACAGAAACGTGCAACAATATCCATACTAAGTTTTCAGCAAGATTTTGTTATCTTTCTGGTCACCTTTTACTACTTGATTGTATGCATCATTGTACGTTGCAGATCATACGAGAATGAGGTCCTACTTCACACGCACGATAACTTCCTTGATGTCCTCAAATAAGCCCATCCACATCTTGAGTGGGATGCAAAGACTAAACACATTGTTGATCGATCCATCTATGAACCATCTTGCATTCAGTAAACCATCCAGGTCATACGTTGATGAGGAAATATATGTCTTAACTGTCGAAGTGATGTCAACATACCTGATGCATTTCATTTCGACTCCATTGAGTCCATAACATTTCTCCTGAAAGAGGCAGCTGAACACATTCCAGTAAGCTGTAACGATGTTGTAGGTGTTCCGTCCTTCTTCAGAAATTATCCTTCCTGACAGAGGAAACTGTTCCTTGGAATTACTTAAGCATCCTGGTGCTGAATGAGAATCTGTACCTCGTCATTACTATTAGACATAGCTGAAGCAAACGGTTGTGGGCAACTTATTCCTGTCAATTTGTTAATCATATTGAACTGGCAGCGTTAGATCGAGATTTCAGTTCTGTTAATTTAAGGAACTTGTAAGTCTCTGATGTTATTAGGTTGTGCTTCTGCCGTGATGTAGTGATGGTTGGCTGGTGTGCTTTTATAGCTGATGTCCCTCATGACGTTTGAAGTGGAGATGTACCACAATTTACTCACCCCAAAAATCGACTAGATTCCCATCCATGTCCACGACATTCAGCTCGAGGTGGTCTAATATCTGAGCAGACACTGGCAGGTATTACGGGCTAGCTGCCTCTTCAGTGATTTTGTATCTTGGGGCCACTACAAGAAAAACCCCGTAAATCATTTTAATGAGTCTGCCGTTGAGATATGAATTCGTTGCTAAATTACAGTCAATGTAAACAGTGCTGGCTGGTAATATATCCGCTGCTTGTAGCGACACACAAATTTTATCTGGTTCTCCTCGTAAACACGACTGAAACCTAACATTATTCCTGTTAAGCTATGCTTGTTAAAGTCACTTGTCTCTTTAGCCGTTTTTATTTCCATCTTAAAAAGATGAATTTTTTCTCATAGCTCAAACCCCTTTACAAATCAGTTTATAAGTATATTTATACCATAAATATCATATGTGCCTGGAGATAATTCCAGAACGTTACTAACTCCTAAGTGTTGTTTATTCATAATCTTGGTGATATTGGAAATGCTGCCATATGTTTCCAAAGCAGTCAGTGTAATGCTCCATTCACCACTGCTTAGATCTTTCAGTGGAAAGTAATCCGTATTTAATGCTGACGAACATCCTTTCACATTCAGCGTGTACAACATCGCATCTAAATAGCAACTGATGCTGTGTTGTATGTACCATTCTTTTTTATATATTTTCCAGGCTAAACGTGAGGCACAGAAGACTGAAAATATATGAATCCAAGTCTTAGGAGCGCTGAAAAATTTAGAACATATTTTTATCGGCGAAGTAGCGCTGTAATGACTGCAAATCACCATATGAGTGAAACTAGTATAAAATATTTCGACTTTTCTTCTTAACACATACAAGGCAGCGAGTTCCAGATGCACCAGCAACAACCTAATAAACGGTCTCACACTTTTTATTAAATTTCCACATAATCTTTTACATTGTATTCCGCATAAACACACCACGAAATCTCGGAATATTGACTTTTTTAACGAATTTAAGCAGGTCTGTATTAGTTAGCGCCCTGCATGGTAGTATAACTAGTAGATCTGTTTTTAATAAATATTTTAAGACACTTCCTATAAGATTTTACAAAGAGTTCCTTCTTGCTTTCGACAGATCCCTTAGCTTTATTATGTCTCCTCGCTTCCTTCGGCTGCTCTTTTGCACTTCTTGCGTTCTTCACAGTACGTGCTACGGCCACAGCTCCACCCATCAAGGAGCGGTTGCATCTTTCAACATGATCGAGCACCTGTTCATAATAGACGGCCTGTGGCGGAGTGGTTATACTACAATAACATCCCTGTAATGGACTGGCCTGTATAGAGCCTGACCTGGAATCTACAGAACACCTTTGGAATGTTTTGGAACGCCGACTTCAGGCCATGCCTCAATCACTGACATCGATACCTCTCCTGAGCGCAGCACTCCCTGAAGTATGGGCTGCCGTTCTCCAAGAAACCTTCCAGCACCTGATTGAACGTATGCCTGTGAGAGTGGAAGCTGTCACGAAGGCTACGGGTAGGCCAACACCATACTGAATTCCAGTATTACCGATGGAGGGCGCCACAAACTTGTATGTCATTTTCAGCAAGGTGACCGGATACTTTTGATCACATAGTGTAATTTGTGCAGCGACGGTTACTACAGTCCTGCGGATGTGTAATGGTTAGTATTTCTGCCTAGAAAGCAAGAAGTTCCGGGTTCATGTTCAAACCATCGTTCAAATTTCAATTCATTTCTTCTGTTGCCATCATTATCGTAGGAAGGAAAAATGTTCATTACTTACTAGTTATTCGCTGTTCATGCTGTAAAAGTACAGTATAGGGCATGGCATTATAATTTATTAATTCTTTACTACTATCTGTATCCACAACGAATTTTACAGACAGTATGCACATATACCATTGAATGTAAGTGCAGAATTGTATCATTGTAATTTACGTAGCTCAGGAGATATGATGTCATAAACAATGAGATCCATGAAAAAATGCGGCCTCATGCATGGCATTTAAATTTATAACTTCTTTGTTACTAATTTATTTCGCAATACGCTGCTGTATGTACCTACAATATTATGTCGTTGCACGACACATAGCTCAGGAGATATAACCGTCATAATCAGTGAGATGTGTGAAAAACTGCCCCATTATGCAAGAAGTTTACATTTATTACTTTGTTGTTACTAACTCCATTCGCAGCATATTTTGCAGGCAGTATCTACATATGCCGCTGAATGATCCTATAGGCTGCGTGGTAAGGGCGTGGGTGCACAGCTGTAAATAAATACCTGGGCAACGCCAGGTTTCTCCGCTAGTTACATAATAACTGTGGAAGATACTTGCAACACATCATCTAGAAAACGGAAACTGCAGCAAGATGCTTTAATCCCATCCTCAACTCTGTATCTAGAACTCGTCTGCACATCATCATTGTCTTCATCACGACGTGCTGTGGGAGAAATAAAAATATAAGAAACACTGAATATTTACCACAGCAGTGTGAGAATGGAAGACTTTCAAATAGTTAAGACTGCTATCTTTCGTTGTCATTTTCAAGCCTCAAATGAAGTGAGAGAGTGCTGTGCATGGACATCTTAAAAAAAAAAAAAAGACCCCTGCAACTGATGGCTCTTTGTTTTTCTCACAGCCTCTGACACTTCCACTAGTGCTGTAGTAGTAAAAACAAAGGCCTAAGTATCTAATGTCATACAAACGTAATAAGAACAATAATTATTATTAAGAGATTAAAACTCACTGCAACTGTTTGTGCTTCTTGTGTGGGGTGAGACTGGACAGGTATTTTAAAAAGGAGACACAATTTCAACACAGGCAGAATGAATCTTCTGGCCATTCTGCCGCATAGATATTATTTGCTGAACAATGTTCCATCGGTCTACAATTTTACGCTTCTCTACTGTCTTGCCCCACAAGACAAAATGTACAAAGCTGTGATTACATTTTTCGACTTGATGTTTGCAGCAAATACACTCGTCAAATTTCTCCATGCTCAATGCAAGCGTCTCGTCAGTTGAACACATGAAGTACAGGTGTCGGGTGAAAAGAAATTATGCCGGCCGAAGTGGCCGTGCGGTTAAAGGCGCTGCAGTCTGGAACCGCAAGACCGCTACGGTCGCAGGTTCGAATCCTGCCTCAGGCATGGGTGTTTGTGATGTCCTTAGGTTAGTTAGGTTTAACTGGTTCTAAGTTCTAGGGGACTAATGACCTCAGCAGTTGAGTCCCATAGTGCTCAGAGCCATTTGAAAAGAAATTATAATAGCAACAATATATTTTGGCAGTAAGAATAGTTTTCACAAATTCTATTTTTTTACACATAGTCACTAAACGCTAGCTGCTGCTGCTGCCAACAACGCTTGTTGGTGGCTGGTACTACCACTGCTCACCCAGTCGATAGTATGAAATGACAGTCCATGTCGAGTCCTGGGAGCACTAAGCTCAAGAGCCCCCATTGGCCGAAAATCCCTGATACTCAGACACTACTGGCAACCGAAAACATTAGATGAGGGGGCTGGAGGGCCCAGGGTAGCGCCTTAGAGAGTCCGGACATAGAGATGATGATATTTTGGTCTGTGGGGCGCTCAACTGCGCGGTTATCAGCGTCCGTACAAATTTCCAATCTTTACTCAGTCCAATCTCACCACTTTCACGGACGATGAGGAAATGATGAGGGCAACATAAACACCCAGTTCCCGGGCAGAAAAATCACCAACCCGGCCGGGAATCGTACCCGAGACCCCGTGATCCAGACATAGAGAGAGAAAGAGCACAGTTACGTAAGAGACCAGTTACACGATGCTGTATTTCTATCAGAGTTCACAGGTCCTGTTGATAAGTAGATAAAAATGTGCCTAAACACCGACTTTCATCCTACTGTGGAAAACTGTAATTGGTAAAACCTAGGAGGCCGTACTGGAACACGAATACGCCAAGCTAAAATTCTCCAAAACGTTCGCATTCTGGATACTTAGATATTGTGTAATTCATTTTGTATTGCCCATTTGTTGGCCTTCCCTGCGATGATGGCAACGGAACTGTAGCAACTGTCTGGGCGGTTTTTATGGAAACGTTACATATTTAGGTTGCGCGATGTGAACACGACCAAACTTAGGGGCTTTTTGGACTCTGACAGCAAAACCAAAGCTTCTGCTTAATACATTCAGGTCACGGTTCTTATTCCTTCTTACGAGTCACTCACGTGGGTGTGGTTCTTTTCTATTGCAATGAAACGGATGATGCTATCACACCTGATGAGCCTCCTGAAATAACCTTTAGTGAAGAGGTGTACCGTGTCGCGCAGCGCTACAGCTGGAGTGGTAGTGCCGGAATAGCGCGCGCAAGCGGAATTGGCAGACAGGCACTCTGGTCGCCCACGGCCAGTTATTTCGAGGCGACCCTAATGCACCTTGTAGTAGCACAACATTACAGTCTTGATCAAAGTAACCAATACTGCCGCCAGTCCCACTATTCTGTTCCCGTAGTGCACGCAGTCAACGTGATGAGCTTAGTTAAACTACAGTAGAGTGGCTTCCCTGACAGATGCCACTGCTGTTGCCATACCCCAGGCAGATTAGTCGAAGAACAGCAAATGGGGGAAATAATTCATAAAATTTTGAAACTTTGGGAAAATACTCGTTGAGGTGCAGTAGTAAGAGACAGTAAAGGTCTCCCCTGCACGGAGGGCAAGTCGCCCCTTCCCCACTCTCCATAACCAAAAGCCTATATCTTACATTGTTTCGATTTGTCTTCAAAATGGTTCATTTTTGGAAGTGAACTGTAATTAGAAAAATATTCATCGTAACATTCTAGACAAAAAAGATCTTGGGCTTATTTTAAGTCAGACGAATAGTTTTATAGTTGTATAGCTTTTAGAATAGGATTCTATTATTGCGTAATTTCTGCAGATTTTGTTGCTTAAACCGTTATGCACGTGAAAGGAGTAATTAAGTACAGCATGTAGAAATATGTCGTATATTTTCAATTTGATGACATATCTTGTATGTTCAGCGTCGTTCAAATCAGGATTGTATACCCAGCACTGAATACGACCAGTTCTTCCCATTCAATCTGCTGTCCCCTACCACTGTCACTGCCATTTCTCCCTAGGCATTTCCAATTTAGTTGAGTTTGTCGTGAACTTATCAAAGCTATGCGAGGCAGTTCCGTTTGTTGTGCTATGTAGTATTTCTTCTCACTCTCTTCTCTGGTCTGTGGACTGAGAGAAGAATAATGTTGGACCCTACCACCCGTTTTCTTCGCAGTAAGTCTATCCGGCAGGAGGAACGTCATAAGTAACGAAGGGTCTGAAAAATTTTATACGCGTCAGCAAAGAACGGAAGGATGAGGCTCATACTCTTCTACAAAACGGTGGAATGATTGAAGTGCATTAGGCATGTCGAGTTGAATATATTAAGCAATGGAATGCAAAGAAACTAATTAACTGGAAAGCTACACAAGTAGACGATAAAAGCTTAAGATCATCCTCATCTTATCCACTCGATTGGAGGAATGGTCGTCTCATAATTGCTAAACAATGTGACTTAGAGGCTGAAAGGAAAAAAACTTCAGAAACGGCGTGGAATGTTTTATGTTCGTTCCTTAACTCTGAAACACACACCACTTCAGAAAGCAAAGAAACACGACGACGATTTAGATAGAACAGCTGCCGAACGCATTAACAGTATATTGTGTTTAGTAGCTGAAGAAGCCCGTTATCAACAAGACTGCTATGCTAACTTAGCTCGAACACCTCCTCTGTTCGAAAAAAAGCCACTCTCACGATAGTGACGTTCACGCTGCTTCCGACAAGTAGGAGATACAGTGACTATAAAAACATTAAAAAAAATGACTGAACACCACGACGGTGTAGACGTACCTATCACAATGCAAAAAAAAAAAAGTTCTTTATCTTCGTGGCAGTGGAAATAAACTACTTACGCAATGAAACGAACTGCTAGCGAAAAAGATGAGCCAATGAGAATAGTGGAAGTGGATGCAGCCATCACCCGTGAAGATATAAGAATGACTCCTTCTTGTAATGCCGATTATCGAGATACCACTGATTTGAAAGGGAATGCTGAAGTTATAATTCTATAATTGTACGAGAATTTGTGAAGGGTGTGGTTGTTTCAAAGAAGAAATGTAGTGGATATTCAAGTTTAAGAAAATGTACAGCAATATCCGACGCGTTTGTGTTAGGTTTCGGAAGAAAATGCCAGTGTGTGAAGGGTGACTTACGCTGAAGAACAATGTGTAAAAGCACTCGAAGACAAAGGTGCTATTTTAGTTGTGTAGGTGTTGTAGATGTGGTGATCATAAATTTATTATAAAGATAATAATTATTGTATAATTCTACGACAATCCTTAATTTTCATGACACAGGTTTTTCTTCACTAAAAATGTTAAGGAGCATAATACTGAACAAAATCTTTACGAAAGAGTTGTTGTGAATCAATAAATGTCAGTTTTAAAAGGTATTTCACTCACGCCCTCCCTTTTTTATTCTTTTAATTTTTACCTTCATATTTTAGATCTAACATTGATGTTCTACGTACACTCAGATGATAAAAGTAATGAAATACCTCATAATCCCGCCGGGTGAAGCTGCCGAGCCCAGCCCATTGCAACTGTCGAAGTATTTTCTTACAAGTCGACCACACTTCGGTAACTACATTCTCGTACTAAATTTTCCCACATCAGCGTTTCATATAAGCGAAATTTGACTCTTAATCCTTGGAATTCAGTAGTCTTTTAAAATAAGAGACAACACATTTCATTCCAGATGGTCGTTGTAGGAAGAGACAACATTAGTCAAACTATGATTTTTAGTCTTCCAACAGAATCTATTACGTGACTGATGTGCACACAATGAAAAAGGCAAGACCTCCTAACTTAACATGCTAACAAAGAAAAATACGAGTGCCACAATGATAAATGTTACAGAAAATAAAAGATTCAATTAGTTTGAGTCGATTGTTACCTGTAAATAAGGGGATTGTGATTAATTCGGCACTGCAGGAGACGTTTGTTAATTCTAGATATATCAATTGAGTCCCTGGGGTAAATAACTGTTGTACCACACTTTTACCTGTTGTATATGTTACGTCTGATTTTTTCACGTATTTAAACAATCGTTTGTCATACTTCCTCCGATAATGATATTCATTGTGTGCTGTAAAAATGAATATCATTCACACCCTTGTAAATCTGTCAAATGGGATCGATGTACCACATACCGACAGAGGATCTGTGTGTCCTTCTTTCGTAACTTTCCTATAAATTGCATTAATTTGCAATCACTGTTTTCGTTATCCAGGAAACTTCTTTTTCAAAATGATAGAAGTGTAACAGGCGGTCTCGAGCATTAGGCTTCAAAATTGTACAAATTGATCTGAACGCTTCGAAATAAGAATATTACGGCTGTTGGATTTTTTGTTTTGTTTTTGAGGTAAACAATGTATATCTTATTGTAATAATTTCAGTTCGTAACAACCGTCCAAAGGGACAACCGCTGGCCTTGTACGTTGATTACGAAAGCGCATAAAGTTTGCCGCACTCTGTCGACTGTCCCTGTTGTACAATGGAACACACAGCTAGAACCTAACAAACTGGTTCCTCTTCAGTTTCTACTGGAGCTTCTACAGCGTGGGCTTCATGTAGTCTTATAGGGAAAAATCCATTGGCGTGACATTCGGTGATTACACTGCCCATGTGACAAGATTTTGCACCCCAGTTCATCGACTACGTGTCAGTTATTCAGTTGCTGTTGGACAGTAATACCGAAGATTGATGGTGCACGGCCGTGTAGAAACACATCCTCGTGTGAACTGCAAGAGGTACGACCTCCATCAACAACGGCATCGCATTTCGAGTGAACACCAGTTAACGAGAACCAATTAAGGTGCTGTTATACGTCGTTTCACAATTACAGCTCGGAAGTTGATTGATAACCGTTGATAGTGATCTGCGACGAGCGTGGCGTATAGATTCTCATCATCCCAAATATGTCTACTGCGGCTGCTGACAATCCGGTCACTGCAGCACTGTGGTAGATAATCCAACGCCAGAATTTAATTTAGGGTTCAAAACCATTTAACTGCCACTCTCTCACGAATTACTAGCTACAATATTCAGAGGGTGTGTTTCAGGGCAAGGTAGCTAGTAGGCTACTTACTAATTAATTTTCGCTGCAACACCCTCTCCTCGAATTCTTCTGCACCTACATTTATTTTTCGAGAACCTTGGGTAGCTCTCGGTGATTTGAACTTCTGAAGTTCTGTCAATTTTCTACACACAGCGTAACAGTTCTTTTAGTAGGATGACGTCTGTTGAAAGTAACTTCTCTGTAAATCAATTTTCCATTCACTATATCCTGCTCTGCCACACATTATAAGCATACGTGCAACTTTCTGTAATGCTGCAGTACCAGCAACAACTCATGGATTGTAAATGGC
Source organism: Schistocerca nitens (assembly GCF_023898315.1). Taxonomy (NCBI): domain Eukaryota; kingdom Metazoa; phylum Arthropoda; class Insecta; order Orthoptera; family Acrididae; genus Schistocerca; species Schistocerca nitens. The sequence goes on along the minus strand of NC_064616.1, from coordinate 439,206,789 downwards.
CCAGTTGCAAGAGCTGTAAAACAATTAAGCTGATATGTAAACTGTATCAACAGTCTTTCATGGGCTTTACGAAAGACCTAAAACGGGCCTACGTTCATATTTCCATCTTACAATCATTATTTCACTGATATGAATTCTACTGAGAAGGGTCAAATTGAGCCTAGCCAGAACTCGTAAGTGCCCCCTCTAGCAATCCCCTCTGCTTGCGCTGGAAAGCAGTAAACCTAGAAAAGTGCGCATAGAGCCCTTTGACTATTTCGGCTTTTCCTATTGCCTGCTAAAATGTTGCTGTACTTTTGCGCGTGTCTGTGCTCTGGGTAGATATGTCTGACTCCGCACAACTTCAGGAAAAGCAAATCCGTAAGTCAATTTTCGTATAGGAAAGAATAAATTATTATTTCATATGTGACAAAAATTAAATTTTGGTCTAATAAATGGGCTGTAAAAGCAACAGGAAATAAATATCCCAGTATCGGGGTTATAAAGAGACATCATTAGGAGTGTTTCGAGTTGCTGAAAACACAGTAATTCAGGACGCTTTAACCACATACACACGCAAATACACACACACACACACACACACACACAAACAAATAAACACATATCGATACAGCTGTTTCGGTCTCTGAGAAGGGAAAAGGGTAATTTGCATGGTAATTTTGAATTTCCTCTCTTTCCGAGTTCAAAACATATTGATAATAGAACAATTATTTTTCCCTCGTCAAGCACGAGGGCTATTCGGAAAGTAAGGAACGGTAGGTCGCGAAATGGGAACCACTGTGGACATCAAAACTGTTTCATTTGCAACAGTTAGCTACAACTTCCAGCTCCAAAGTCGACGATCCGACTTAGACGTTCGTCGTAGCGTTGTACCAATATCCTCGATATATAAGGCAGCCGCCAGTGCTTTCTGCCAATTCTCTACGCCGGCCTACAGCTCGTTGTCTGTGCCAAAATGTTGTCTTCATAGCCAGCGGTTCGCGTGAGCTGAGATAAACTCAGAGGGAGATAATTATGGGCTGTATTGTGGGTAATCAAACACTTCCAATTGAAAACGATGCAGGAGCATCTTCATTACCCCTGCAGATTGCGACTGAGAATTGTCTTGAAGAACAAAACGCACAACAGTTATGTAATGTTGGCAGCATAGCTTCAGGCGAAATTTCTCACCAGGCCCTCGCACTTGGCGGGAGACACTATTGTTCTAGGTATCTTTATGTGCTCCCTGTGTGCTCAGAACTAAAAAGAACCACGTAATGCGATCAATGGACATACTAGAGACACTGCCCAACACACATGTGCAAAACTTCATCGGATTTTCACTGTGGTTTCCATTTCGCAAGTGATCCTTCCTTACTTTCCAAATAACCCTCGTACAATTGGCTACTGGTTTTTGTTTTCATTTCTGAACATAGTTTATATGAACGTTTACTGTAAATTTGTGCTATTAAGTTATAATGTTAGACACCCGAACATATGTACCGATTCTTCGGGGAACAGGGTGAGGGTGAGATTTTCCTGGACAGAAGAAAGCATATTACCTCTAAATATGGCCCTGCACTGAAGTGAACACGGTCCTCAATGCACCAGCATTTTTCTCAGTAGAGCCGATATCGGTTGTTTCTCACTCATTTCGTTCGTCATTAGTGTAACAGAATCGAAATGTATGGACATGGTTTTGTGGGAGGAGCCCTCAGGCTTTTCCAGAAACCACCGCTAATGAAACAGGCTTTTCAGATAGAAGCATACTGCACTAGAGAGAAACATTCGACACGTCCTACATTCGAGGGTAAATGCTTTAGAAGATCTTTGTCTCTATCATAGCGTAACTATGCATTGCATCACATACACTTACACATAAAAATTTTGTTGACGGTGAATTCCAAATGGTTGATACAGTTTTGTAACTTACAGTGAATTCGTGTACCTACCCTGTCTGAGTGCTCTGACACTCCTTATTTGTCCGCAGCTCGTGGTCGTGTGGTAGCGTTCTCGCTTCCCACGCCCGGGTTCCCGGGTTCGATTCCCGGCGGGGTCAGGGATTTTCTCTGCCTCGTGATGACTGGGTGTTGTGTGCTGTCCTTAGGTTAGTTAGGTTTAAGTAGTTCTAAGTTCTAGGGGACTGATGACCATAGATGTTAAGTCCCATAGTGCTCAGAGCCATTTGAACCATTTTTGAACTCCTTATTTACATTTCCCGTTCAGTACCATATGTCTTGTACTTAAGTTAAGTGTGGTTTTCGTGACATTATCCATTCTGGCAGAAGTGCAATTTTGTATCAGTGTGGATGGACAAATAATTGGAAATAGAATGTGAATCGAACCAAGAGAAATGTTATTAATAGTTTATTAACAACAATAATTGCGTATTCAGGATGAAAGCCTTTACAGTATATGATCTTGTCCCTTACAATGAAGTTAAAGATGAATTTGGGATAAGTATACTTTATTGAGTTTGATATGACTTACGTATTTGATTCCTCTGGCTTCTTACTGTTACATGTTGGGCAATATTATGAGCACAATAGCCATGTATGAAGAAGCATTGTTACGGTACTGGAAATTAAAAGTATAATTTCATTATTTTTTAATTGGAATTAAATTTAGACGGTTTCTACGCAAGAAGTAAAAGACTTGTTAAAAGCTCTGGAAGTTGCCAAAATTATGATGTAGTGCATATCAGATACTATTTCGTGGTTTAATTGACAATCGTTTTGGTCAGTATTACTCATATTTAGCATAATGGTACAATTCTCTGATCATTCATTGGAAGGGCACTCCTGGTAATGAGCAATTTCCTTGAATATTGACGTGTGAGCTGTTACATTCATAAGCAAATGGATCAGTGATAGCCACGGAGACAGAGCCCTCTGCAGAAAGGCGTGTGGAGAAGATGAGCCCCTTCGCTTGCTTGGCTTGACACATCGGGCGCCCCATCTCCTAAGTTGTAAAGGATCTGAGGCTTTTAAGTGCCACTAGGTGAAATGTGTATCGTGAGTAACTCATTCTGGTTAAATCCACTACGTCCACAGTCAACTATCATGGACATCGATGTCTTGATGACGTTAGTCACCTCACAGTGTCAGCCAGACAATGGATCTCACCGTATGTTGCCGGTTGTGTCACAATAGTTTTGACATCACTCTACAGAGCTCCGACTGAGGGGCGGCCACCTAGGTCACCTTAACTCCACATTTGTATGCACCTTTGTTCCATTCCCGACCAATCTTTGTAAACTGTTCGCCGCAGGTAAGCTATGATGGATCAAGATGGCTCCCCAGCTATTACGGTTTCTCGTGGATGCCATGACACGACGCGTTGTCACGGACATTAAGTCTAAACGGATATCTGTAACCTCATAGTCAAGTATGTCAAACTTAGCTGTTCTTGAGTGTGTGGCAGAAGGTATTTAGGATAATACGAGTAACAAGTCTACAAGAATTCCACTCGACAGAAAGACAATATGAATGTGAAGCACGTAAAGTATTATTGACAATCTAGTAAAATCGCCACACATACTACGGAAACATAAGCAATATGAGTGGGAATATGATAGTAATTAAGAGAATTTAACACATAAGTTCAAAACTAAAAGGAGCGGAAAAAGTAAGTACCGTAATGACTTAGTGTTGGGCATTCATAAATTAGGGAGACTAATTCGCACTCTACAAAAAGTGTCTGTGTTAATTGGTAGTATCAAAGAAGAGTGACATTAAGAAACGTTCCACATATAGTAACAGTGCCGGCCGCGGTGGTCTCGCGGTTCTAGGCGCGCAGTCCGGAACTGTGCGACTAGTACGGTCGCAGGTTCGAATCCTGCCTCGGGCATGGATGTGTGTGATGTCCTTAGGTTAGTTAGGTTTAAGTAGTTCTAAGTTGTAGGGGACTGATGACCACAGCAGTTGAGTCCCATAGTGCTCAGAGCCATTTGAACCATTTATAGTAACAGTGACTAAATAAATGAGTCTGTACAGCTTCCGTGGTCAAGATGATGCCGTTCTTCTACTCTTTAAAATGGATTCTACAAAGTAACTGAGAACCTCTCTCGTCGTTTACTCTTGCGACGAAGAGCGTGGCAGTTCTTGGCGGTCCTCCGCGCCTCCTACGCTGTGAATGGCGCCTTTGTTCCCGGACTTAGCCTTTGTTCCACATACGCACGAGTTCCCCACACCATCAGTTTCTGCTGCAGCCGCGAAGTTAACCTCGGTGTAAGATACCATCAAAAGCAGAAAAAATAGTAGGAGATTGTATACTGGGTAAAAGGAAAGAAAGGGGAAGTAGTCTGGTAGAATTTTGCACTTCGTACAATTTGCTTATTGTCAGCACCTGGTTTTAAGATCCATGAATGAAGCTTGGATGCATCCAAGAGAACTGTAGATGATGGAACGTTTCAGATACATTATACAGGATATTGAGAGAATAAATATTTATATACCACATTTTAAACTTCAAAACATTTTCAGTATCAGATGAGTTGTTGGCTACACGTTTTTGGTTACGGACTGTAGATTAAAAATGAGGTAATTGCAGAAATGTACGAAAGAACGGACACCACGTATATATACTCAAGGCGACGACGGTGAATGGCCCCTTCAGTGCGGATGCTCACCAGTCTCTAACTCTTGCGGGAATCGGCGACATGCCCCGAGTAACGAGGGTAATGGACAACGGGCACTACATTAGTAGTGCGTGGATAAGATGAGAATTTGGATCCAACGGGAGGGTGCTAGGGAAGTCCGTCCAGATGCGATGACCACTGTGTCCGGATGCTTTAGTTGTCGGAGCATCTACCTAGTAAGCAGGAGACGACGCTAAGAATCCGGGTTGAGCATAAATTATCAACTTCCCCATCGAT